>NW_021703777.1:128365986-128687453 GCF_005190385.1 Monodon monoceros | reverse complement strand
AGAAAGAAAGAAAGAAAGAAAGAAAGAAAGAAAGAAAGAAAGAAAGAGAGAGGGGTTTCCCTGTGGCACAGTGGTTGAGAATCCACCTGCCAGTGCAGGGAACACGGGTTTGATCCCTGGTCTGGGAAGATCCCACATGCCGTGGAGCAACTAAGCCCGTGTGCCACAACTACTGAGCCTGTGCTCTAGAGCCTGTGAGCCACAACTATTGAGCCCACATGCTGCAACTACTGAAGCCCACACGCCTAGAGCCCATGCTCTGCAGAAAGAGAAGCCACTGCAATGAGAAGCCCACACACTGCAATGAAGAGTAGACCCCTGCTTGCCGCAACTAGAGATAGCCCGCGCACAGCAACGAAGACCCAATTCAGCCAAAATAAATAAATAAAATAAATAAATAAATTTTAAAGAAAAGAAAGAAAGAAGGAAGGGAGGGAAGAGAAAGAAAGAAGGAAAGGAAGGAAGGAAGGAAAGAAGAAAGAGAAAGAAAGAAGGAGAAAGGGAGGAAGGAAAGAGAGAGGGAGGGAGGGAGGAAGGAAGGGAGAAACTTTTATACTGTCAATTGAGACCTTTTTATATCTGTTATAGGATAATTATTTTGTCATTTACCTTTAAAGTTACAAAATTAAAAACCAATAAACAGCATAAATAATTTTTATAATACAAATATCATTTAATGCTGCACTGAGTATTTTATTATGACAATATTTCATTCTCAAGGGATCCATTCTGAACCACTCAAGGAAGAGTTTTCTAACATCAAGTTGAAATTAATATTTTTTCTTATAGTCTTCTAGTCACTCAGAATCATGCTTACTTAGTTTGTTTATATATAAACCATATTTCCTTTGATTTTCTTTTCATTTTTTTTGTTTCTAAATACTTTTTTAAAATTCAAATTTTACTTTTACAACTCATAGTTTTTTTATCTTTTTCATACAATATTTTTCTTTTTCCTTGAAGTTTTCTTCCTCATGTCAGTACTGGCCTGCTCCAAATCACAGTTTTTCCCCTGTAGCTTTTCCCTAAAGCTGTTTATCTGGAAATTGTTGCTCATCTGGAACTTCCTTTCATGGTTCTGCTAGTTCCTGTATCCATGCCTTTTTCCTTTGGGGATTTACCTTCCATTTGACTGTCCTAAACCCTAACACCTTAAGAGAAAAAAATGCTTTGGAGGTAATGTTTCCTTTTTAGCAGGTCTAAAATATCTTTGTTCTGCAGCTACACTTGCCTGATAAATTGGCTAGATAGGGAATGCAAAGTTAAAATCTATTTTCTTAAGATTTGAAAAGTTATTATCTGTTATTTTAGTTTCATAACAGTTTGATCTTTACTTCTTTGTAGGTGACTAGATTTTCCTCAAAAGAATTGTTTCCTCTCTCCATTTTTAATTTTAATAATTCACAATGTTTTGAATTTTTAAACATCCCTACAGATTCTGATCAGTGTTTGTTAGGGATGTCAATTTTAGATTGTGTTCATTTTAACAAAAAGTCATTTTAATATGTAATATATTTGATAAATTCTTCCTTTCCATTTTCCCTCTTCAGTGTTTCTGGCCTCCTTAATATTTCTTTGTTGGATTCCCTAATCACTTCTCTATGGCATTTATCTTTTACCTAACATGCTCTCACTTTTATTTTTAGTTCATTTTGGTAATCATGAATTTTTGTATTCTAAATTTTCTATTGATTTCTTCTCATTGTTGGCAATGATATTTTTATTTTTCTTCTGGAATTGGTCTGTTGTAGTAGATTTGTTTTCTTGTCCTTTGAATTCAAACTCTACACAAAATTCTTTGAGGACAATAATTGGAAGCTACCTTTTTATTTGTTTGATCATGTTAATTTTAACATTTTCTCAGTACCCCAAATTATCACAGTATGCTTAGATTCTTTTACTTCTTTCTTTTTCTTTTACTTTTTTTTTTAAATAGGTCTTTCTCTGTCATGTTGCAGATTTTCTCTAAATGCTTAGTGATTCTGGTTTATCCGCAGTTATTTGAATAAGACTCTTCAGATTTTAAGTGCATAAATGAATAGAGTTGGTCAGCTGGTTGTCTTTGCTTTTGGTTGAGCAGATAAGCAGCCAGCAGTGACACTGAGGGACACATATATTTCAAGAACACAAAGGGTCACCTTCTTGGAATTTGTGCTGGATCTTTTCTGTTTGCTTTTCCAGCTCTTCTCTAGACCCCTACACCTACTACATCAGCCACAGTCTTGCTAGTTCCAGTACACTCCTCCCTCCCCTTGCCCCTTCAGGCCTCCAGGTGACCAGGTGACTACAGTTGCAGGATGTTGCCAGACTGAGGTACTTCAATATCTCTAATTGGTTTCATTAATCCTGCCAGCACCTCTGTGGTTAGTGCCTTCAATACACTTTCCTCCATTACTCTGGTGGAACGTGCCATATGTTTCCTGACAGGCTCCTGATAGAGTATCTAACACACAAAGGATCTGACCTAGTTCTACCATGATAACTAAGTCAATCTATAAAGAAAATAACATGACATTTTTTTGACGTGAGATTAAGCCATCCTAAAATGCAGACCTTCTACTAACCCCCCCTCCCGCCCCCACATCCCGCCACTTCCAACCTTATTTTTCCCTCTTCTCTCTACAACACATGAATTCTCCCAGAATGGATCTTCTGGAGTACTGCAGACAGGTTTGCTCTCTCTCAGCTTCAGCCCTCTCAGAACATTTTCCAGACTGGATCTTCCTCAGCTTTGCTCCCACAATAGTTTTTAATGGGATACAAGAGGAGAAGAAAATATTATATTTGTTCTATTTGCCTCACTAAATGGAAAAATCCCTCTTCCTCCAGTTTACTTTAAATTGAGACATAAGATGCCATTTCAATTTTATTAAAAAATATATAAAACACTTATGAGGTATAAAATGTAATCTTTATACAAATCTATGCTGTGGGAATTCTCATTCCCGTGTTTTTACTCTTTGTCCTAATATCCTCTAGTTCATATTGGTAAAATTTCTGTTAAGTTCTCCTTACTCCTTACAGTATTTCTTATTGCAAAAATAAACAAAGATATATTAAGGTCTATTCTACACAAATACTAACATATGTACACAGATATGTCTATATTTAAACTAAAAATCCTTGGAATCAATTTATTTCAGTTTATAGGTTTTATTTCGTTTCATATTTATAGGTTATTATACTAAGTATTCCATTGTGTAGAGATATACTATATTTTATTTAAACTTTTCTTTATTAATGGGTATTTGGTCTGTTTACAATATTTATCTGTACAAAACAAATTTGTGTCTTCAGGTGTGTAAATTCGAGGAAGATTATTATTAGTATGATTGTTGGGTCAAATTGTAAATTGGTACGTATATATAGAGAGAAAGATAATCTTGTTACATGTCAAATTAATCTCTGCAGGAGTTGTATGATTTTGAACTCCCACAGACTCCCAGCAGAATGTTCTGTTCAGTTTCTGGATTTGTGCCAATATGATAAATGAGAACTAGTATTTCATAGCATCAATTTGCATTTCTCTTATTATGAGTGAGTTTGGGTATTTTTCATAATTTAAAGATCATAGAATAGTAATGAATAGAGGAATAAGTTAAAAATAAATCATGAAAAGCAGTTATTAAAATTGGTGCTTATAATATTAATTTAAGTCATAAGAAGATTTTAATGGTATATTAAGTGATAAAGCCTTATAAAGCTGTAAACTATACTTAGCCTTAAAAGTCTATATTTTAGGAATGTGATGACCACTGTAGATCCTTCCTTAGAGGTGTGCAGATATAAGCAGAAAGAATAGTAGTCCTTTTCTTAAAATTTTATTTAATCTGTAGAAATAAATGTATATATTTCTTATAAATTTAAGAAAATGTTACTTACAAAATGATTGCATTAAAAATATGTTCATTTTTAAGCATACGCATATACATGTTTACCTGTGTTAAATTCTTAAACAACAAAAAGTATAAACTAAAATGTTAACCATGATTATCTCTAAGTTGTTAGGATCAAAAATGACTTACAACTTTTAAATATATATTTTTTTAATTTTCCTATGATAAACATGTATTTTTTATGATAAGAAAAATAATTATTTTTATTTTGATAGAAAATCAGAAATTGAAGAAGTTGATATCACTGACCTTGATTAGTTTTCTAAAGATTTGAACTTTTACATAAGCTGGGTCATATTTCAGTGTTCTTCTATTAATTATTTTAAAAATTCTCTTGCTTTACATCTTTGGAAAATATAACCATAAATATTAATTAAACTTCAGGAAAAAATTTGTCCTAGAATTAACCAGCAATAAGCTAAAGTTTGTACTATATATAGTCTTGTTATTGTTTTCCAATTTGCTTCTGAAATGTTTAGAAAGGTGAATTACTTCTTCAACAATTGTCTTTAGAATTTTTCTGCAACTTTTTGAGGGCATGGTCAACCTGTTCCTATTTTTTTCTTCAGAGTCTAGCTAAATATATCAAAAATAATACATATTCGATAAATATATTTAAATTAATAAATGGACAAATATTTAAAGGAAGAAATCAACACCATAAAAATACACTAAATATGCTAAATCATTAAATAATTCCAACTTCTCTTACCAAGTATGAACCACCACAGATTAGATATATGTGCTTTCACATATAAGATATTTTTTGAAAGCAATCTCAGTGAATTGACATATGTGCTAAATATGAGTATCTTATTCACTAATTTTTTACTAGTTTCTATAATCTGATTCTGTACTAGAAATTGGACATATACATTGAACAAAGCAGGCATGGTCTCTGCCTTTCTAGAATTTAAACTCTATGGAAAAGAGACACAAAGCTAAACAAAAGACTAATCACAAAAAATTTAAATCATGATAAATAAAAATAATAGTGTAAATTAAAGAAAACAAATATGTCTTAGATTTGATGGATTATGAAGGCCATTGAATTTGGATATGTTATGTTACACAGAAATATTTAACTGATACAGACATTATTTGAAAATTCTACCAAAATTGGTAAGATTATTTTGAACCTCTTTACAGAAAAATAAAGTGAACAAACAAACAAATGTAGGAATGAAAAGAACACATAGCTAAAACTACAGAAAGCTTTTAATCATTTATTATGCAATATACAGCAATTTAAAGAAAATATATTCTAGAAATTAAAAGTAATAATCTTCCAGCAATATATAAATTGCCAAAAAATATCCAATAGGAGAGTACTTGAAAAAATTACAATAACAATTAGAATTTTAAAAGGATTGACGAGCTCTATTAAAACTGTTACTAGGAACAGATGGTTTTTCTATTTTCTACTTCATTATAAAGAACAGATAGTCCCAAAGTTATTTAAACTTTTCCTGATCATAAGGAATGATCAAAGTCTCCTCTATACATGCTTTCAAGTAAGCACAGCTATAACTTAAAGAAAAAACTTGTATGAGAGGATGAAAAGAAAGTAAAATCATAGTTTGATTTCACTAATGGATATCAACACAAAATTCTAGGTAAAATATAATCTGCATCACCTATCAAATAATACAAAGTATAAACTTGTATGAATGAAGAGCATTCATTCTAGGAATCCAAGATGTTTAAGTATTAGGAAACATCAAAATAAGCTATTATAGTAAACACACACACGGAGTTATATAATTGTCAAAAATTCTTGATAAATATCAAACAACCATTAAAATGTCAATAATTCTTTATTAGTAGGGAGAACCTAAAATAGTAATCATAATGAGTTATAAAAATTAAAGTGAAAAAAGTTTAAACATCTAGGAGTAAATTTAACAAGAAAAATAAACAATATTAAGAAAACTAAAATCATATTTAAGGTCCTAAAGGAATTTCTGAATAAAACAATGTATAACTTGACTTAGTAATTGGATATTTAAATATAAAATTGCCAAATTAAAAAAATATATCTGTGCATATATTTGCTTGTATGTACTTAGCACTATGGTAACTATAACCTATGATATAAACTTTGTTTTGTTTGTTTATTTGTTTGTATTTTATGCTGTCTTGACCCAGTTTTGAGGCCCTGGCTAGGGGCAGGTCAGTTACCCTGACCTAATTAAGAAACAGGTGACTTTCCCCACTACTTCACCATATGACAGCCCAAGTTTACTATGACCTTAATGCTGTGGTCTCATACGTTAAGGGTCCCGTATGCAATAATCCAACGCTATTAAAATTTCTAACTCAGTCTAATCACCAACCAATAAAAGTTTTGCTAGTATACAATGGCTAATAAGTTCTATTCAGTGTCTATTTCAGTAAACTTTTTCAAACACAGTTTGCTTTCACATCTGAAGACGCAATACATCTTTTCTAGGCTACACTCAGGAGAACTCAGGAAATTTGCCATCATACACTGTCTTTGCAGATAAGATTTTAACTATACTCACCTTTTCCTGGGAACAAAGGTATGACATTACATTGATGACATTGTCCTCCAAAAATGACAAATGCTGAGGCCCACATTCCATCTAGTCTGGCTAATACAAGTCAGCAGGCTAAAAACCTCTCCAACTTGCCCATCTCCATATAAGGGTATAGAAAAATGTTAATTAAATATGGCTCTTGAGATATCATTGACAAATATGGCAAGAAGGGCATCAGTGAGAGTTTAAAGCATAAATTAAATTGTAGTGGGTGGAATAATAAATATACCAGAGCATACAGAGTCAGCATATCTGGTTTACCTTTTGGAAATTTTGTAAAGAAGAAATGGTAAAGTATTTGGAGAATAATTTGTGCTCATGAGATATTTTCTTATATGAGACAATATTAACTTAAATATGAATGTTGTTGGAAATGATTTCATAAATTGTGGGCACTGATGAGTTGGAAGAAACAAAGGATTAATGGCGGGAGCAGGGTGCTATGGAAGGAGAAAGAGATGATATTTAGAGTGATAACACCATGTGTGGAAAAGGATTTTGACAAGGGGATAGTGGTTTCCTTCATTCTGAGAGAAGAAAGGAGTCTATGTAGGTGCATTTTATAATTAGATTTGATTGTAGAAAAATGAGAAAAATTAAGAATGCTAATTTCTCAAAGACAATATAAGGTAAGTCATCAGCTAGTGTGTATGTGGAAGGAATTTGAGATGAAAGGAATAGGAGATAGAAACCAAAATATAAGGTTGTCTTTTGAAAAGCAGATAAAAAAATCTAAAAACTGTTCTAAAAAATCCTGAAATTACTGAGGACATTTTTTACGTTAGCAATTCTAATAGGAATATACATATACATGGACAAATATATATACATATATATATAAAATACATACGTCACCCCCAAAACTATATCCTGCTTATAAAATAATTTTATGAAATTACTTAGATGGAGTGGGAAGTGCTTCCAGTATAGAATATTTATTGTTGAAGGCATGTTGTAGCTATGTGAAATAAATATAAAATTAGAAATTTGATTTTTTACATACTATCAATATGGAGACAAAAGTTAAGAAAACTATATGGCAAGAATGAATCATTTTAAATTATTTAAGTATTTAATGTTAAGATAGGTATGTACCAGATGTACAAGTAAGTTTACAAAAGTTTGAGTAAAGGAAAGTTAAGCTGTAAGAAAATTTGTTGTTTTTCCTTCACACACAAAAAAAATGCTAAAATTTTCAAGTAGTTTTTATTGTGAAGACTATTCTATGTGATTTTTACTTCAGAAAGTTGAATCTTTGAATATGCATATCTAATTTGCATTAAAATACAGTTATCTGCATAGCTATTTTTTCCAGTCTTGACTGTCAAAAGTGCATCATAATGAATGACTATTTTTTAAAATGAAAATTTGAGCACATAAGCTTTGTATAATTTTAATATAATTACATGCCTGGTGCCTAATGTCCAATACCTGATTTCATGGCAATCATGGATCAACTTATACTAACACAATTATATAGGTTGATATTTTGTAGGATTATAATTTATTGGCAAGTGGTAGGAATCTATGGGAAACGTTAGGAATTACTTAAATAAAACACAAGATAATATGCTAACAAGTAGAAAGTGTTTTGCTTTGTATGAAGGACTTTTCAAAGCATAATTGTAACAAACTGGAGATCACACACAATTATGTAGCTTGAGAGCATACAAGTGTGAATTCAATACAACATTGACATGCAGGATAACAAAATCGTTACTGCATAGAAAATATGTGAAAAACACATATTAATGGAAGTGTTTATTCTGCAAATAGGTTTTAAACACACGACACAAAAGGCAAATATTTTTCAGGCAATATAAACATAAAGTTGATATGGTCTTTGTAATAACCTCTCTTAAAACTTTTGTGACATAGAAATTGACTATGTTTCTTCAAGCATATGGGCAATCATTAATCAAATATCTTAGAGCACCTACCATACACCAGAACCTATAGGCACTAGGGATACAGGGGCAAACAAAAGAGACAAATTGCCTTTCTTCATGGACTTTATAATCTAGTGTGGCACTCAGAAATGAACAAATACTTCTCTCAGGTGATGACAAGTGATAGGAGAATTAATGCAGTTAAGGGAATAAGGAGGGACATCGGAGTACATCAATCAAGCACTTAACACTGCCAGTGACACTGCATGGAGCTGAAAACTACTGGCAGCAAATTAGGGTTTGTCTTACATCAAAATTACTGCATTGCCTCATTAGCTGAATGAATGGTGCAAAGAAGGTATGTCAAAGAAGGAAAAAAAACCTACTGAACTAGTGTATCATAATTGAACAATCAATATTCAAAGATCATTTTATCTATTCTTATAGCTGACCTTCTCCTATGACCCTGATATTCTCAATAATTATTGTGATTTTATAATACTTAAAGGAATAAAAGATACATATTTTGTTCAAGTCAGTTTAAATCATGACAGCATGAACCTTTCTTTCTGACCTCAATGGGACATGCTAAAACATGTTATATGGAAAGCAGTTTTATGGCATTTTAGCTATTCTGTAAACCTATGTGTTTAAAATATAACACTTTAATAGGCACAAGTCTTCACATTTTGTCAGGTAGACAAATAAGAATCGATAGGATCACATGCATTCAGGGAAAAAAATAAAGTTGAAATTAGCTAACTTTATGTTAAATTAATAAAATTTGTAAGAAATTGTCATGAATTATGAAACAACAAAAATACTTTTCCTTATATTTCGAACACACATGTATTATTATTTCTGTATGAAGAAAGGGGAGGGAGGGAAGGAGGGAGGGAGAAAGGAAGGAAGGAAGGGAGGGAAAGAGAAAGAGACAGTCATTTTCCCTTCAATATTATAGAAGGTAATTCACATTCCCTATTTGCCTTTTGTCTTGAGAAATAAAAGGGCTTATTTGATTATAAAGTAATCATCTATTGAGTTCCTTTAAGTTATATACTTCTTAAGGAAACTCACATTATGATTTAAAACTTTTCATTTCTGCTACTTTGTTGGTAAAGCTGATGCTGATATCAGCATGTCTTTCTTATATACAGTGTGGAGTATGCAGAAAAGTTGCCCACAAAAGAGGTTCACGTCTCCATCACCCAAACCTGTGAATATGTTATGGTACATGGCAAAAGTGACTTTGCAGAAGTATGTAAATCAAGGAATTTGAGGAGGGAGATTATCCTGCATTATTCAAGTGGTTTTAATTTAATCACATGGGTTCTTAAAAGCTGAGAACATTTTTTACTGTGGTCGGAGGAACATAGGACAAGGGAAGAATGGTCAGAGAGATGCAACCTTGCTGACGTTGAAGACAGAAGGGAGCTGTGAGCCAAGGGAGAAAAGTGGCCTCTAGATGCTAGAAAAGGCAAGAAAATAGAATGTTTCCAGTCTCTCCAGAAAAGAATGTAACCCTGTTGATAACTTAGTTTTAGCCTAGCATGAACTCTATCAGACTTCTAATCTTATAGGATTTGTGTTGTTTTAAGCCACTAAGATTTTGCTATAGCAGCAATGGGAAGTTAATACGTAGTGGGAAGTTACTGCCCAATAGTATGGGACATTTTATATCTTTCCTGTTGCCTCAGGAACATGCATATGAGAAACAGAAGAACAATACTCAGTTAAAAATAAAATACAACAGTTTCTATAGAAATACAGTAAGTCCCCAAATACGAACCTTCCAATTGCGAATTTTCAAAGATGCGAACGTGCATCGGCACGTCCAAACACGTAAGTTAGTTCATGTGTCTGGCGTACATCGTCACGTGCGTGCATCCTCTACAGGTTGTTACACTTTTGTGTACTTTATTGTATAGTGCTGTATAGAGTACAGTAGTATAGTATCTTTATTTCAAGCCCAGGATGTACGGAAGCAAGCGTAAAAGCAGTGGTGATGTAGCTCATACTACTACACTTTTCAAGGTACTGTACTGTACAATTAAAAATGTTTTCTTTATTTTTTGTTTGTTTTTTATGAATTATTTGTGTGAAAAGTATTATAAACCTATTACAGTAGGTTTATACAGTACAGTACAGTACTATATAGCCGATTGTGTTAGTTGGGTACCTAGGCTGACTTTTTTGGACTTACGAACAAATTGAACTTACGAACGCGCTCCTGGAATGGAACTCTTTTGCATGTAGGGGACTTACTGTAATGGAACTTTCTTTCCAAATCAATATTTTCCCATTATTTCATGATTCTTTCCCAAATTAAAAAAATGGAATTGTACCCAAGGCATATGACCATGTACTTTAGTACTATTACACCAGAGAAAACAAATACATTTTCATGCAGTGTCATAAATAGGTAGAAGATAGCTCATAACTCCATTGCTTATAAAAGATCATCTAGGCTGCAGTACTGTCAGTGTGTGTTTGTTTTTTACAATTGATGGATTGGGTTAAAATCCAATGAAATATTTGTTTTGAGATGTTCCCTCATGAACTTTTATTGTGCTATTAAATTTAATCACAAACAATAAGAATGATGGCATTTATATTAGATGTGAGCAAACAAGGCAAGGTAAAACATTGAATTATGTGTTGAAATTCTGCACAATATCATTTACTTTCTTGTAAATTACTCAAGTATATTTATTTGTTAATCAAGGTTACAATAGACAATAATTATATATTTAATTTCTAGCTGATATTATTTTCAATTTAGCCTATGGAAAGAGGAAATCCTTATTTTAGTGAATGTAAACACTGTTCTGAAGCAATATTCTATGTTCAACTCTTTATTATGTATTGAAATATTCTCTATAGTAAAGAAGACTAGTAAATTTTGATCTCCCAACCTTCAGCCTAGTAATTAACTGAGCATTAGTAACATGGCACACAAGCAAAAGTCATTCATCTGGTGAGCATGAGGAGGGAAAAAGAGGATATTTAGAGAAACGGATGGGCCAAGATTATTATGAGTTGAGGAAGATTAGTGGAATATCTAGAAGGGAGTATAATTGGCCAGAATGTATTTTACATCATTTAAGAGAAATTCTCTGAGCAGAACAAAAACTTGCTAAGGAAATGGGGCATAAAAATGTTAAATGAAACCAATAACATTGAATAGGCAGATACTAATATGTGTTGGCAAACTGACACTGAATAAAGTAACAAAATCGAATTTGGAGACAAGCAAATTAGATTACTTAGTATGGATCAGTCTATAGTATGAACAAAATGCAAATGAAAAAGTGTCAACTCAAATCATTTTGGTAATATCAAGTTAACCAGGAATCAGTAAACTATGGAGTTATATCAAAGTATCTCTAACCACCTTCTGCATGTGAATATGGTTTGATAACATATCATGAATGATGGGTGCTGGAGAGGATTAAAGGAAAGAAAAGAATCTCCATCACCTTCTGTGGTAGTGATAGGACATAACTAATGGTGGGGAATAATCCTGTACAAATCTTTTGGGATACTTTACTAACTATCCTAATAATGAAGCATATTCTCAAGTATCCATAACAATGCCTCAAAATCTGGTGTAAAATTATTAAATTTCTGCTCATTTTTTATGCTTTGCTCTGATACTAGTACCTATTGATTCAGACTTAGGATGGCTTTTGAAGTTAGGCAAGTGCTGTTTGCTTTGATGTCAACAAATGTTCCAAACTTGACTCAGCTCTATAGAGGCAAGGAACAAGAGAGAATCTGAGTAGAGACTTTAATAAAATAGGTTCTCTGTACACAAGTAAAGCATAGATATACAGGAGAATATAAGAAATATAAAATAAATGTCAAACCAGACAGAAAAACTTTTTGATGTAGGTGTCACAGATCAAACTTTTGTTGAGAAAAATGTTGATGAAATGTCTCTGAATCCTCAAGAAAAATATATCTGTTCACTCAGAGACTTATTAATAAAAGTTTCTTTAATATCAACTGGATATATACAATGAGCTTTCTACAGTTTTACAAACAAATTGCAGGTTTTATAATTTCTCTGTGTTTAGGTTATATGGTTCTCTTAAAAATAAGTATAAGCACAGTATATTTTAAACTATACTTTCGGGGTTTCCTTAAAATTATGGTGTAACTTCTGTATAATATCTTGAGTCTTGGTGAGAGATACTGTAAGAAGGATTTATTTCATGTAGATATGTTTAGAAGACAACATCAGTATGTCAAAGTACAAGCTAGAGAATACCAATGTCCTCATTTCCTTGCTTAATCATATAAGATCCCAGCCCCTCAATATAATCAATCATTTGTCCTCCCTCAATTCCTTTGCTCTTTCTGGCTTCTCCATACTTTGCTGGAAAAAGATGAAAACAAATACAAAACAATTTGGTTA
Organism: Monodon monoceros; assembly: GCF_005190385.1. Classification (NCBI taxonomy): domain Eukaryota; kingdom Metazoa; phylum Chordata; class Mammalia; order Artiodactyla; family Monodontidae; genus Monodon; species Monodon monoceros. Next base: position 128,674,687 of record NW_021703777.1, on the reverse strand, counting down.
AATCCTATCTTCTACTCTGCACCTGACTGGTTTTCACTTTATTCATGCTGACTGCACTCCCTTTTAATTACTTAGCAATATCTCTAGTAGACGCTTATTCCTACAATTAACTTCAGTGCATTTTCCGTTTGTTTACTTCTCACACTCTTAAGACAGTTGCTTTGTAACTTCCTCTCCCTCCTTAAATTTTTAACACTTCCATTCTCACTCTTATCTGATGAATTCTCTTCCAGTTTCATTGAGAAAACAGAAGTTGATCAGAAGAGAACTTCCATGACACTTCCCTGAAAAAAACTCTCAATAATGCCCTGCTATGTTGTACATAAATGCCACAGTTCTGCTAATGCCACATAAATCTGTACATGTTCTAAGCCCATTACTCCACTTTTTTCTCTTATGTTCTCTCTGACTCCTCTCCCTTTTTTCCAGCCAAGCCTTTGTTGATGTTCCATGAAAACACCAGGCATTTGACTATGCAGATGTCTGGAAGTTTTGCTTAGAAAATTCCCAGATATCAGCATGGTCAAAAGTCTCCTTCTCAGTGAGAACCTCCCTGGCCATCCTCTTTTTTTTCAGAGGACGTCGCTAACATGGACATTTCCTTTCTCTTTGCCCAGTCAGATGTTTCTCCATAGCATTTACCATCTCTGACCAACAATATTAGAGTTCATTTACATACAGCACATAAAGTATCTATCCTGTATCAAGAGCTATATGAGTATTGGCTGCTATTACCATTATTATTATTATTAAAATACATTGCACTTAAAAAATTTTATGTCACCATAAATCCCAATGTAAATCTGATAAAGACAAGGGTTTTGTCTGTTTTGCTCACTTTTGTTTATCACCAGGTGTTTAGGCCCTGGTACACTGCATGGTATACAGTATGGGCTTCACTGATGTTTGTGAAACTATAACTGAATATTTGAACTGCTTCAGGAGTATAATTATTAGTCATTATATATCTACCTAGTTTATTTTCTTTAAATAAAGGAGCCATTATAAAACAAGTTGAGGGCTTCCCTGGTGGCACAGTGGTTGAGAGTCCGCCTGCCGATGCACGGGATGCGGGTTCGTGCCCCGGTCCGGGAGGATCCCACATGCTGCGGAGCGGCTGGGCCCGTGAGCCATGGCCACTGAGCCTGCGCATCCGGAGCCTGTGCTCCGCAACAGGAGAGGCCACAACGGTGAGAGGCCCGCGAACCGCAAAAAAAACCCAAGTTGGAAATACCTATTTCTTATCCCAAGTTTTATAAAATGGATATGTTTCTGTATCTTTAAAAATTATATATATTTGAAATGTTTACACATTGCTATGAATAGAAATTATAATCCACTGCCCCAAGCTTGAAGAGCCAAGTATTTTATTTCCAATATTTTTGAGATAAGTACGGGATAACACTTTCTGGAAATGATTGTACCATTTTTTAAATAGTGACTGTTGCACAGCAGACTCAGAAAATTAATTTTTTCAGTCCATTTCTCTGTCCTTCAAACTTCTATATAATATATAGCCTGTTTGGAGAGCACTTCACTTAATAGACTTGTTTCAAATATTTATACTTGAATCATACATTCATTATAGCACTAATCATATAGGAATATAGTTAATTATTTAATTATTTGTCTTTTCAGTTAGAGGGGAAACTACCTGAATCCATAACAAAAGGGCTGGAATATAAAAGGTGTTAGGTTATTTTTTGTTAAACCAATCACATCTACTCACATCTATTAATCAGCCAATCAATCAATAAGTCAGGGTCTTTCCTATGTCATCTACTCAGAAAACTGTTTTGCAGTTCCCTGCTTTTCATTTGTGTTCTGAACAGTTACTTTCCTATATAAGTGATTTTTCATTAAGAAGAGTTAACTTACACAGAAAATCACTCCATGTGTATATAGGCATACTATCTCAATATCAAAATAGGAGGATCCATAATGCCATGTCTGTGTGTAAAATGTAAACTATAATACATCCATATTAATATTCATACATACAAAAGTTACTGTATCAGTAAAAATGGCTAAAATTGAACTATATATGAAATATAGATAATTGAGTTTATGGTTCCCATTAAAATCTTATACAAATATCTGAATTTAAAATTTGAAATTTAAGATATCTCAGTGTTTTGAAACCTGAGAAAGCTTCCCCCTAAGTCACAAGGGGGTGTAGTAATTTGAACAACTATTCTACCTTTTCCTTTTTTTAAAATCCCCACTCTACACTCCTGCACATGTGTACACATTCCAGCACTTTCTCTCTGGTGCTTAGAGAGAACAGGAAGCATGGCCAGGTGCCTTTACCTCACAACGATAGTTTGACAACCATGGGAACCTGGAGGATGGCCTCTGGTAATGGTCATGGACATTCCTTTAGTCCTCAGCTGTTCAGCCTGTGAGGTAGTTGTTGGTTCCCAGAGGTGTCAAGAGTCTCCAAGGGAGTGTCTGATTGACATGAAGTTATTAGTGTCTGTCAGCCTCTCATGCAGCAACCCACAAAACTTCCCGGAAAGCAGGCATCTAGTAAAAATTTCAGGATTTTGCTATAGGCATATATGATTTTCTTGCTGAATTTTTTTCCCTGAGACAAAAAAATAATTGTCTCATTGGATGTTGAGGTTGAATTTAAAAATATCACTTTGTAGTACGAAGTAATCCCTCATTTTACTTCAAAACCTATATCTAAATATGCCTCATCCTTTAAGAATGATGGCTTAAGACCCACCAAAGCAGACATAATTTCGTTTTGTTTACAACAGGAATTTTTAAACAAACAAAAGTTTTGTTGTGACATGGATTCATGACTTTTTCCTAATTAGATATTTAGAGAATAGTCCCGGTAGAAAAAGTCCTACTTAAATCAATTTATCTTCTAGTGAAAGCAAATGGGATTTCCTTAAGTGTGCCACTGCCTATGCAAAAAAAAAAAAAAAAAAAAAAAAAAAAGATTCTTGCATCCAAGATAAATAGTCTAAGAGAAAGAATTCTCTGGTTCCACTCTCAAATAAACATCTAATCATAGCTGTTAAAAGGAAAAGAGAAAAGCAGTCCTCTTTAGCTGCTGGATTGCTTTTCTTTATTGCAGCACTATTCAAAATAGCCAAGGTGTGGAAACAACCCAGATATCTATCAACAGATGAATGTCTAAAGAAAAGGTGGTGTCCCTAAAAAGATGAAGCCTAAGACACATCAACCTATCACATTTATGTTATAAATATAAAGAATTCTAATGTTCCTAGAGTAAAAAAATTTCTCTTTAATTCAAACCTTTGTGAAGAATTAAATTCATATATACTTACATAGACAAATAATTTCCATGCTGCTGAAAATTTTATAAATACTTTTTTCAAAGAAAGTTCAACTTTTTTGCAGTTGTTTTAGCATATATTTAGACCACAAACGTTATCTCAGTTATGACAATCTGCCACCTTTTAAACACCTGCACATGGATTTTGGTTGCCTGTGATGGTGTTGGAACTCTTTACAGCCCACATTTGTTAATTAATATTCTGCTTATAGATTTAATGTCACTGGAAACTAAACAAAAGTATTATATGAAGCAACAAACAAATGTCAAATAAAGTTAATAAAGCAACATGCTACAAAAATAGTAATAAAGAACACAAAGAATCAATTTAGATGATAAGTCAGAGATATTATTACAAAAGGAAAACATTGAAGTGTTAATAGAGATTTATTTAACCGAATCACTGTGCATAAGAATTTATTTCTTGGTACACAATTGAATGGGTGATTATTTTAAGATGTCCCTGCATACTTAGTTATGAGACAGCAATGAGCCACTTGTATGCAATAAGATCCTCAACGCCACCAATGCCCTTGCTGTGTGAAGAGATACAAATGGGCTGCAAGTGAACAAGGTCTCATCAGCTAATGATGGAATAGTTAACGAGAGTACATTCTCTCTCAGGTACTTCTATGGACTGATTTGTATTCCCCCATATATTGAAACCTTAACCCCCAATGTGACTGTATTTGGAGATGGGGCCTTTGGGAGGTAATTAAGGTTAGATGGAGTCATGAGGGTAAGGTCCTCGTGATGGAATCTGTGGCTTTATAAGAAAGGAAGAGTGAGAGATTGATCTCTTTCTGCCAGGTGAGGACACAGCAAGAAGGTGGCTGTCTGCAAGCCGGGAAAAGGACCCTTACCTCAACCGAAGTGGCTGAATTTGATGATGGACTTCCCAGTCTCCAGAACTGTGAGAAATAAATGTCTATTGTTTAAGCCACCCAATCTGTGGTATTTTGTTATGGCAGCCTGAGCATACTAATACAGGTACTTTGGAGGCAAGTGTTGGCTCCAAAAGGCATGAATGCTTTTGTCCTGGCTTGAATGAGACCTGCTAATGAACTTCTAGTTCCCAAAAACTGTAGTCAGAGAGATTCCTGTCAAGGTACCTAAGGCCAGTTTCCCAGTGCTTAGAAGGGAAAGCCCCATTCCAGTTCAACATTTATACTGTGGCAAAAGGTCGCTGGAAACCTCTCCCAGGGCAGGTCCTTTGGAGCCATTAAGTGGATCCTTTGGAACCCAACTCTGACCACACGTGCTTGTCTACTTCTCTGTAGCAGATCTGCACATACTGCCTGTCCATATTCCTTGAACCTTTCCTTGTCCTACAGCAAATTACTCCCACTGCTATCTGCATCTATGGTCTGAGGGATGTCTTTCTCTTTTCTTTTTTTCTCTTGGAGCCATATAAAGCTACTCTGACTCCCGCGTGGTAAGAGCTTTAATGCCAGGAAATGAACATTTCCCCCAGAGTAGCCTTCAGGCAATGAGTATAAATACCCCCGCCCCCTCATCTTTTTCAGGGATATATTTCTGAGATATTTTACACAAACTCTCAGAATTTCTCTGTGAGAGTGATCTCCTTTGGCCTCCATTTTAGTTGAATTATAAGTGTGTCCTTTATTGGTTACCTTCCCTTCCCTGTATTACTCTCCACTCCTTGCTGGAAATTCCTGCACATGCCAAATAATCTACCAATAATCAAATCCTTAACCCTGATCTGCTCATTGACAAACCAAGCTAACACACACTGACACTCTGAAGAGCTGTGTACTTACTCTTAATGGATACAAGATAAAATTCTATCTAAGCATATTGGTACTTGAGAATGGGGTTTTCCTCCATTGTACAGCTGGACTTCTGTGTTGAGCAACTGAGCTAGTAGCTATCACTGTTTCTGCTCTGCATGGTCTTTTCAACTTAGCTGTTCACAGCCCAGATTGTAGGGCTAGCATGGGGTAGCAAAGCAATAATAGCTAAGCTTTAATGAACTCTTCAGACCTTGTTCTAAGAGTTTGACATATGGTATTTCATTTTATTATAACCACTCTATGAGTTAGATACCATAGTGTCACCCAAATGTACAAAGGAATAAACATGCAGAGAAGATGGTAATAATAGGTTCAGAATAATAGCACTAGTAAATAGCTTAGTCAGGATGTAAACGCAGACAGTTTAATTCTGGAATCCAGTCTTAAACAGTATACTCTCGTCTCATTGACTAAGTTTCTCGGATGATTCAATTTTTGTTTCCAAACTGGTAGAGGGTAAGGTTCATTTTTGTTCTCAGCTTTTTCTCATTTGAATTCAGTCACTGTCTCACCTGGAGAATATACTCCATATTTACAAATAGATAGTTTGGCCATTGGTAAGAACAGGAATAACACCACTGAGAGAAGGACACTTATAACTAGTTCCCTTACAACGTGGAAGCAAAAAATTAAGAATAAAACTGGGGAATACCTCTATTTCTCAGTTTAATCTTTCTTTCAATATATTTTGATCTAGTAGGCTAAGGAGATAGTGTAGCAGGAAAGAAAAATCATGTCTCCTCTCTCCTGGAATTTATATTCTAGTGAGCTGATAAAGAATATAATCATAAAAAATGAATAAAACATTTCCAGGAACTTTTAAGTACTCTTTAAAAACACACACAACAAGGTGATACAATAGAATGTCTGAGGTTACCTGCTGAGGGTGGAACAATTGTGCTCAGACCTGAAAAGAAAGAGAGCAAGGCATGCAATATTCTAGGGTGGATGTTTGAGGCAGAAGGGATAAAAAGCCCAAAGCCTAATATGAAAAGAAGTTTGTGATACTCAGTGAACAAGAAAAAGGCCAGGATGGTTAGGGAGTAATGAGCAAGGAGGAGGGGTTTCAAAACAAGCTTGAAGAGTTAGACAGAAGTCTAGTTCTATAGAGCCTGGTACCTGGGGAAGAAGTTTGGATTTTATTCTGAGTATAATTAGAGACAGTGGAAGATTTTATGCATAAAAGACGTAGTCTGATTTATTTTTTAAAAGATACATTTAGCTTCTATGAGGAGAATCAGTGAATGGGTCTGAGGGAAGAACAGACAAGATACTTTGAAAGCTACACAGAAGTTCAGGTGAACGGTGGACCAAGGTGGTATTGGTAACAATGAAGAGTAGATCCACATAGGATGATGGTGTGCATGTGTATCCAATAATAAGACTGCCTCACATCCTTCCTGCTGAATCCCATAAGCTGACTATATTCCAAAGTCTTATATAGTAAACAATGTAAGAGAAGGAGTAGTTGTGATAGCAAGAGCAGAGAGAGCGCACCTGATGTAGTACAGAGTTTCTTTATCATGCTAACCCTACTGCTTTATTGTAATTTCAGTATCATTGATTGGGCCTGGTCTTCCTGAAGTGCACCATGCTCATTCCATGGGGTCAAAAACCAAATATAAGAATACAGACAGGCAAAGAAAATGAAAAAGTTCTAATTCTCAAGTGAGTGATCATTTTGGACACTTATAGTCTATATTGGAAATAAGAGCATAATTAAAAAAAAAAAACTACCTACCAATATATTATGTTTCTATAGTGCTTCAACATCTGAAATGAATAAATTACTCCTAAGAAGTAGAAAATAGATTGCTTATGTGAAGCAAGAAATTAAAGTAAGCAAAGTCAACAGTTGAACTTATCTGTTGAATTTGAATAATATAAATAATCCAGGTGATTTTTCTTTTACTTTAAAGTATTAGTCTTGAAATCCTCTTCATGCTATAATTCAAACTGAAGTCAAAGTTTCATCATGCAAGAGTAGAAAGTATTTCATAGAATGTCACTCACTAATCTCATACCAAACCAACCACTTATTACTATTTTCTAAGATTCTTATTTAGGTTCCACAAATTGCACTGAATTAATCAGGGAGATGAAAAAAGCAAAGATGGCCACATTTAGTGAGGTCTAACTTGCAAATGCTATTCATTACAGATAACATATTACCATATTCTCTGTCTATAATACAGAGTATTAGTTCAGATAGGAATGTGATTTTAAATAAACCTTATAATTTCACAATGAATTGCTTAGGGAAATTCCCACTTGTTTAAATCAAACCAGAAACTAGCATTTAAATTATCAGATGTAACATAAAAGTGAATACACTGGTGCATGAAAATAATAAATACAAACCAATTTCTATGTTTTTTATTTCCATTTTCTGGAGTAATTTACAGCACCTGTTATTGAGTCTTTAATTTATACTTCACATTTATGTGAACTATCTCTTAATGTTGACTGCTATATAAAGAAATCATATTTGTCACTATTTCCAGGATCCTACAGTGATCTAGAGATTTAATACAACAGAATTTAAAATTAGATTTTGCATCATGAACACATATAATGGACACTTTAGCAAATCAAGCACATTTTATGAAACATAATGATGTGATCAAATAATGTAAATCAATACAATATTTTTTCCCTGTTTTTTTTTGCCCATGTTAGGCAGAGGCATGCCTTAAAATATTCTTATGACCTGTGTTTCCAGTAGTGAGAAACGATGCCTTTTTAATAAGAACCCCCTCACTTCTCACCCTTGTACTCTAAATTCCATTGTAAGGATTTATTTTTCTTTCTTTCTTTACTTATTTATTGTTTTCCCATGTTGTCTTTAATTTCTAGTTTTATTGCCTTGAAATCAATGTCATCTGTACTATTTTCTTTTGGAGATTTATTAAGGATTTCTCTATGGTCAGTTTCTGTGGTCTCTTTCTCTTTTCAGCTATATTGAAATATAATTAACATATAACATTGTGCAAATTTAAGGTGTACAGTATAATGATTTAATAGAAATATATATTCCAAAATGATTATCACAATAAGGTTAGTTAAAACATCCATCACCTCACATAGTTACAATTTGTGTGTGGGGGGAGAGGGTGTTGAGAATTTTAAAATCTAGTGGGTGATGACATTTATTTCAATGCATATATATATATATATATATATATATATTTAATCTTAGAACTCATTGAAAAAGAGAAGTATAAGAGAGGTATAAGACCTAAGGGAAAAGGAAAAAAAGGAGCAATGAAAATAAATGAAAAGATGTGAAAATAATTAGCAAGATGATAAACTTAAACATACCATATAAATAAATGTATTAAGTCTAAATGGGCTAAAAATGCAGAGCTTTTTAGACTGGATTAAAAAAATACTCATCTTTATGTTCTCTATAAGAGATACATTTTAAATGTAAAAACACAGATAGGTTAAAAGTAAATAGAAATATTTATACCATACAAACAAGAAGCATAAGAACATTAATAGCAGATGAAGTAGATTTCATTCAAGGAATATTGCAGGGGATAAATAGCGAATTTCCTAATGATTGAACAGTGAATTTATCAGGAGGTAAAAATGGTCTAAATACACATATATACCTAATAACAGCTTCAAATTACACATAGCAAAGACTAATGAAAGTAAAAGAAGAAACAGACAAATTCAGTCACAAGTGAAGGTTTTAATATCCCTCTCTCAGTAATCTACGAATTTGAACAATACAAACCACCTTGCCCTGATATTTATTGAATATTATAACCAAGAACTAAAGAATGCACATTCTTTGTCAAGTGCACATTAAACATTAACAAAGCAGACCATATACTGGAATATAAAAGCAAATACCAATGCATTTAAAGAAATGAAACAATACAAAGATATCTGTAATCTCCCCAATATTCAGAAATTAAACACACACACACACACCCACACTCCTAAATGGTTCATGGAAAAATAAAAGACCCAAAACCCAAGGAAAGAAATCATAAAGAAAATCAGAAAATGTTAATAAAAATGTCTCAAAATTTATGAAATGCAGTAAAGCAGTGCATAGATGAAAGTGTATAGCTTTAAATTACTGTGTTAAGAGGAACATATTTAAATTCAATTATAAAAGTTTTTACCTTAAGAAGCTAGAAAAAGGAAAAAGAATCTAAGTACAAAGTGCCTGAAGGAAGGAAATGATTATATACAGTATATTACTATTAATTAGTATGGTATATTAATATTAGTTATTATATATTTCTACCAATTACTATAACAATATAATATATTACTAATTATTATAATAATTTAATAATAATAATAGTAGAAATCTATGAAATAAAATCCCACAAACAATAGATAAAATAAATTAGACCAAAGCTGTGTCTTTGATGAGATAGATAAAATTAACTTCCAGATACACTAAATAAAGAAAATAAGAGATAAAAAAATACAAATTTGGCATTCTAATTTTTTTCTCCCTGGCCTAGCACTAGCAATTTAAATCCAGATTTTTCAGTAATACTCAGTGGGCAGTAAAAGCAAGATGTCGTCTTTTCCCCAGACCTGGATCAATTAGCCAAAGAATGTCCTTAGTCTCTAAATCTGCTTGCTAATGACACAGGTGGCCTGTGTCACATACTCTAGGCCTGGTAAGGCTAGTTCTTCATTTCTTGGTCCTCAAAAGCCATGCACATGTGTATGAAACCAAACACTTTTTTGAAGGAGTGGGAGAACTGTGGTGAGCTGCCTAACAATGCCCCTAATGTTTCATCATTAGGAAATTTCCCTCTTTACCCCCTACGATAATACTCCTTGTATGGAATCTACTTCCTCTGATGTTAATAGTCACACTAGTACTAAGTGAAATTTCTTATAGTGCCATCCTGACTTAAACAGACATAACCAGCTGATAAAGTGATAACTCTAGACCTGATTTCTCCCACACTTGATGATGCAAAGAGAAATACATACTCTATGCAAGAAAGAGAATAAGGAGAAAGAAGAGGCGAATTTCCGAATGTTACTCTATGTTCAGGTACCTACTCGCAGGAAAAAAAATGTGTCATAAGGTAGAGCTGTTTCCTAAAACTGTAGAAATCTGAAAAGGGAGCTGCTGGGCTGGCTTTGTCACGTTTTGGAATCTTGCCTTAGTTTAGCAAAAAAATTTTTTTTTAATTTTAATTTTTACACCCCAAATTCATGTGGCATATCATACAATATGCTCCATATTTCTAGAAGGAAAAATCCCGAGGTTGTTGCTTTTAGTGAGAAAATTGTAAATGAAATACTTCCGGTGGCTTTCGTTGCTTTATAATTATTAGTAGAAAACAAGTGACCATAGGGACTCTATGAATTCCTGAAACTGTGGTCCTGGTATGTCCACAGACATCTAGTTTTACTGAAAATGAAAAAGGGTAATAGTTCAGTAAACAGAGATGAATTCATAGCTCTAAGTAATAGTAATTGATTTACTAAAATAATGACGTTTGTCTTGTAATTTACTTCAAATACTATTTCTGCATAAGTAAATATATCTAAGTAATAGATCCAGTTAATAATTATGGCACAATATTAATATAGATGCATGTTAATGTCTTGCCTGGCCCATGGCTTGTTAGTTTTTGTATCTGCAAACTAGAGCAACTTAAACTTCAACCTTCAGGTTCATGCACATTTCTGGGTCTCACCTTTGAAAAATGAAGATGAATAACTAAATAACTCCTAAGAATACATTCAACCTTTAGGTATCTATGATGCTGCTGTCTCTGCACTGTAATTTTAACTCAATTCAAAATGGACGTTTCTTTTTTTCTCTTGTTTCTAACCAGTATTTCATTTTCTCTCCCAGTTTTACAATCTTAGTCTTACTGGACACTTGTATTTTTCTCTCATTTTAAATCTATGTCTCAAATCCTTACTTCTTGGCCTAACTTCCCCTGAAGAAGAAATCTCTCTTGACATCCATTCATAATCCTTCTATGGTTGCACATTCTATTTCTTCACACAGTTCATTGAGATTGGATCTTCATCCCTTGCTTCTAAAGCTCATTCCCTATATGATCTTAACAGCCTTCTTAATCTGCACCTAATTTCTTTTCTCAAGTACCTTAATTTTCTTCTCTGCCATATCACCCGAAGTCTCTGAATTTCATTGCTTTTGGCATATCCTGAAGTGTCTTTTCCTACCCTGTCCACACTCAACTAATCTTCATAGTTGTGTTAAGTTCCATATTCTATATTGTTATCTTGTAGTTTCTGGAGCTTCCTGTAATTTTTCATCCTGTAGTTTGACAATACCGAACAAAATGCAACCTGCATATGCATTTACCTTTTTACCCCCAAAACCCCACTTCCAGAGGTCAACTCGGAAGATTTAACACCAAGAATACCAATATACAGATACATAAGTTTATTATGTACCATAATTTATTCAACTGCTCCTCTATGTAGGGACACATAGGTTGTTTGCAATATTTCCCAGTTATAAACAATAGACTGCAGTACATTCATACAATGAAGAACTTTGCAGCAATAAAAGCTAGAATGATAAAGATTTCTATGAAATGATACAGAATGATTTTCAGAATTACTGTGTGTGCTGGAGCTTTTTGCCCCTGCATTACTGCTGTTCAGATTGGCAAGCAATCCTTTTGTAGCCCTTTTATGCTACTGTTTATGTAAGAAATAAGATTTAAGAAAATACATAGTACCTGGCCATTTGTAGAAAAGAAATACAGGAAGAGGAAAAAAAAAAAGATTGTTTAATTACAGGGGTTGGGTTCAAAAAGGGATGTGTAGTGGAGAATTTAACCTTGTCCAGAGAGGTCTGGTCATTGCCCTCAGCTTCTGGGAGGTAATCTCTAAGCCTTTAAGACTTTGTGCCTGACAGGAAAGTCTTTGTTTGCCCAGGAGCCTTGATTCATGACAGATAGTCTAACAAAATGACTTAGAGTGGGGGCTATTCAAACCAGAGAGTCTAACAATATGATTTAGAGGGGGGGATTTGGGGTCACATCCTATCAGCTTGACCTCTGGAGAGGCTGGAAACTAAGGCAATCCATTCAGGTTCCCAGGCAGTGTTACATGATTGAGCCACAATAATGACTCCAGATACAATGTACAGGTGAGTTTCCCTGGTGGGCAATGGTCCATGTGTATTGTCACACATGGATGCAGGAAACTAAAGCTGTCCGTGACTCTATAATGATCAGACAAATGGAAGCTCAGTGCTTTGAAATTCATGTACTCTGCTCTATGCACTTCTTTTCTGACTGATTTTAATCTGTACTTTTTAATGTAATAAACTGTAACTATGAGAGTAACAGCTTTCAGTGAGTTCTGTGAGTGCTTCTAGCAAATTATCAAGCCTGAGGATAATCTTGGGGGCCCCCAAACTTGCAATTGGTACCAGAAGTGAGGGTAGTCTTGTAGACTATGTTCCCTCTAACATTTCAATGGATGGAAATTTTGTGGGTGTAAGTTTGAAAGAAATTGGACATTTGCATATACTGAAAGTATCTCAACCAAGATATTTATTAATTATGAAGGGAAAAATAATTATAACTTAAACTGGAGAAACCTAGATGATGCCACCTTAACAAAAAGATCAAGGTTATATCAGTAATTCAAAGACATAGTCACATTATATGAACCAGTCCCCCTCCCGCTGCCACCCCAATATGCTACACTGAAGATAGGACAAGGGACAACATCATTTCTGTGTTTCCTTCCAAAAATACATGTAACCTCAGTATAATCATGAGGAAACATTAGACAAAGCAAAGTTGAGAAACATTCTACCAATAACTGATCAGAACTATTCTAAAATAGCAAGGTCATGAAAAACAAGGAAAGACTGGAGAATTGACACAAATGGAGAAGACGAAGGAAATATAATAACTAATTGCAATGTGGGATCTGTGATTGGATCCTCGAATAGAAAAAGGATATTAATGGGAAAACGTAAAATCTGAACCTTGGCTAAGAGTACCGTACCAATGCTAACTTCTTAGTTTTGATCATTGTGCTGTGGTTGTACAAGATGTTAACATTACTGGAAGCTAGGTGAAAGGAATGTGGGAAGTCATTTTTTACAACTTCAGTAAGTCTAAAATCATTTCGGAAAGAAAAAAAGAAGGAGGGAAGGAAGGGAGGAAGGAGGGAAGGAAGGAAGGAAGGAAGGAAGGAAGAAAACTACACTTAACATAAAAATATTGTTATTAGTCATCTGCTTCCAAGTAATTTTGATTTCTGAATCAAAACCCATAATATTTAGTTATATTTATGTTTCTTTAATTCTTTTAGATCTCATTTGAAGATTGGAAAGAACTGGAAAGAATTTCATATACACAGATGCTTGAGTTTTACTCAAAGAAGTAAATCAAAATCACTAGAGCTGGAGACTTGTTATCAGTAATTTTTCAAAGCACCTCCAGGTAACCATTCAGACAGATTTAAGAACATGTAGCTCAGATCATAAACTACTTGATTATCTGACTGTAGTAAAAGAAAATACACACAAAATGTTAGGAAGTGTTGTTAACTGAAGATATAGCAGAAATGAAGGTAACACACTTCTATAATTATAATGCAATTTTATGGCAAAACAGGATTACATTTTTTCACAACCTCTCTCTAGAACATCTGTTGTGGAAAGTAAGGCAAACATAAACATTTTAAAGATGCATTTTCTAAAGGAAAGAAAACAGTCTTGAACAATAGCAATTGACTTGGTTTGAGAGATATAGAAAGATAATGAGGTACATATTAAAAATAAAGGTTATTGTCATGAAAATATTAAACTGCTAAACATCTACATTAAGAGGGATTTGGTGGTCTATCATTGTAATATCTGGTATTTGAATATGTGATATATACTGTTTAAATTGTTTTAAAATAGAGTCATGTTTTCTAAAATACTGCCAAAGATGTTTCTGCTCATTTCAAAAAACTAAAATCGAGAGATTAGATTGCAAAATTTGTAGGCTGAATTCAAACATTTGTTTCTCTGAGAAATTTCAGTCTTTTCTCACTGAAAATGCTGCACCCAGAAGCTACAATATAAAGTTCCAGGTACACCTTTTCTAGAGCATCTTTTTTTCCTTACTGATCATTTCACATCATTCTCATTCACTCAGTGAAATGCTCTAACTTTGAAGTATCCAAAGTTAGACCCATGTACTCTTTTCTGCTACACATGCAATTGATATATGAGGCAGATTCTGTATTGTCTTCTATCATAGTAAGCACCAAATCTAAAAATAAGAGATATGTCTTAATTCGACTATGTCTGCATCTATAGCTATATTTTGAAGAGTTGCATTGACAGCACATTACCACTGAAGAACATATTTGATACATATAATTATGGGGAAACAGTGAAGATTATTCAGTAAGCATTAGAAGTAATTTATTTCACCCCACTTCTTTTAGGATTATCCGGTTAAAGTTTTGAATAGAATTTAAATTTATGTGTTATAGTTTTCTTTTCTTGTGGCGTCTTTGTCTGGTTTTGGTGTCAGGGTTAATGTTGGCCTTATAAAATGAGTTTTGGAGTGTTTCTTCCTCTTCAACTTTTTGGAGGTGAAATATATATGCACTGAAAGCTACACAACATCAATGAAAGAAATTGAACAAGACAAACAAATGAAAGACATTTTGTTTTCATGGATTGGAAAGATAATATTTTTAAAATGTGTGTACTACCCAAAGTAATCTATAGATTCAGTGTAATCTTTACCAAAATTCCCAAGACATTTTTACAGATATAAAAAACACAATTCTACAATTCATATAGAATCACAAAAGATCATGAATAGCCAAATCTAGTTTTAAGAGAAAAGAACAAAGATGAAGGCATCACACATCCCGATTTCTAAATATATTATAAAGTTACAGTAATCTCAACAGAGTGGTACTTATGTAGAGGTAGGAATATTAACCACTGGAACAGAATAAAGAGCCAAGAAATAAATCCAGGCATATATGGTGAATTGATCTTCAACAAATGGTGTTGGGAATACTGGAAATCAACATGAAGAAAAATGAAAATGGACTTTTACTTTACATCATACATAAAAATCAACTCAAAATGGATTAAAGACTTAAATGTAGGACCTGAAACTGTAAAGCTCTCAGAAGATAACATAGGGCATAGCTTCATGACACTGGTCTTGGCAATGATTTCATGGATATGACACCAAAATCACAGGCAACAAAAATAAACAATAAACACATGAGATTGTATCAAACTTAAAAGCTTCTGCACATGAAAGGAAACATTCAGCATTGTGGAAGGGCAACCTATGGAATGGGAGAAAATTTTTCAAAGCATATATTTGATAAAGGGTTAACATCTAAAATATATAAGGAACTCATACATCTCAATAACAAAAAACTAGTAAACAAACTAAAGATAGGCTAAGAACTTGAATAGACATTTTTCCAAAGAAGACATACAAATTACCAACAGTTATATATAATAATAGTCATCATCACTAATCATCAGGGAAATGTAAATCAAAACCACAATGAAATACCTTGCACCTGTCAGGATGTCTCTTATCAAAAAACAAAAGACACCAACTGTTGGTGAGGATGTAGAGAAACTGAAACCCTTGCACACTCTTGTTAGGAATGCAAAATGGTGCAGCCACTGTGAAAGACAGTATAGAGTTTCCTCAAAACACTAAAAATAAAATATTAAAATCAGCAAGTTCACTTCTGGGTATATATTCAAAAGAATTGAAATCAGAATCTCAGAGATATTAGTACTCCCATGTTCATTGCAGCACTCTTCGTAATAGCCAAGGTGTGGAAACAACTTAAACAACATGTGAATGGATAATGTATGCACATACAATGGAATACTATTTAGCTTTAAAAAAGAAAGAACTTGGACAACATATGACAGCATGGATGGAGGATACTATGCTCAGTGAAATAAACTAGACACAGAAAATACTGCATGATCCCACTTAAATGAGGTATCTGAAATACTCAGATTCAGAAAATCAATGATTAAAATAGCAAATAACAGGGTGCAGGGGTTAGTAGAAAAAGGGGAGTTATTAATCAGGAAGCACAATGTTTCAGTTAAGCAAGATGAATAAGCTCTAGAGACCTGCTCTACAACACTGTACCTATAGTCAACAATAATGTGTTGTACACTTAAAAGTTGCTAAGAGGATAGATCTCCATAGCTGTTCTTACCACAATGAAATAAAATAAAAGAAAAGAAAATCAGAACTGACAATGAATGCGGGTGTGTTCACATTCCTATATAAAACATGGCATTTTACATAAAATGTCTAGGAAGCTTTATATGAATTATATACAGATAGATTTGTGTGACAGTAGAAAATATTTATATTAATGTGCATGTGTCTGCACTTGTAAGATTTTGTTGTAGTCATGCAACAGTAGGATTGTGAGGGATCACATATATAAGTTCACACTAAAGGTGAGAAGCTTACCGACTTGTCAGTGCTACCCATAGAGCTCATTGAAGAGCTGGCACTAGAAAAGAATTTCACTCATGATAGGGGCTATGTGCTGTCAGGCAGTTAAAAACAACTAAATTATACATATTATTCAAGCAACAAAGGACTCTGGTCATATAATGTGATAGATGTTTTAAATACTTTCCGTTTCTAATTACATAAATCAAGGAAAATACCATATTCAAATTCATACAGCATGGAAAATATACTTGTCATAATAATTTGTTTAAAGAAAAATGAAAATAAAAAAGAACAAATTCTGCTAGCCATTCAATGCCTTAGTCAATCACTTTAGATAAATTAGCTAAGTATTAAAATTTTAGTTTAAAAGTTTAAAAAGTGTATCTTTTTTTTGTTGTTTTAGTGCTATTTCATTTTTAAACCTTTTGTTTAATTTAAACTTAAGGAACCCTAGCTTGTTAGGAGTTTCTGTAAATATTTTCCCTCTGGGGCACCTGTAAATATGTGTCAGTGTACAGAAAGTAAATTTAAATATTATCACATCTTTCACATTTATACACAAACAGATCAATTTTGTACATAATTCTTATTTATAGTAAATTATTTATTCAAGCATTCTTTAAAGTTTCATTTACTATTATGTTTCTATTTTTTAAACTTAGCTTTACTGCGTTTCATTGAACTTTGGTCACTGTTTATCATCAAAGAAATCATATTTCACGGGGATTCTGCCAGCAGCTTTCATTTGGGCTGCAACTCTTCCCAGGGTCTCTGGCCTGCAGGTCTACTACATCGGATTTTAGATTCACCAAGCCTCCACAATCATAGAAAATAGAAAGCCTATCCTGGAGGACCTTCAAGATGGCAGAGGAGTAAGACGTGGAGATCACCTTCCTCCCCACAAATACATCAAAAATACATCTACATGTGGAACAACTCATACAGAACACTGGCAGAAGACCTCAGACTTCCCAAAAGGCAAGAAAATCCCCACGTACCTGGCTGTGTGTCTGACAGGGTCTTGGTGCTCTGACCTGGTGTCAGGGCTGAGCCTCCAAGGTGGGAAAGCCGAGTTCAGGACATTGGACCACCAGCAACCTCCTGGCCCCACGTAATATCAATCAGTGAGAGCTCTCCCAGAGATCTTCATCTCAACACTAAGGCCAAGCTCCACTCAATGGCCAGCAAGATCCAGTGGTGGATGCCCCACGCCAAACAACTAGCAAGACAGGTACACAATCCCACCCCTTAGCAGAGAGGCTGCCTAAAATCACGATAAGGTCACAGACACTGCAAAACGCATGACTGGATGCAGCCCTGCCCACCAGAAAGGAAAAATCCAGTCCCAACCAACAGAACACAGGCACCAGTCCCCTCCACCAGGAAGCCTACATAAGCCACTAAACAAACCTTACCCACTGGGGGCAGACACCAAAAACAATGGCAACTACAAAACTGCAGCCTGTGAAAAGGAGAACCAAAACACAGTAAGTTAAGCAAAATAGGAAGACATAGCAGATGAAGGAGCAAGGTAAAAACCCATCAGACCAAACAAATGAAGAGGAAATAGGCAGTCTACCTGAAAAAGAATTCAGAGTAATGATAATAAGGATGATCCAAAATCTTGGGAAAAGAATGGAGAAAATACAAGAAACGTTTAACAAGGAACTAGAAGAACTAAAGAGCAAACAAACAATGATGAACAACACAATAAATGAAATTAAATATTCTCTAGAAGGAATCAATAGCAGAATAACTGAGGCAGAAGAACGGATAAGTGACCTGGAATATAAAATAGTGGAAATAACTACCACAGAGAAGAATAAAGACAAAAGAATGAAAAGAATTGAGGAGAGTCTGAGAGACCTCTGGGGCAACATTAAATGCACCAACATTCGAATTATAGGGGTCCCAGAAAAAGAAGAGAAAAAGAAAGGGTGTGAGAAAATATTTGAAGAGATTACAGTTGAAAACTTCCCTAACATGGGAAAGGAAATAGTCAATCAAATCCAGGAACTGCAGAGTCCAATACAGGATAAACCCAAGGAGAAACACTCCAAGACACATAGCAACAAATAACATACAGGGGAATCCCCATAAGTTTAACAGCTGAACTTTCAGCAAAATTCTACAAGCCAGCAGGGAGTGGCAGGACATATTTAAAGTGATGAAAGGGAAAAACCTACAACCAAGATTACCCAGCAAAGGACCTCGTTCAGATTCGACAGAGAAATTAAAAACTTTACAGACAAGCAAAAGTTAAGAGAATTCAGCCCCACAAAACCAGCTTTACAACAAATGCTAAAGGAACTTCTCTAGGCAGGAAACACAAGGGAAGGAAAACACCTACAATAACAAACCCCAAACAATTACGAAAATGGTAAGAGGAACATACATATTGATAACTACCTTAAATGTAAATGGATTAAATGCTCCAACCAAAAGGCAAAGACTGGCTGAATGGATACAAAAACAAGACCCGTCTATATGCTGTCTACAAGAGACCCACTTCAGACCTAGGGACACATACAGACTGAAAGTGAGGGGATGGAAAAAGATTCCATGCAAATGGAAATCAAAAGAAAGCTAGAGTAGCAATTCTCATATCAGACAAAATAGACTTTAAAATAAAGACTATTTCAAGAGACAAAGAAGGACACTACATAACCATCAAGGGATCAATCTAAGAAGAAGATATAACAATTGTAAATATTAATGCACCCAATATAGGAGCACCTCAATATACAAGGCAAATGCTAACAGCTATAAAAGGGGAAATCGACAGTAACACAATCATAGTAGGGGACTTTAACACCCCACTTTCACCAATGGACAGATCATCCAAAATGAAAATAAATAAGGGAACACAAGGTTTAAATGACACATTAGACAAGATGGACTTAATTGATATTTATAGGACATTCCATCCAAAAACAACAGAATACACTTTTCTCTTCTCAAGTGCTCATGGAACACTCTCCAGGATAGATCATATCTTGGGTCACAAATCAAGCCTTGGTAAATTTAAGAAAATTGAAATCATTTTCCACGCTATGAGAATAATATCAATTACAGGAAAAAATCCATAAAAAATACAAACACATGGAGGCTTAACAATGCACTAAATACGCTAAATAACCAAGGGATCACTGAAAAAATGAAAGAGGAAGTCAAAAAATACCTAGAAACAAATGACAGTGAAAACACGATGACTCAAAACCTATGGGATTCAGCAAAAGCAGTTCTGAGAGGGAAGTTTATAGCAATACAATTCTACCTCAAGAAACAAGAAACATCTCAAATAAACAACCTATTTAGCTTAAACAATCCTTTCAACTAAAGTAATTAGAGAAAGAAAAAAAAAAAAACAAAACCCAAAGTTACCAGAAGGAGAGAAATCATAAAGATCAGATCAGAAAGAAATGAAGAAAACAATAGCAAAGATCAATAAAACTAAAAGGTGGTTCTCTGAGAAGATAAACAAAATTGATAAACCATTAGCTAGATTTATCAAGAAAAAAAGGGAGAAGACTCAAATCAATGGAATCAGAAATGAAAAAGGAGAAGTAACTGACACTGCAGAAATGCAACAGATCATGGGAGATTACTACAAGCAACTATATGCCAATAAAATGGACAACCTGGAAGAAATAGACAAATTCTTAGAAAAGTATAACCTTCCAGGCCTGAACCAGGAAGAAATAAAAATATAAACAGACCAATCACAAGCACTGAAATTGAAACTGTGATTAAAAATCTTCCAACAAACAAAAGTCCAGGACCAGATGGCTTCACAGGGGAATTCTATCAAACATTTAGAGAAGAGCTAATACCTATCCTTCTCAAACTCTTCCAAAATATAGCAGAGGGAGGAACACTCCCAAACTCATTCTATGAGGCCACCATCACCCCGATACCAAAACCAGACAAAGATGTCACAAAAAAAGAAAACTACAGGCCAATATCACTGATGAACATAGATACAAATATCCTCAAGAAAATACTAGCAAACAGAATCCAACAACACATGTAAAGGATCATACACCATGATCAAGTGGGGTTTATCCCAGGATTGCAAGGATTCTTCAATATACGTAAGTCAAGCAATGTGATACACCATATTAACAAACTGAAGAATAAAAACCATATGATCATCTCAATAGATGCAGATAAAGCTTCTGACAAAATTCAACACATATTTATGATAAATACTCTGCAGAAAGTAGGCATAGAGAGAACCTACCTCTATATAATGAAGGCCATATATGACAAACCCACAGCCAACATCATTCTCAATGGTGAAAATCTGAAACCATTTCCTCTAAGATCAGGAACAAGACAAAGTTGTCCACTCTCACCAGTATAATTCAACATAGTTTTGGAAGTTTTAGCCATGGCAATCAGAGAAGAAAAATAAAGAAAAGGAATCCAAATTGGAAAAGAAGTAAAACTGTCACTGTTTGTAGATGACATGATACTATACATAGAGAATCCTAAAGATGCTACCAGAAAACAATTAGAGCTAATCAATGAATTTGGTAAAGTAGCAGATACAAAATTAATGCACAGAAATTTCTTGCATTCCTATACACTAATGATGAAAAATCTGATAGAAATTAAGGAAACACTCCCATTTACCATTGCAACAAAAAGAATAAAATACCTAGGAATAAACCTACCTAAGGAGACAAAAGACCTGTATGCATAAAACTATAAGACACTGATGAAAGAAATTAAAGATGATACAAACAGATGGAGAGATATACCATGTTCTTGAATTGGAAGAATCAACATTGTGAAAATGAGTATACTACCCAAAGCAATCTACAGATTCAATGCAATCCCTATCAAACTACCAATGGCAGAACTAGAACAAAAAAATTTCACAATTTGTATGGAAACACAAAAGACCCTGAAGAGCCAAAGTAATTTGAGAAAGAAAAATGGAGCTGGAGGAATCAGGCTCCCTGACTTCTGACTATACTACAAAGCACAGTAATTGAGACATTATGGTAGTGGCACAAGAACAGAAATATAGATCAATGGAACAGGGTAGAAAGCCCAGATATAAACCCATGCACATATGGTCACCTTATCTTTGATAAAGGAGACAAGAATATACAATGGAGAAAATTCAGCCTCTTCAATAAGTGGTGCTGGGAAAACTGGATAGCTACATGTAAAAGAGTGATATTAAAATGCTTCCTAATACCTTACACAAAAATAAACTCAACATGGATTAAAGACCTAAATGTAAGGCCAGACATTATAAAACTCTTAGAGGAAAACATAGGCAGAACTCTCTATGACATAAATCACAGCAAGATCCTTTTTGACCCACTTCCTAGAGAAATGGAAATAAAAACAAAAATAAACAAATGGGACCAAATGAAGCTTAAAAGGTTTTGCACAGCAAGGGAAACCATAAACAAGACAAAAAGACAACCCTCAGAATGGGAGAAAATATTTGCAAACAAAGCAACTGACAAAGGATTAATCTCCAAAATTTATAAGCAGCTCATGCAGCTCAATATCAAAAAAACAAACAACCCAATCCAAAAATGGACAGAAGACCTAAAAAGACATTTCTTCAAAGAAGATATACAGATTGCCAACAGACACATGAGAGAATGCTCAACATCATTAATCATTAGAGAAATGCAAATCAAAACTACAATGAGATATCATCTCACACTGGTCAGGACTGCTATCATCAAAAAATCTACAAACAATAAATGCTGGAGAGGGTGTGGAGAAAAGGGAACCCTCTTGCACTGTTGGTGGGAATGTAAATTGATACAGCCACTATGGAGAACAGTATGGAGGTTTCTTAAAAAACTAAAAATAGAACTACCATACGACCCAGCAATCCCACTACTGGGCATATACCCTGAGAAAACCATAATTCAAAAACAGCCATGTACCATAATGTTCATTGCAGCTCTATTTACAATAGCCAGGACATGGAAGCAACCTAAGTGTCCATCAACAGATGAATGGATAAAAAAGATGTGGCACATACATACAATGGAATATTACTCAGCCATAAAAAGAAATGAAGTTGAGTTATTTTCAGTGAGGTGGATGGACCTAGTGTTTGTCATACAGAGTGAAGTAAGCAGAAAGAGAATAAAAATACCATATGCTAATACATATATATGGAATCTAAAAAAAAAAAAAAAGGTTATGAAGAACCTAGAGGCAGGACAGGACTAAAGATTCAGACCTACTAAAAAATGGACTTGAGGACACAGGGAGGGGGAAGGGTAAGTTGGGACAAAGTGAGAGAGTGGCATGGACTTGCCTATACTACCGAATGTAAAATAGATCGCTAGTGGGAAGCAGCCGCATAGCACAGGGAGATCGACTCGGTGCTTTGTGACCACCTAGAGGGGTGGGTTAGGGAAGGTGGGAGGGAGGGAGACACAAGAGGCAAGAGACATGGGGATATATATATATGTATACCTGATTCGTTTTGTTATAGAGCAGAAAATAACACACCATAGTAAAGGAATTATACTCCGATAAAGATGTTGAAACAAAAAAACTGCAAACAATAAATGTTGGAGAAGGTGTGGAAAAAAGGGAACCCTCTTATACTCTTTGTGGGAATGTAAGTTGATACAGCCACTATGGAGTAGAGTATGGAGGTTCCTTAAAAAACTAAAAATAGAACTACCATATGACCCAGCAATCCCACTACTGGGCATATACCCTGAGACAACCATAATTCAGAAAGAGTCATGTACCAAAATGTTCACTGCAGCTCTATTTACAATAGCCAGGACATGGAAGCAACCTAAGTGTCCATCGACAGTTGAATGGATAAAAAAGATGTGGTACATATATACAATGCAATATTACTCAGCCATAAAAAGAAACGAAATTGAGTTATTTGTAGTGAGGTGGATGGACTTTGAGTCTGTCATACAGAGTGAAGTAAGTCAGAAGGAGAAAAACAAATACACTATGTTAACACATATATATGGAAAGTAAAAAAAAAAAAAAAAATTGTTTTGATGAACATAGGTCCAGGACAGGAATAAAGATGCAGATGTAGAGAATGGACTTGAGGACACGGGGAGGGGGGAGTGTAAGCCTGGACGAAGTGAGAGAGTAGCTCTGACATATACACACTACCAAATGTTAAATAGATAGCTAGTAGGAAGCAGCTGCATAGCACAGGGAGATCAGCTGAGTGCTTTATGACCACCTAGAGGGGTGGGATAGGGAGGGTGGGAGGGAGGCTCAAGAGGGAGGGGATATGGGGATATATGTATATGTGTAGCTGACTGACTTTGTTATAAGCAGAAACTAACAAAACATTGTAAAGCAATTATACTCCAATAAAGATGTTATAAAAAAATTATATTTCTCTCCATTGTATACATCTCTAAAAAAATCACTAAAAATCCACATGTGTTTTCATTACTAAATTGATTTTTCTCTAAGAAGAAAATTTTAATTGCACTGCTTTGTTGAATAACTCTTAGACTTTATTTTGACCAATACATTGTGAAAATTAGATAAAATATTTTGAAGAACATTAGAGAAAAGTAAATTGCTTCTCCCGGGGCTTCCCTGGTGGCGCAGTGGTTGAGAGTCCGCCTGCCGATGCAGGGGACACGGGTTCGTGCCCCGGTCCGGGAGGATCCCACGTGCCGCGGAGCGGCTGGGCCCGTGAGCCATGGCCGCTGAGCCTGCGCGTCCGGAGCCTGTGCTCCGCATCGGGAGAGGCCACAACAGTGAGAGGCCCGCGTACCGCAAAAAAAAAAAAAAATTGCTTCTCCTGGAAAAATTAACAGTATTGTATTCAAAATTCTACGCCTTCATACAGGATAAAATTGGCATTTTCCTGTAACTGTATGTTATTCTATTTACTGGTTACCTGACTCTCCAATTATAGGAATTTATCAATCATAAATCAAATGGAGGTGTTCATTTCATTTCATTTTCCTCTGCCTTTTCTTTCTCTGTTCGCCAGGTCCAGAGACAGACGGTGAGCTGCCAGTCACTCTGGTGGGCTTGACTGACTGTAGCTGTGTCTGCACTGGTTGTAGTGCTCATCAAGGAGTATGTGTTCCTAGAAATCTTCTGAAATATTAATACAGAAATCTGTACTGAGGTTTCTGATAGCAGAAGCCTGGCTGCTCTGTGGTTTTCTGATTAGGGCTCTATTGGTGATTCCGAGAAGTCAGTGGCACCTAAATGGGTTAAATCTAATGAGGTTTGGAAACCTGATAGCATTATTTAAGATGACTTTCAATCTCAAAGCTACAGTCCTGGCTGACCCCAGCAAATTACAGTGTTTGTTAATGCTCTGTTATAGACATCTTCTCGTCAACCAAAACCAGATATATTAAGTGAAAAAATTGAGTTGTGGTCCTCTAAGAAATGTCCTTGTGTACATTTTGACAGACCTTCTGATGGCAATTTTTTTAAGGTATCTGATACTTCCTAGTATTTTAGGGGATGAAATCAATAAACACACACGCACAGTCACACAGTTGTATTACTTCTTGCTGAGGAAACGTGATCACCTTAAAACTTTACCATCATGATTTTATACACTGTATTTCTCATGGGAAATCAAAAATCAATTTAAATAATCTCAGACAGAAGGAAAAGACAAAACCACAAACTTCCCATGATAAAAAAGAAACAGGCAGAAAAACAAACTAAACAAATGAACAAAAAACTCCTAAAAACTATATGTTTCTGTAAAAGAAGAATGTGAAAAAAAGCAGTGATTAAATTTGTTAAAATGCATTTTTACAGACTCAGTGTTGGTAAGAACTAATGACAAAACTAGTGGTGCTTTAGAAGTGAATATTCTCACATATATTAAGTACTACAGGTAAAATATAATATTATCTCAAGGATAGAAATGATATAAAGTACATTTCATAAATAATAGTTTGAGATATTTATAATTTCCTTACAGCTTAAGGCAGTTATTTACAAATATAGCACTGTAACAGAAATATGCTACACTGGACAAAATCTTAGAAGCTTTGGAAACTTCTTTTGAAGTTAACATTTCTCAGTCTTTTATAATTGTGGGTTTTCCTGAATTATATAAAGTATTTTCTCCCATTTTTAATTTTTTAAAAAGTTTTAGAGATCTGAACTTCTTTTTATCATGCAAATCTTATAGTCAAATTCCAGTAAATCAGAATTAGTAATAGCTGTGAACTGACTACGCATGTCTTCTTGAACAAGCTGATGGTCCCAATGTTATAAAGTAAATGTTTATTTAAAGTGAAATGTTTCTTCTTTAAAAGTTTGTAATTCCATGTATATCAAAAAGTGTCTTCCCTCCAGCAAGAGGGAGGAGATATGGGGATATATGTATATGTATAGCTGATTCACTTTGTTATAAAGCAGAAACTAACACACCATTGTAAAGCAATTATTCTCCAATAAAGATGTTAATAAATAAATAAATTTTAAAAATGTGTCTTCCCTCCAGTTAACTGAAATTATAGTTTCCTTTAAATTTTAGTATTTTAAATAACTTGCTTTCTTCTTTAATATTTTATCAACAAAATAAAATAAATAAAATAACACGTTTTTATCAATTAAAGCATCTTTACAAAAACTTTAATGTCTTATGATAAGTATTTTGTTCAAAATAAGTAAAATAATTAGAAGTGTTAGAAAAAAGAGAAAATTTTATAAAATGTTTACTATTTTAGAATCATAGATTTAAAAAAATAGTTCCCAATATATTAAAGCCAAGCATTAATTAACATTTTACTTCTAGCTACTTAATATTCAATTAAAAGTTATTTGTTTGTGTTTTGTAATTTGGGATGGGGTGGTTGCTTACAGCTCTCCAAAAGCATAAACCCCTCTATTAAACATGAAATACTAAAAACTCCTGAATTAAAATACTGCGATATGGGGCTTCCCTGGTGGCGCAGTGGTTGAGAGTCCGCCTGCCGATGCAGGGCACACGGGTTCGTGTCCCGGTACGGGAAGATCCCACATGCCGCGGAGCGGCTGGGCCCGTGAGTCTTGGCCGCTGAGCCTGCGTGTCCAGAGCCTGTGCTCCGCAACGGGAGAGGCCACAACAGTGAGAGGCCCGTGTAAAAAAAAAAAAAATACTGTGATATGAAAAACATATTTAAGATTATTTTTGAACAAATGTACAAAATTTTATGTTCTTAAATACCTGCTGAACTTCAAATCAATCACTGTGGATGGTCACATATATATTTCAACAATGCAGTCAATTCTCCAAACATTTTGATATTCCTCTTTTAGAATTTGCTCACATTCTGACTCCAAAGCCCCTAAACATTTAAAATTACTGTGACAGTCCTTGATTTCACTTGAAAGTCTTTTACTAAGCTATGTCACTTGTAATTGATCATTTCTAAAACCAACCAAATCTAAATTCTCTTTTAAAAAGAATTATAGATTTTTGAGGTAATTCCAAGAAAGCAACAAAGTAGTTTAAATAAAAACGATTTCATTAGAAGATGGATTATCAGTTTCAATGAAGATAATACATTTGAGTGAAGTAGTCATTTAAATATTTAGCTCATGGACACTGTTACTTACAATACGAAATAGCCTTACAACAACAGTTAAGCATTTTGCATCTTAGTGTAAAAGAAAAGTCAGAATGATTTATATTATTGCAAAATAATCCCAGACATTAATTTTACAAATAACATTTCTTAAATATAGCATTGTTAGTTGAAATGGAAACTCCCTGACTCTTGACCGCCCTTGGGAAATATCTGAAGAAATTATATGTAAAAATTCTTAATCTAGTTATCGTTGCATTTCCTAGACTTTTATATGATCGTTTTGCATGAATTTTATACAGTTATTTAAATATTTATTTGCTTATCCACAGCCTATGAACAATGTTATTTAGAAACAGATGAGTTAAATTGAACAGGTTTGTCGGAACAGAAGTGGGCTGGAGGAGTAAAAAACACTTTGGATCTATAATACTGCTTAGGTCATTAACCAACATCTCTATAGAACACTTTTCAGAAAGAAAGAGAGATGGATGCTGTCTTTCCTCTCCATTTAATTTTTATGGTTATTTATTCACAGATGATGTGGGCAGACTGTGTGCAGAGAGGAAGCATGGGTAATTTACAGGCAGATGTAATCCTCACTTGGCTAGGATATTCAAAGTGCTCTAAGGAATTAAGAGGAAAGTAGGTCATTTGAATCATAAACATTTTTAACTTTTACTTCATAAGTGAAGCTAATATGTACTTGTTCTAAAAGCAAAGGGAAAAATTGGCTTCAAATAGGATAAGGAAGAAAGTTAAACAAAACAGAATTATTAAACCATCCCAGTTTCCACACCTCTATGAATGTCAGTAGGAGATCTACTTCTGACAGTGTGCAAACCAGCAGGAGAGTTTACTAATGAAAGACAAGATACATGTGTTGACATAGCATTAAATGACTGGTTTGTCACTCCCTGCAGGATGTGAATTGTGGATTCTATGCGCAATAGCACAAACTAACTGCTTTTATCCTCTTGTTTTCTTCATTTTAACTTCTCACACAAATTAACAGCTTTCTGCTTGCCATTTGCACGTTTATTTCATGTCATGCTTGGTTAAAATGAAAACTGGCCCACTAGTTATGGCACTTCACAATTTAGAACTTCTTCAGAGACCTGCAGGATGACTTAATGAGTATGCCACGCAATTCTCTTCTTTAAATCACATTTAATATGTTATTTATGTTCAATACTTTAAGAATACATTGTGTATGATATAAATTGAGAATACTCAATATAAAGAGATGGTTTTATGTCTTCCATGCCTAAAAAAATTCAGTGATTGGCCTCTCATGGATTTTTACTCCTGCCACAGAGAAATTTCTGAATTCAAACACTGAAGATCTATGACACTGTGTCCCTGATTATGAACAGCAGCAGGACCTAAAAAGATCAAAGCTCAAGTTTTCCTTTGAAAAAGACACTGTTGGGCTTCCCTGGCGACACAGTGGTTAAGAATCCGCCTGCCAATGCAGGGGACACGGGCTCGAGCCCTGGTCCAGGAAGATCCCACATGCCGCAGAGCAACTAAACCCATGCGCCACAACTACTGAGCCTGCGCTATAGAGCCCGCGAGCCACAACTTCTGAAGCCCACGTGCCACAACTACTGAAGCCCGCGTGCTTAGAGCCCATACTCCGCAACAAGAGAAGCCACCGCAATGAGAATGCCGTGCACCATAATGAAGAGTAGCCCCTGCTCACCGCAACTAGAGAACGCCTACACGCGGCAACAAAGACCTAACGCAGCTAAAAATAAATAAATAATTTTATAAAAAGAAAAAGACACTGTTGTAAAACACAACAAAAAACAATTTTCTCCTTTTTATCACCATGGGATATATCCATAGGCTGGAGAGGTCACCTTGTCATTCAAACTCTTTAAAGTCAGTTTTTCAGGGTGAAAGAATAGTCAAACTAAAGCACATTCCTGAGAGGCATGTAATTTAGTTAACTTTGGCAGCAACGTTACCAGGTAGATACCAGTGGCCAGGGAAGAGGACCTATAACCAGGTAACACAAAAATCAGGGAATCTATTAGTCTTCAAGTTTTTCTTTTAGTATCAGCAGCATAAGAATTACCACAACTGGTTCACTGACTAGTACTTCTAATTAAGAGATGAACACGAAGATCATTTACATGAAGAGACTGACCTAATTTGCTGTTATCTATGTTTACATATATATTGCAGACTGAGATTGGCTTGAGATCATTAATCTTAGTTTGACAATTACTGGCAAGTGGCATTTTTCCCCTAGAAAATTAGCACTGTATCCTTAATCTAATTGAGGAAGTGCTCACCTATGCAGGTTTAGAAATATAATACTTATAAATTCCAACAATTCTATTTATTCTAGATGTAATTTTGTTAAAGACACTTCGGTCAGTTTGAAGAGAGACAAATTTTAGAAAAAATATTAAAGTTGAATAATATTTTAAAATATTAGAGTGTGTCCACTTTCTGAAAATCAGGTTTCTAGAAACAAGTCTGATAAATATGTTTTAAAGTTAATATTTTTTAATCACATCAAGGCTGATAATTCTTGTACTAATTTTGTCAAACATCACTGAAAACATTAGTAAAAATATTAATAGAAATGATTGCTCCATCAAATACATAGATGTAGATAGCATATTCCAATTTAAGAAAGCATAACAGCAGTTTTTTAAAAGTAGGATCTGGTTTAAACAATATTAAACTAGACTAATCTATTTTGGGGCCTAATCCTGTTAGTTATACTAGCTTCAAACAATAATTACATATTTAGCACTTGCTGAGCAAGCCAATGTGTAAAATGATGTGGGAAATTCAGATATGAATAATACTGTTTTTTGAAAATTCAATATTTACCGAAGAATAAGGCTCTATTTATTTAGAGGTTAAGAGCATAGACTCTGTAGAGAGAGAAGAAATTTGAATTTGAGACTAGTCATGTCATAATTTCAAATTTGAAAATTGACACTAAGTGATAACACTTTGAACTCCTGTAGTGTCGTCTAGATGTAATAAAATAATGTCTCACTTCTCTTTTCCTCAAGAATCCCTTCTTGAGGATCACTTTGTGATATAATTAGGAAGTAAAAGCAACAGAAATGTTTGATGTAGGATTTGAAGAAGAGGGACGCATCAAGCATAATTTGTAGGTTATATATTTCTTTTGTTGTTGTTATTTATTTATTTACTTATGGAGTAGAGTTGCTTTACAATGTTGTGTTAGTTTCTGCTGTACAACAAAGTGAATCAGCTATCTGTCTATATATATCCCCTCCCTCAAGTTATATGTTTCTTTCTTCTTTTTTTTTTAACATCTTTATTGGGGTATAATTGCTTTACAATGGTGTGTTAGTTTCTGCTTTATAACAAAGTGAACCAGTTATACATATACATGTTCCCATATCTCTTCCCTGTTTCTTAAGTGAATGCATGTGGGTTCACATTCATGAAAAAGATGAACACATTATAAAATCGTGTTTAGAAATGACAGTTTATTTTCAGTTATGAGCACATTAAATTTGAAATATCTGAAAGCAGATATGAAATTTTAACAAAGAGGACTAGGTTGGAGATACACATGAGACGATCATCTCTGTATAAGTAGAACTGAAGTCATTGATAAAAGTAAGGGTCACTAGTTTGAATGGCTGGACACAAATTTTAGTTATACTAAATGAGCCTTCAAAGGGAAGAACTTATGAGGAAAAAGAAAAAAAATAGGAGTATTTGATATCAAGAAAGCCAAGGGAAGACAGTTTAAAGAAAGAGAAACACTCAAAAATGTGGAAAGCTTCCAGAGTCAAGTACAAGAAAAAAAAATTCCTGATGGATTTAGTTACTTGGAAGTGAGTTGAGATTTATAATGGAACCAGAACCTGTTTTGCAAAAGGTTGATATGTGAATGAAAATTAACCAAACGGTGATCAAAATTTTAGAAAACTCAGTACAAGATTGTGAACAAGTCAGAGAAAAACAGATGCTATATGACTTCAATTATAAGTAGAATCTAAAAAACAAACAAAACAGAACTCATAGATACAGAGAAGAGATTGGTGCTCTCCAGAGGCAGGGGGTGGGTGTGGGTAGGTGAAATGGGTGAAAGTGGATCAAAGGTACCAAGTTCCAGTTATAAAATAAGTCCTGAGAATGCAGTGTAAAAAAATGATGACCAGTTAATAATACTGTTTTGCATATTTGGAAGTTGTTAAGAGACTAGATCTTAAAAGTCCTCATCACAAGAAAAAACGTTGTAACCATGTCTGGTGATGGAGTTATTTCGGTGCTCATTTATCAATATGTATAAATATCAAATCTTTACATTGCACCCCTGAAACTAATAGACAGTCTACAGCAAAAAAATAAATGGACTAGAAGCACCTACCCTCTTCAAAGTTGAAAATCTGAGTGTAACTTCTAGTCAGACCTCCATATCCACAGTTCCACACCTGGGGATTCAACCAGTCTTGGATCATGTAGTACTGTAATATTCACTGCTGAAAAAAATCTCCCCATAAATGGACCTGCACAGTTCAAACCCATGTGGTTCTAAGCTCAACTGTACTGTTATATGTTAATTGTATCTCAATAACAACAACAACAAAAGAGTTTGACTCCCTGAGCTGGGGCCTAGAAATACCCTCAAGTCAGTAAGATTTCACCCCATCTGTTTCCCATTTCTCACGGATTACTATCCTTACTTTCTTGATGTTTAGTGTCTTGAAAACTGCTGTTTCATATTTTTGGTCCTTTTTGGGGGGGTTGTAGTTTGGTTTCTATAAGTTATGAGGTTAAACCCAGTTCCTGACACTCCACCTTGGCTGAAAGTGGAAGTCCATTGCTTACGATTTCTAATAGATTTAATATGGTGTGTGAAAAAAGGATGAAAAGTCAACATAGACTCCAGAGTTTTGGCTTGAACTACTATAAATATGCAGTTGCTATTAATTGAAACAGAAAAGACTCTTTAATGATGCTTCTTAAGAGGTAATGTTATTCATTACCTACAGTTCTCAAATCTGGTTGCAAATTAGAATCACCTAGTAAGCTTTCCTCAAAATGCTTAGATTCCTCCCCCCAAAATTTACAGCTCAGGTTTTTTAGTGTGGCACCAGAGA
This sequence comes from Monodon monoceros, assembly GCF_005190385.1. NCBI lineage: Eukaryota > Metazoa > Chordata > Mammalia > Artiodactyla > Monodontidae > Monodon > Monodon monoceros. Next base: position 128,642,443 of record NW_021703777.1, on the reverse strand, counting down.
ATTGATATTAGAAAAAGATTTCTACTTTATACTAATGTTCAGCCATGTTTGAGAACCAGTGCTCTATACTATTGCTTCTCACTTCAATGTGCTTGTGAATCACTTACGGATCTTGTAAAATTCAAATTCTTATTCAGTTTTTCAAGGTGATAAACTTTGTAGTTCTAACAAGGTCCCAGGTGATTCTAATGCTGTTGGTCCACACTTTGCACAGAAAAGCACTGCTATTCAAATTCATGAGAGAGCTTTTTCACTGTACAGATTAATGACATTAATTAAGTTTGGCAAACAGTGAGTTAAAAACGTTAGAGAGGTTTCTTTATTGCAGGATTTTTCATAGCTAACGCCTTTCTAAAGTTATTTCTTCCCGAATCCCATTTTCATGGAGCATATTATAGGATTAGGGATTTGCAAAACGCACTATCCTGTACTAATACAGAAGTTGAGCTATCTTCAAATAATCTTTGCTACTTTCTTAAAAGCTTTAAATTTTACTGAAACATCTATTTAACTGATTTGTTTTCATTTTCCTAATCTGATTCATGACTTGATGATTCTAATTTATTTACAAATCCAAATAGGTTTTACAAAAAACAAATTAAACATGCTCTGGATTGTGAAGTGATTATGTTGCACATACTTATATGATTCGTTTGTTTATATTTTAAAAATACTTGACAAGTATTTCTTTTCTCTTCTACAGCATTTCCATGCACACATTTTCTTATGATTTTCTTTGCATGATTTTATAGCACATCGTTTGTTGATATATTCCTGTTTACTAACATTTGGGAAATATATGACATAAAAGAAAATATTCTTTCCACAAAATTACACTGAGGTTTCATTAACAGAAAAAGTTTTGTAAATTTTCTTAAAAATTAGATCAATTTTATATAGATAAGAATTCTAATATAATTCATTATTTCTTCGGAAACCAGTAATGAAAGCCAAACATGCCAGTACTTACCAGCCTACAGGTAAACAGAGGCTCATTTTATGTTAATGCTCAAATTATGATAGGTTTTAGTTTCTGTCACCTCATGTAGAACTTCAGAGCCTTCCCTGACATCCCCCAGGGCACTGACTCTAAATATTTTGAAACTTCCCCATATGTGGTTGAGTTTCCTAAATTCTCAGGCTCCCCTTTTTTTCTGTTCCAACCTCCTTATCCAGATGTCTTGTCTGGCAGGGAGGCAATTAAGAGACACAGTCAACAGGTGGGTCATGCTTGGGTGTGAAGTGGGTGTGGGACCTGAGGTATAATTAGTTAACTCTACACCAAAATACACAGAATGCTCTAAGAATCAAAACCAGTTACACAGCTTACAATTTACATTAAACATAATTTTAATCCATTGTCTTCATTAATATAACTTTATAATGCTAGAAAACTCTTGCCCTGGAAGATAAACTTCCAAATAATTTCATTCCAGGAACTTTCTGAAAGGTACATCAACTCTTCAATAGGAAGCATCAAACAATAGTTTACACCTTAGGAAGTTTTAAATCCCTTGCCTCAAGACCTTGCCTTGCTGTTCTTAACCAATTCTAAACTGTTACATCATGATTCTTACCATAACCTAACTGAACCCCTCCACTGAGAGACGCACCCTAATAAGACTTCAAAATCTGACTTTGCCATTCCCTCTCAGAAACCCTACTAAGCCACTGTCAAGGTAGTGCTCTCCTATGGAGAATATTTTTATTTTTCTGCACAATCAGGGCTTTCTGATAAAGACAACTGATGTGCTCTAATGATAGTGTCTCCTTTTTTCTAAAATCATTTACCCCTCATAATCTAAGGAGATAGGTTTGGAGCCCTGTGTTTACATTTCAAATGGTAATAAAACCCAGAATCATTCATTACATTCCAAATGGTTGTGAGAACCTAGGTGACTTTCACCTTCTCTCCCAAAAGGAGGATTTATTTACATTCCAAAGTAAAAATAATCACTCTATCTCTAGAGGGGAGTTGTAGGTAATATGCCAACACCTATATATTAAGTTTCTAGTTTTATTATTTCGAGTTCCTCTCCTACAGTACGGATCCCTTTCTACTCCTCCCCTACACATGCTGGGTCCAGCTGGCTCTCACCATATTGCCCCATGGAGGAAAATGTAGCGTGGACACCTAGCACTAAGATATTTTTTGTAAGCAAGTAATCAATTTGCCTCTGATCCAGAAACCTTGTATTTACTGTCAGGGTAAAATAAAATATGAATATATATTTACTCCCTTACCATTTAAGCAATAAATGTAGGCTTGTGTTCCTAACAGGTTGCTTTGGTGACATTTTAAGAGCCAATATTCAATGGTGATGATTTTCCCAGTGGTTTTGTGAAAAGAAAAAACAAAAAAAACCCTCATCCATTCTGTCCTTGAGAGCTCAGAATAGCACTTTGGCTCTAGTGAAGGTTCAGAAAGTTCCATATTCCTTTGTTCACATCCTTCCCGTTACCCTACGAACCAGCAAACAAAAAAACCCACAAAGGACATAGATATCAGCTGTTACAAACTGCTGCCTAGAGAATTAATTGTCCCATCTATTTCCCTAAAACTCCAATTAGGGCTCAACAAAGGCACACTGCTATCATCTAAAATGTTTCTATGGCCCAATGTACTCCTGCATGATACACAAGATATGCAGCATGATGAGTGATTCCGCACCTCCCCAGTAAAATATTGATTAGCACTTGTTTCAAAGTTCTCAGATGGAAGCATGGGTTACACTGCTATTCCTATCTTTACCAGAAAGTTGTAGTCAGTCTCCAACAGACTTTCCTAGATCCTCTATGCTCACTAAGTCCTCCAGCTTCTCTCCACAGTGTACTCTGGTATAATCCTAAATTCCTAGTGTAAGATTCATCTGAATGCTCAAGTATCTCTTCCACATTCAGTCTTTCTGATTTGCAATTTCATATAAAGTGGTTTTATTTGTAAATTTAAAAATATGTAATAAGTGGTACTTCCCAAGTGTTTATGTGTGTTACAAATTACTTGGGGTTTTGTCACAAATGTCTTTCCAACAAGCTCCCAGGAGATGCTGTCATTGATGATATGAAAACTACTCATTAAATATCAAGGTGTTAGAGAAAAACAAGTTTCCAAGAGAAGAGTTTGCCAATTTCAATAAATATAAGGAAGGCCCTCCAACATAAAATGAACTGTTATTTTTTATTGAAGTATAGTTGATTTACAACATTGTGTTAGTTTCAGGTTTCAGCAGTGATTCAGTTTTATATATATATATATATATTTTTTTTTTCAGATTGTTTTCCATTACAGGTTATTACAAGATATTGAATACAGGTTCCTGTGCTTTACAGTAAACCCTTGTTGCTTATCTATTTTATACATAGTAATGCGTACCTGTTAATTCCATACTCTGAATTTGTCCCTACCCCTCCCTCCCTTTCCCTTTTGGTAACCATAAGTTTGTTTTCCATGTCTGTGAGTCTGTTTCTTTTTTGTAAATAAGTTCACTTGTACTATTTTTTAGATTCCACATGTAAGTGATATATAATATTTGTCTTTCTCTGTCTGGCTTAGTTCACTTAGTATGATATTCTCCAGGTCCAACCATGTTGCTGCAAATGGCAATATTTCATTCTTTTTTATGGCTGAGTAATATTCCATTGTATATATGTACCACATCTTCTTTATCCATTCATCTGTCGATGGACATTTAAGTTGCTTCCATGTCTTGGCTACTGTAAATAGTGCTGCTATGAACATTGCGGTGCATGTATCTTTTCAAATTATAGTTTTGTCTGGATATATGCCCAGTAGTGGAATTCCTAGATCATATGGTAGCTCTATTTTTAGTTTTTTGAGGAACCTCCATACTGTTCTCCATAGTGGCTGCACCAATTTACATTCCTACCAACAGTGTAAGAGGGTTCCCTTTTCTCTACACCCTTTCAAGCATTTTGATGATAGCCTAAAATGAACTATTAATGTTAAGCTGTGAAAGCCATCTGTGTTAAGACAACCTGAGAATTATACCCCAAAGTGAAATTAGTGCCAACCATGTACCAAATCCTTTGCTCTTCCTCCTGTCTTTCCCTTTATTCCTTTCCTCCTTCTCTTCCCTTTGTGTCTAAATACCCACTTCTCTTTTTCATTTCCATACTAATTCTTAATCTCTTTTTACTCCTCTACATTCAGTTCCTAAGAAATAATGTTTATATTTCTGCTTATTCCTTTCAGACTCAATTCCAAACTGTTTTGCTGTGATCTATATGTGTATCAGCGAACTCCTCCGCATTCAGAATAATCTTAAAAAGGAATGGACTATGAATATCGAACAATCATTTGTGAGGAATGGGAAAAAGATTCCAGCATTGTTATACTAGACCAAAAGATATATAATAGTCAGTTTCCTCAAGAGCATAAGCAATCCTATAATCATTTGAAAATATTTTTCTATACTGGTATCACCTTATCTACTATCTTATAAGCACACACAGAATTATATTGTGAACAATGTGTTAGTTTACTGAAACCATTTTATAGATGCATTGTTTTTCAAAAAATAAACATTTTAGACTTATTGGTTTACTGATTTTTTTGTTCTTTTGTTTCTCTTCCCTTATGAATATATTTTGTACAGATACAGGGGCAGGTTATTTGTGACGTAAATTGTCTTGAAATAGATTGTCTTAGCTGGAGAGCATAAATGAATTGTAGTACTATGATATTTTTCCTAGTTGAAAAAAGATATACGAGCTTAGGTTATGGGATTAAAAACTAATTTTTATAAAATGTTAAAAAGGCAATTTTATTTCAGCTTCCTTCTGATTTTCTGTTTTGTGACTAAGAAGAAAAGTGAAGGATGGTTGGAAAAAAAATCAGCTATAGGGAGTGTGAAAACAGAACTATGAAAGATTTTAAAAAAGAAACAAAAAGCTATTACATTAAAAAAAAAGCAGCAACAAATGCTTAGGAAAAGAAAGATAATAACTAGTTCTATAAAATTAGGTTCTAGAAAAGTGAACAGGCTAGGAATACCAGATATGCAATTGATTTTTAAAAACTTTAATATATTCCTTGGTTTTGAATGTTATTACTCATAATTTTCTACCTTTGTTCTTGTAAAATATTTTTTTTGGACAATATTCAGACTGAAAGCACAGTTTTATACAGTGAATTAGGTGCTATGCATAGCATAGAACTGGGGATGATGTGCACTGGTTCACTGAGCTTACAACCTGAGTTAATATTATTGTGTGAGGCTTCAGTGACTATGGTGTACCTAAGAGGCAAATGAACTCTATCAGACACCGAAGTGTCACTTACTGTATCAGAAGTGGTAACAGAAATAGAACCCTAGTGTTGTGGAGGAAGATGTTTGCCTCTCACCAGTGATCACCAGAAACTAATTTGCTCACAGAAAGACTGGATAATGATTGTGGCCATTTTGCCTTTGCTTCCTTTTTATTAAGGGTGCATGGTCACAGAACTACCATCTCTATTCTGGGAAAAACCAAAGATAATATTCAAGTATAAAAAGAAAACAAACTTACATACACTCACTAAGACATGCTCATACTAAACAGATGATCAAGCCTCAAATTTACTTCGTTTCCGATTATTTTACTTTTGATTTCAGTGTTAGAAAGATGCAGCAGATATATTAAAGTTATATGGGTAGAGGACTGCTTCTTAGGATGACCCCTCAAAAATTAAGTTTATGGACAAGAACAAGGAACTGCTATCTACTTGAGCTTGGGTTGATATCGGGGATGTATATATAAATCCAAGGAAAAGCTTAGTTTAACTGGAACCAATGTGATTTAGATCCTTCAAATAAAGAGGTTTTATAACTGAAAGAATAATTTTAACATTAAGAGTATGTATACTGTCTGTTTCACTATAAACCTTCTGCTTGTAATATTTCTCCACTGATTTTTCTGAGAGAATCCCCAAATGCCAGGCCATTTATCATCCTTTTAACATACTTTTTTGTATACCCATGGGTGGGGCTGGTGGGGCGTGGTGGCAAAATTAGGAAAGAACAGTTGCTTGAATCATTTAACAAAATATCCAGATAATTTCCTCCTAGGATTGAAAGGACAGAACTAACATGCATAACATAACTACTATTAGACATGAACTCTGCTAGGTTATTTGCATATGACATTTTATTTCGTTGTAAAACTGCTTGGAAGTAAATGTAATCTACACACTCCTCACTTTGGAAAATGAAGTTTACAGTTATTGAAAGGCAATTTGTATGTTGTATGGACATGCTGTTCACACTTGATCATGGCTACTCTTCAGCTTTTTCTTTAGATATATTATAGAAATTAAGGCTTATTGGGAAGTAGAAAAAAAAAGATAGGTTACAGGCAATCACAAAAAGTATGACTGTAAAAAATTTATAGAAGTGTATTTAAAAGGTACATGAGTCCCTAAAATAAGTGATATTATAAATAAGTACTTCTTAAATAAGTGATATGATAAAAATTGGGTGAGTAAAGCTTACAAAAATGTACTTACTACGTGTTGTCACTAATTATAATAGCATACACCCCAGGAGGTAAAGTACAAATTTGCTTGAAAACATAATTTATTATTTTCACTTATATGAATAATGGTTTTTTGGAGGATGATTTCAAGGATTAAAACACTATCATAAATTTAATGATTTTATATTTATTGCACTTTTTTATGTTTTCTTTTGTAATGTATTTCACACTGCTCTAATTTCTTACGTGAAGTAAAAACTTGATTGATTCTTGGAATATCATATAAATTGCCTTTTAGAATTTGTATTCTCAAGATTTATTCATTATAAAGTATAATAAAATAACTGTGAATAACACATAAATGTGATTGCTTAATTTATTAGAACACATTTAAAGCATTCACTACCAGTCAGAAAAGCTCATTAAATTATAGCTACTATAGATATATGGATGTCAATGTTCTAGTAAATCATTCTAAATCAACATATTTATTTTATTACTTGGCCAATGTCAGTAGCTAAACTTTATAGCAAAATAATTTTTTCTTTTCTGTTACCCTTATTTTAACTCCTAATAAAACAACATACAGATTCTATAATTTGAGAGTACACTTTTCTACTTGATGTTTAACCAAAATCATTAAATGTTGATTTCCAACTATACTTAGTAAGTACCTGAGTAGAAATAATGAGCTCCTTAAATATGCCTGACTTTAAATAGTTGCTTTTACCATTTATACAAGTCTAACAAATATCCATTTCTACTTGCCCAGAAGAAACAATGTCTTGCCAATTGATTCTAAATTCAAATGTATGTTGATCTTATTTACTAAATTTTATTTAACAATAAACAGTAACAAGCAACAGTAACAGTAATAAAATTTATGACTTTGCTGCCTAGACATTTAACTGGATAGAGTTCTTAATTATTGAAACTAATCCCCAAGTATGTAAAATCCATTCTATATTTTTTGTTTGTAGATTCTATATTTAAATACATTATTCAAAAAAATCTATTGTCAAAACCAAAAGAAGTATGCATAATGCACATACATTGTCTCATTGAATGCATACATTGAGAGCAAAAATTAACTCAAATTTGCTTTCCTTTTCTATTTGAAACAAATGAACCAATTCATTGCTGACTTAGGTACTCCTATGAACTTTATCACAATTATTAGCATATGGTGGCTGACTGAAGAGTGTTGACTAACCCCGGGGTAACATAACAAATGAAAAATAAATCCAAAGATATTTGTGAAATATTTGTAAACTGTTATCATCCAGAATATTTGCTAATTTTTCTGTACTATAAGAAGAGTTCATGGGAACTATGTATATCAATTATCTCTGAAGTTCTCAAAAGCCCTGGTATGTATGATTCTGAGCATCACACATGCTACTTAAATTGCTCAGGTTTTAAGTTTGCAGGTGGAGAGTCAGGATATGAGCCCAGACTTCTCACAAGGCAACGGTTGTGTCTGTGCCACACTTACACACTGTTTCTCATTCTCCACATATGGAAACTTAGCTATCTTAATGCACAAACATGAATTCATGCAGCTTAGATATCCATGAATATGAGCCTTTTATCTGCCTATCCTTACTTGCAAATGTAGTGCTCTATTTTACATTTCTGAATTTCATCTAGATGCATCTAGATCTGACACTTATGGACAATCTGAGTATTATTTCTTTGAAAAGCATGCCATTAAGGAAACAAAAATCTATAAATGTTGACAGGTGGAAAGTTAATTCACTATATGCAAACTTTATTTGACCTCTACATTCAGAAAGTAATTGAAATCTAACAATGAAATCATGAGATTAAAAGAAAAAGAGATTTAGTGAACAATGAACACTGAATAAATATGCAATTTAATTAAAAATTTTATTACATGCAACTGATATACAGTATAAATACATATGTGTGTATATATTTTTCAGTATGATATGTATGTGCAATCACAATTATTTATTATTATTAAATGGTAAAATTTGATTATCAAAAATAATATTGTTTTGCATTTTTCAAATTAGTTGTATTCTGTTTTGAATGGCTGATAAGAACATGATTGCTGATATATACTTACCTTTCCAGTAGATGGTAGTACAGATGTTCATAAGAGAACATTCAGTAGGATAGATTTTGAAAGGAGAGAGGTACTTTCAAACTTGAAAATAGTATAATAAACAAACAGTGTTAAATACTATGTCAATTATGAGAAATGGGAGAATTATAAGAACTGATGTATTTAGTTTGAAAACTTGATATTTAAAAATGGTGTGTGTGTGTGTGTGTGTGTGTGTGTGTTTGTGTGTATGCATTGCTTCTAAGTAAAATAAGCTAAAAAATCAAAGCACCAAACCCCAGAACATCAATCTCCAATGTTTACATGTGTTTATCACTATAAATCCAAACATTGCTTATTTCAAAAAGCTCATTTGATTTGATGTCTCACAGTCAACACAATATGAAATCAAGTCTCCAATTTTTAGTCATCGTTAATAAAATAACATTGATATACTTTGTCCCTCAAGATTTTCCAATGTAAATATTTTCTATATTTAGTTTTGTGGATATTTATAGTTTTCCTTGATATATTCTTGATTTAAATATATATTCCAAATTGGTGATATAGAAATGACAAAGTATTCAGAAATCATTGTTGGTAGTTTTTTTTTTTTAAATCACAGTTGGGTAGATCTGTGTGGATAATTTTAATGCCAAAAAAAGTTTGCATGAACAGACTTCTGACAGGAGAATATAGAACTTCTTCCTTTCCACCCATTTCTTGTCACATCCCAGTTGTCAGAGGCAGGATTCATGAGGCTTACACACAAAAAAGTAGAGAGACTAGAGAGTAGTAGAGAGAATATATGTTTTGAATATTATGAACTTATAAGAAACAACCTATTTATTAAACCATCAAATCTTGTAAAAAGTGACCAACAAAAAGCAATATTTAGTAACTAAAGTTTAATATATCTTCATATAAGAACTAATTATTCTCAACAAAACTTCCATTAAATCCTAGCACTTTGACCAATTATCTATTCCCAATAGTCTTATTTATTTATTTATTTTTCCCCAGTAGTCTTTAAATGTACACTCTCTACAACTTCTCTTCAGCAAACATCAGACATAACCACAAACAACAAACATAAGGCCCATATGACTACATATACATACACATACATGCTTATAACAACTATATCATTTATTAAAAGGGAAATCTGATTATAGCAAAAAATCCTTTGGCCATCTTCATTTGCATTTCAAACAATCTAGCCTAACCCTGCCCTCTCATCAGAAACAACCTCTTTATCATCATCCTTTATTTTCACAAGGAAGATGATTCCTATTCCAGTGGGATTCTCCCCTCCTCCTACCGTACAGGTGGTTAATATAAAAATATTGCTGTAGTCTAGAAATTGCAAATTGGTCTCCCTACCTCCTATGTCTCATTTTTCTCTCCAAATCCATTTTGAATACTCCTACTTAGATGATAATATATATATATGAATGTATACCATTAATATATATTATATATAGTTAATTATAACATATGTATATAATATGAATATATGTAATTCTCTTTCCTGCTGAATTCAAACCTTCATAAACCTGATCCAACTATCTTTTGACTCTTACATCTCTACTCCCTGAAACTTATAAAGGTTGAACAAGTTGGACTTTTGATTTTCTTGATATACTGCAACAAAGCTTGTTAATGCTTCTTTAGCTTTATACATCTTATCTGTTCTACCTGGCATGCCCACTATCCATTTAGTAAAATCTGATCCATTGTTTTATGTCTCACTCAAAGGGCATTTTTAAATTCAAATATTCAATCCTAATTCCACTTGAAGAAATTATTACCTTCTGAAATCCTATAGAACATGATACAAATTTCATGGAGATTTACACAGTTTCCTTATATTATAATTTTTATCTCCTATACTTAAATTTGTGATCATGAAATTGTGTAGCTATGGATTATTTATCCTTATATTCTGGATTTTTTAGCAGAGTAAATAGGAAATATATTTGTTAACTGAATTTTCAAATACACTGATTAGCATTAGAAATTAAATAATCATTTTGGGTATAAGAAAGGCAGTACAGGTAATTGCATAGAAAAGTAAAAATAGCTTTAAAAATTTTTGGCAATCAGCTCTGGAAAATAAAATTTAAAAAATAAAAATTACCTCAATGTCAAATATAAAAATATATCTGTGTATAAGATCTTATTGCTTCTCCTTTATACATATTCTAATAAAATATTACCATACATTTTTATTTAAAATCACTTTTTATTGGATATTAAAAATGGTGGGATCATTTTGTGTTATTTCTCTGTCATAGCAAAACAAACTCAGTCTTACATTTGTTTGGGCATTTATAATAGGAAGTGGGTGGTAATATGGAAGATGGAATAGATACACAAAAGTCTTATTCCATGGCAACAGATGTAATTAAGTATTTACTTTCATTTTTTTGTCTTTTATTATTAATAATCTTCAGAAGAGTTTTCTTGTGTTTTCTTACTCTTTAGGGTATAAATTGGTGATTAAAAGTTATATTTATGATACTATGAATTAACTGCTACAAAACATGTTCTAATTAAACTACATGACCGAAGTACAGTCAGGGATATTAGTCACATTCACCTTTTAAACCTGAAAAAAAAAAAATCAACTTTATCTTCATGAATAATTTCCTGTATTAAAGTTGGTTAACTCAAAAATATGAGCTGTAGTTCTTGAAGAAATAAGTGTCTATTCAAATAATATTTTTTCTTGGGTAATGATCTGTGACATTACTATCTATTTATGTCTGGGATTACAAAGTTGGCCCTCAGAAGTTTTAGATCAGTCTGACTCTTTGTTTATGATTAAGTGTGTTCCTCTCGAGTGATTAGCCATTCCTTGGTTACTTATACGACACACTTTGTGAAAATAAGATTTTGGAAATCTTTGCAACTAATGGAAAAATATTATAATAATGTTCTATTTTTAAGTCATAAAACCCATTTTGAAAAAATATAGAAGCAGTAATGGTAAACATTTTAAAACTGAGAGGCAAAAGGAAGATTCAGACACAAACAATGAAGAAAAGAGTTGTATAGTTATCATTTCTTATTATTGAGGTTACTTCTGCTAAGCAGCGTCTTTTTTCAAAGTGCTTTGGATAAAGAATGTTATTCACAGAAAAAAAAAGAAATTAAGAGTTCTGTATCTTTTGAAAACATAAAAGAACAAAAGAAATCACAGATTACAAATTGTATGCATGGTGAGTGGCAAAAGTTACAAGGAGCTGCTCGAAATCTTATGTTATGTGTCAGATATCGCTCCCTTATATACAACTATTAGACAGTAGGAGAAAAGAGGATTTACAAGAAGAAAATGAGGCCTATGCATCATCTTTTCCCTAAAATAGGACCAAGAATTAAGCCCTCTTGACAAAAATTTAATTTTAATGTTCTTTATGCCAAATTTCTTAACTTTTCTTAGTAATCCTGTTTGAGGTCAGGTGTAGGTACAGTATGAGGTCATTGCCATTTTTGTGGCTTCCTGGTCAACGACCTCTTGGCTTCATCTTCTCTAGTGTTTGGTCTGTGCCATTTTAGAAAAGTGCCAAAGAAAAGCACTTACATCTTATGGTTCTCGTTTCATTTTCAGGAATGTTGTCCATTTCTATTCTGTGGGACATATTTCTGTAGTCAATATTTTGAACTAAATAAGACTCCTGGGGACCATAGTTGCTAGTTCTTCCCCTGACAGCTAATAAAATCTCCCACATGCTCATGTCTTTTCTGGTCACTCTTAAGTAATTCAGAGACCTATAGTCAATTTAAATTACAAATAGCGTCTCACTTTAGTAAGTACAGTTTCTCAGAACTGATAATCAAAACTCCTAGCCAGAATTACATTAATGACTTCTCTTTTTCACTTACTAACCATATTTCCTGATAATCTCTCAAGTTGAAGCATAGGGAAAGAAGAGAATAATTCAACTAGACCTACTAAACAACGCCTTCACCACCCTCTTCTTGGCAAGAAACTTATTTAAAGCTTACATTTTAGATAAGGCATGTAGGTTCTTTAGAGACTTTCCTGTTGGGCCTCTCCACAATAACTTTCTAGACAAAAGCACTATTACTTTTTTTATCTGGCTGATTCCAATTCTACCTAACTTTCTGCCCCTTTTATTACACTCCGTAGCCTCTAGCGGCTGAACTGTAGTGGACCTTTCCTTTGTTCTGTAGGGTGGATTTAACATGGTGGCAGTATTGGAAGCTATGCATGGGCTCAGTAGCATCAGCTCTCTCAACATTGATTTGGTGACTGCCACTTCTGAGTTTCTGACCTACAAGCAATAGAGACCAAAGCTGGGTCCATGAAACCAACTTTTGTGGAGGCCAGCCAACCACTTGATAGAAACTGTCAATATCAGTCACCTTCAGCCCTGGAGCTGGCAAAGTTTCCTTCTGACTGGGATGGGTATGGGTTTCCCTTTCCTTCCCATAGTACGTCAGCCAGCATCACTATGTGTATGCTCAAAAAGGGTCTTATGAGATCTTTCACAATATCTCCTAGGCTCAAAGGGACAAATTTACATCTAAGGAAAGACAGCAGTCCTTACAAAACATGGACTCAACTGACCCTGCCACGTATCCCACTGTTCACAAGCTGCTAGACATTTGGTATAAAGGAATGGTTTCTTGAAGGTGCAGCTGATCTACCAGCTTAGAGATGAGACTTTGTAAAGATGGAACACTATCCTTCAGGATGTGATTTCAGTCTTCTGAGACCTTGAGCAGAGAACCCAACTAAGCTACGCCCAGACTTCTGATTTACAGGAACTGAGATAATAGATGAATGTTGTTTTAATTTGCTAACTTTGTGGTGATCTATTACAAGCGTAGAACACTAATCCTGGAGAAGTTGTCTTGCAAACTAGGTTCCCCCTTCTCCATTCTTTGACCATTGAATAAAGCTTGTGCTTTTCCAGTCTCAGAAATGAAATGAAACAAAATACTAACACAACTCCCCTTTTTTTGGAAAGCATTCCCCTAATAATCACTTGAACAAAATTCTTCATCTTAGGTTTTTCTTCTCAGGAACCTAAACTAACACAGCATCTCAGGTACGATCTCTTTTCATCCTACTATGATTGTTCATCTGGTCTCCAAGATTCACATGTATTTGATCTGCTATCAGAAGGCAATACAGTTATTTCCCTGACAGCAGCTTTTACTCTGTTGAGGCAAGTTATGTTCACTTTCTAATATGTGAGTCATGTATCCATACCCTGTATCTACTCAACCACAAAAAAATGTATATCAAGTTCAGTATGTGGTCCATTTGAAGCCTCTCTCATTAATCCTGGGCTTAGGAAGTAGTGCCACTCATATACTCCTCTTGAGGGATAGAAAAATCAGATTCACAGCACAACTTTTTAAAAGAAATCTTTCTTATCAAATCTACTTAATTACTAATATCCTAAAACATTTATATACTTGATATAGAATAACATTGGAATCTATAGTAACTTTGTACTGTGTTCATTCACCTAAGTTGTAACTATAATTACAGGAATCTATTTTCCCTTGGTGGTTCCATATAAAGGGGTGTCACAAGAGAAACCTGTGTTAAATTTTAAATTTGGCAGTGAAGGAGCAGCCATTACAAGGTAAAGGACATTACAGTGTGCCAGGTATCACTGTAACTCCAACACATTTTCTCACTGGCTCACCATGTTGGTATGGGACAACCAACATGTCCCATCATGGAGGACCCACAGCCAATTCCGCTTTTCCTTCAGGTAACTCAACTTCTAAATTGCGTACTGGGATAGCTCTGTAGCAAAGGATTCCAGCTTCTTTTGTAGGTTAACCACGTCATTGATATGGAAGCCGTAAGGACAGATGAGGGTTTCAGTTTGTCCTCATAGGTTTCAGATTGTCCTTGTGAGTTCTAATTTACCCTCACTCTCTATTGCTTCACGCCCAACTTTTCTTAGTAACTGCCACCTCTGCTGACACACAGTGCCTTCAGGCTTACCAACACACACAGAGGCAGCAGCCCTTCATAGACTTCATTACCAGCTCCCACAACTGTATAAAGTCCAGTCGTTACAATAATTCATGCAAATATGTATGAAGTATGTATAATTCATACATATTTTGTATGTTTGAAATTTACATATCACTCATACTGGTTCCAATTTCCTGTTCAAACCATAACATTTATGGATGCCTACTTTGAAATTTCCACAAGACGGTAGGTATTGCTTTGACATTAATAGTATCATAATACCATGTTTGTATCTTGTAACATATATCTTTTACATTGAATTCAGATTTCTGCTGCATTTGATCATTGACAATATAGCATTCAGTGTGTATTTGTAGCATTTTTCAGTGTTTTTTATTCAATATTTAATGCTGTGCTCCTTCAGTTTCGGGAATACTCACCCAGGCATGCAGGTGACCCACCAGCTGCCAGATTCCTCCTCCTACCAGCTGCTGGGCTAAAGAACAGTGCCCCACTTGAGGACTATGGAGTCAATTTCCCCTTCCAACAAACCACCACCTTAATCCTCACTGCAAGGGTGACCTTCAAGTGATTGTAATCTTCATGCCACAACCTGCCCTGTTAACACCTGAATCAAGGGTAGGCTTCAAAGAGGTTCAAAGTTGCTCATCAAACATACTATAACACTGCCAGCCCTGGGGAGAGATGGCACCACCTCCTCCCTGAGATTCCTTGGAGTGTATAGCTATAATCTCTCCCTTCCCCATAGTTGTACCCAAATCCCTTTGAGAGATGGAAGACAATTGCAGAACACAGACTTCCTCTACTCCACCCCTTCCCTACAGGAAAAAGTCAAAGGTAAAGTGTAACAGATATCATGGGACAGAGAGAGAGTATGGGGGGCCAGACAGGTCCTGGGGCGTCAAGGGATGGGAAGAAAACTATCAAGAAAACATCCTGGGAAGACAACATGAGGAGTTGGAAGATGGTTGGGACTATGGTGGGCCAAGTGGCCACGCCCCTGGGGCCTATTTAATTATCCCATTGGACTTCACTCAAAGAACAAATTCAAAGGTAAAATTGTTAGGAGTTTCAAGACAGTGAACAGAGAACATTTAATCCCAAACATGGAAGGCCTTTTGAACATGGGACCCAGCGCAACTGCATTGATCACACACCTATAAAGCCAGCCTGATTTCTATATGTATGGGGTTGAGAGCAAATACTTCCTTTTACCTAGCTTTGGAATATTACTTAGCCATAAAATACCCCACAAAATAATGCCATTTGCAGCAACACAGATGGCCCTAGAGATTGTCATACTGAGTGAAGTAAGTCAGACACAGAAGGACAAATATCATATGATATTGCTTATATGTGGAATCTAAAAAAAAAGGGTACAAATGAACTTCTTTACAAAACAGAAGTAGAGTCACGGATGTAGAAAACAAACTTATGGTTACCAGGGGATAAGGGTGGGTAGATAAATTGGGAGATTGGGATTGACATATACACACGACTATATATAAAATAGATAACTAATAAGAACCTACTGTACAGCAGAGGGAACTCTACTCAATACTCTGTAATGGCTTATATGGGAAAAGCAACTAAAAAAATTAAAAAACAGTGGATATATGTATATGTATAACTGATTCACTTTGCTGTACACCTGAAAATAATACATTGTAAATCAACTATACTCCAATAAATTTTTTTAAAAAAAGAGAGAAATGTATTTCCATAAGTAATTCAAGTAGTATTTGCCTAGAAAACCATGTACTCTTGCCCAATGTTCTGTTTATGGTCAAACAACAATTAGCAATAAAGTTTCCATATTTAACCAAGAATAAAATTAAAACTCTACACAAAAGTATAATAGAATTCATCAGAAAGTGAAATATTATAAATGTTTTTCTCTGAACTCCGTCTTGAAGTATAAATGATAGAATTTCAATAGTTAAGTTCAGGAAAGACAAATGAACATTATGTCATTGAAGGTCATTGCATTAATTTAGTGACTAATATAGAAATTCCATTGCAAATGTGGTCGCTTTCAAAATTGATATTCCTGAGCAACCTACTTGTTGTCAAGACTAACTCCCAAGGTAATTTGGCATTGCTGTTACAGGAATCCAAATTCATATTCATTCACGCTCTCTGAAACACACACCATAGTAACAGAGATATAACATCAAATTTTAATTCCATAGAAGTTTTGAGTTCTTGGTCTCAACTCTGTTTCAGGCTGACCTATTTAACAGAAAACTAAAGTCACCTCTGGGGGATAGATCTTTCTACAAGCAAGTTTGACAAAAGATTTAGGGAGGGGCACACATCCACTAGATGAGGCAGTGAAAAGCTCATTTAAGAAGATCAATCAGGAAATAATTAGCCTCAGGATATTTGAAAGTGAAATAGCCAGTTTGGGATTAGAGGTGAGAGAGAGAAAAAGAGGGTCAAGGTTCCTGAGAATGTTCTTATCTCTAACAACCCCAATTTTGTCTCCAAGGGATAGGACCTGCCTATCATCCTAGTTTTTAAAAGTCTCCCTCAGATACAAAATTTTACTTCTCTTTCTCTTTGTTAGAATAGCGAAAATGAGCTCTTTTTGAGACCTGACTTATGTCAATAGAATGGTATAACGTTTCCTCAAATATAGTCTATCATTTTGCTTGAGGAATGAAGGTTGTAAATCAAGATAAAAGAATATTAGCAGTTTAAATTTTATATGACATTTGCAAAAGAGAAGTGAAATGTTTTAAGAAATAATTTTACTCTAACAGTTCATATTGCCTAAAAAGACAATCTGGCTAAAGTTGAATTTATATAAAATCAGATACAACATGTTTGCTCAGATGCTCCAGAACTTCTCAGAGTCTCATCTGAAAGGGCTTAGCATACCTGTTGGCATTTGTACAAGTTATGGCTCATCTGAAACATGCCAGATCATCCTCTTCTTTTCTCTTTTGATATTTCATTATTTTTTTCTTATGTTTATTATCCCTTTTGACTTTATGTCTTTCTTTCTCATGCTCTTTTATTCTCCTGTTATTTTATTCTTCCACTATTTCTTTTTTAACCAAATGCAAAACTAACTGCCATTTTTTTTCAGATATCAAAAGAAGTATACTCTACTATTGGCTGGTAATTTCCTCTTATGAGATCATTTGGTTGATTCCCCTTTATGCTTTGCTCTTCTCATTGCTTTCAATTGATAGCTATGTTCTATGAAACAGGAAAAAATAGAGATTGATAATATGTTTTAATTATGATCTTGTTTTTGCTCCTGCATTCTTGTGCACTCAGATAAGCTTGCTCATTGATATTTAACACATTTTTTAAGCCTTTTTATTTATTGGTACCCTTCACACCTTTCACAGTGAACATAAAAGTCTAGCTTCAGTTTATCTTGCTGCCTATTTTTTCCTTCCCTTCTATAAAATTTATGAACAAATTTAGTGCTCAAACACAGCAACCATATTCGCCCTTATGGTGTGCATATGATTTCCTGATTCAAAATCAAATAAATACATATTGAATAAATTGTATTTTCCAGAATCAGGGTGAATAGAAGGTGGTCACCTCATTCAAGTAGCTTGTGGTTTATTGAAAGAGAGCGTTAAGAAGTGAGTACTGTGTTTCACATTCTACCATACAGGTAAGGAGGTAGTGTCATCGTAGTCAATAAGAGGGGCACCTGTTTCTCAAAGCCAAGTATACTGATATCTTAGCAGAGTCCTGAAGAACATGTAGGATTTTACCAGCTGCAGAAGACGGAGGAGAGTTCCATGCAGAGAAAGCAGGATGTGCAAATGCTCCAGTGTGAGAAACAGAATGACAAGTTTGAGAACTCAATCTTCCTGGGAAATAGTGATGTACATGGTTAGGCAGAAGAAAGAAGAGAGATATTGGCAAGACATGAGATTGAAGAGATAACCTTGTCAGGAGGGGTCAAAATATTCAAATACCTACGGCGACCCAACCTTAAGAAACAATAAATTTTTCCTTATTTGGATGAAAATAAACTGTGGGAATATAATACAATAGGAACCTATATGAAATTATGGGTTATTAAAACTATTGCTTCTAAATCACAATTTCCGCTTTTTATGCTCTGCTCTGTGAATGCTGAGGCTGAGATTTTGCAAACTACACATCTCCGTTGACAGCTGACTTCTGGTTAGATTGTGCTAACACGGGATATAGAGAATGACTGAAAAGTGGACAGAGAATAGAAGACACATTCTCTTTCTTATTTGCTTGCTGTTGGTCCTACAACAAATCTCCTCAGCAGTTTGGTGGCCCCAGCCTCTGGCTACTTTTGGCATTCCTAGAAGCAGCCTTATTGCACTTCCTGAAGGGCCAGCAGCAGTCTGAGCTCCAGTTCTGAAAGCTGTTTCCCCATCCCTCTAAATTCTGATGAACTCAATCTTTTTCCCTTATATCTCCCAGTCTTAGGGCTTGTAGCCACTCCCTGCAATTACCTGGTGTCACTCTGTGTTTTAGTTCTGGTCTCAGTACTATAACAGGTACATAACCTATTGTCAAATGAAATACCTTCTGTTTAAATATTTTCCATGTATTCTGTTTCCTGGCTGATACAGTAACTATAACGTAAATTCAATTTTAAAGCATGCCCATTTAAACTATAGAAATAAATCATTGTCAAATGTTACTTTTATAGTCACTTAGAACCAGAAATCTGATTTTTTTTCTCCTACACAATGATGTTAGTGTCAATTCTTATAATTAGTTTTTTGATTTGCAGGTCAGAATTTATCCTTGAATTCTTCAGTTGAAATGAGTGCTTTATGTACTGATTATTTTTGTTTGTTTTGTGTTCTTTATGGTTTGTTTAAGTTCCATAATAGAAAATGGCTCTTGGAAAATTGTTCCCCAAATACAATTTGCCATATGCTTCATATCCAAAGTTTTTTTTTGTAATATCAATGAAGAGGCTATCGTAGCCAGAATTTGAGCAACTGAAATGATATAATAAGAATGTTCAGTACATTTTATAATAATAAGTAATTGTAATGATTTATTAAAATTTGTTACTGTTATAACAGTGTTAATAAAATGTTATGAATTTACAAACTATTAATCATCTATTTAAGTGGCATACCATCAACTATACTCACATATGTAGCTTAGTTAAGCTTCCTAATAATGTATCAATTCCTCAAAATATATTAAAAAGTCTCATATTAAATTCAGAAAATGGTGCTTTCTCTAATTTCTGTTTGACAAATAATCTGATTCTATTTCAAATTAATGTTTTGCTAATTAATAGAAACCGTACTTAATAATATATTATTTTAAAATTTATATTTTAAATTATTTTATAATACTCAAACTTTTCTAACAAAATATATAGTAGTTTTTCATTATCTTTAAACTGTTCTTTTGTTACTTTTACTTTTTAAAGAGTAAAAATGACAATCTTTGGGGTATAAATTATTTTTAAACCACAATTTAGGCTATTCATTTTACTTGGATGAAACTGCTGTTGTTCATCAGAGATTAAATAATTTAATTATATATGTGTGTACTTACATATGTATGTATATATATACACATACACACATATACATTTTTTAATATATAGTAAAACTAATGACATCTCTTCTAAATCTCTGACACACTGGTGGGATGGTAGGGCAAGATCTAATTTTCAGCACTGGGAAAGACAGAAAAAGATTTAAGGAGTAAAACATTGTCTCTTGGACAGTTATGGAAGGTATTTGCTTGAAGCAGATTTATTATATGTTCACTTCACACCTGGGCACTCTTCCGAAACTATCTTCTTTTCCATTGCATTCTCTTCTATTAACAATCTGTTCATGCTTTACAACCTTTTGTAATTTACCATTATAAAAATTTGAGTAAACATTTTGGCAGCACTGTATGCAGTTGATCACTCCTGTTCCATATGTCTCATCATATTCATATATAAACCTAAAAGAAACTCTTGGACATATTCACCAGGAGGTATGTTGGAGAAAGTTCATAGCAGCACTATTCACAATACTAAAAACCTAATGCTTACTCAAGTGCCATAGAAATAGCAGGTTTATTTCTGCACAATGGAAAATGGAGATAAATTGTGGAAAAATCACATGATAAAATATTATTACAAGTGAACTACAACTAAATGTAAAATAAACAAATATTAGTGATATAATGCTGAGTGAACAAAATATAGGAAACACATATCCTTTCCATAAGTTAAAAAAAAAAAAACCCTTCTAGAAACACATGCATTTTAAGATACATAAACAGATGTATTTTTTAAAAAGCAAGATATGGTAAAGCTAAAGACTCAGAAAGGGTTTACTTGGTGGGGTGGGGAGGGGAAGTGAAAAGAATGGCAAAGTAGAAGGAAACTATGTTTACATTGTAGGTGACTAAGATGAAGCAACCTTGTTCACAAGGATGATCATTGAGGGCATCTAGGGACATCCTGAGGGATGTGGGAATGATAATTTGGAGAAGCATATTAGTAAACAACAGCTACTGTATTGTTTTGACTTTGATGAAAAATAGACTGGATGGGACTTACAGATTAGATACTCTAGAAAGAAGAGTAATACGATTCATTTTAAAGTCAATCAGATTAAAGCATGACTGAGACAATTATTGGATTGATTTATACCAAAGGCTGTATTCATGACTCATTTGAAATATGTATAGTAAGGTCAAGGTAGATTAACATAAATTATACATCTTTTGCTGAGGCATATTCAGAAAAGCTACCAAAGATCAGAGGTATGATATTTCAATACACTTATTCTATATACATCTATGTATGTATCTATCATCTATCTACCTACCTATTATCTATTTATCTACCTATTTCTTTTTTTAAATTGGCGTATAATTGCTTTACAATGTTGTGTTAGTTTCTGCAGTATAACAAAGTGAATCAGTTATATGTATACATATATCCCCTCCCTCTTGAACTTCCCTCGCACCACTCCCATCCCACAGACCACAGAGCTGAATCTACCTATTTCTATTTTGCCTTTTCATATGAAATTCTATTTTTTTCATACATTTGAGCTAGAGAGCATTTTGATGTGAACATCCAGCTAATGAACGTGCAAGCCTCCAAGATGTTCTTTGAAAACCATACTGTAAATATGAGTTGAATAGTCTTTAAAGTGTATTTATTTAGTCTTCTTTAAAAGTGAGCCTAATTTTCTGCAATATATAATAATAAATAAATTGTATCCAGCTTCTTCACAGTAAAATAAGTACACATTTTTAAAGCCTTACTGTGCTTTTCTAGGAATTACTTAAATATTGTGTATATTTTTGTACAGTTTTACTTAATTACATTACAACAAAAAGAAAATTTAAATGGTAAATCATATCTTGTGACTTCTGAAGACTGCAAAGACAATGGACATATAGAAGTAGATAGGAGGTCAAATAACAAAACACTGTAATCAAACTCTGGATAGATTGACAGAGGGACTGAAAGTTGAAGAGTAGGAATCTCAATAGGCTAATCAAATATATTTAAAAATGTGAAAAATTGACAAGTCTGAAAAACAATTTTCATTCAACAAATATTTCCTGGACACTTAATATGAACTGGACTCTCTCAGGCACTTGAATACATCAGTAAATAAAACAGATATCCTAGAGCTTATATTCTTGTGGGCAGACAGTGGGTAAACAATAAACATAATATATAAGTGAATTACTTTCAACAGTGCTTTGGAAAAGTAAAAATGTAGAAGAGGGTAAGGAGAATCTAGGCATTTGAGCTGGAAAGGGAGGTTGCAATACTCAATAAGATGGCCAGTGCAGACTTTATGAGAAGGTGGATGGTTTTAGCAAAGACTTGAAGGTAAACACTCAGCCAGTTGTATCTGGGAAAACATTCCAAGCAATGGGAAGGGGTAGAATAAAAACATTGCTTGTAATTCAAGGAAAACAAGGAGGTCATTGTGGCTGGAGTGTAGGGAGAGAGGGTGGATAGAAGAGGAGATCAGAGATAAAGTACAAGGGTGTAACAGGTTACCATGTAACCTGACACAGATAGGTCATTGTAGGCTCTTCTAAGGATTTATTTAGACTTTAACCCTGAATAAAATGGGGCACCTGTGCAGAGGTTTGGGCATGAGAGTTGTATTTGTAAAGGATCCCTGGATTTTGTGTTGAGAGTAATTTGCTTAGGGCAGAGTCGTGGTTAGAGCAATGAGATCCACTATGAGCTACAGCGAGAGTGAAAGGTGATGGTGGTGCTGGGCCTCAGGAATATGCATTATAGAGGTGAGTTCTGCAATTGTTAGACTTTGGGGACAACCTCAACACATAAGATAAATGGTCTAATATCGTCATGATGAAAACTACACTCAACTCTGGGTCTGAGATGATGTCTCCAATATGAGAGCTGAATATGTAGATATCTACAGAGCAAAATATTATAGAGGATATAAATTAGAGAACAAATCCATAATAACACCTGCTTCATTCATAATAACATCAAGGTTATATCACTACCTGAAAACTACCCATACTTGCTTTTGCATACATAGATAGATAAATAAATGTGTTGAAGAGTCACGGATATATCTAAATCCACCAGAACAAAGGCTCCAGACCTTAAGGAGATTATTTTATCTCTACTGCTTTATCCCCAGACCCCAGAACACTATCTGAACATAAGAGGGACTCTATAATTGGTTATTGAAATAAGTATTGAGTGAACAAAAGAATATTAACACCTGCTATCATGCCAGGTAGAGATTTTAAAAGAAAATTATTGTTTAAGGTATGGAAATTTGTTATTTTAATTGCTTTAGCTCTTCAAAATTGTAATTTTAAATGTACCAAAATATTTTCTAATTGAGATTCAAAATTTACTTTCCCTTATTAAAGTGCTGTCTATTTTCTTTTTTATTGCAACAGACTGTGTGTTTTAGTCTCTTAATTATGTTATCTATCAAATATATTGTAAAAATATTTTAAAATTTGCAAAATTTCATGCAAACTTATTCTGTTTTTTTAATATAACATAGTATAAATATATATGCCTGATTTTTAAGACAGTTTGGAATAATTAATTCATGCTCTCTATCTAGAATTTTCTTTATGACATCTGAAGACACTGTTTTTAATTCAAAAATATTTATTCTGTACTATATGTCAGTCTAAAATGTAGGGTTAGTACTAAGATTTAAAACATGGGCAATAAATCAGAATACTGATTTATGTTACAATTTTAGATATGGATGACCAAATAAAGTGGTTTCTTGAGATGGAATCTACTCCTGGTGAAGATGCTGTGAAGATCGTTGAAATGACAAAAAAGGATTTAGAGTATCACATAAACTTAGTTAATAAAGCAGTGGCAGGGTTTGAGAGGATTGACTCCAATTTGGAAAGAAGTTCTACTGTGGGTAAAACGCTATCAAACAGCAGTGCATGCTACAGAAAAAATTGTTTGTGAAAGGAAGAGTTAGTCAGTGTGGCAAACTTTATTATTATCTTATTTTTAAAAATTGCCATGGCCATCCCAGCCTTCAGCAACCACTACCTCAGTTAGCAAGCAGCCATCAACATCAAAACAAGACCCTCCACCAGCAAAAAGATTATGACTCGCTCAAGGTTCAGATGATGGCTACCATTATTTAGCAATAAAGTATTCTTTAATTAAGGTGAGTTACATTCTCTTTTTAGAAATAATGCTATTGCACACTTAATAGACTACAGTAGAATGTAGACGTAGCTTTTATATGCATTGGGAAACAAAAAAAATTCAGGTGACTCACTTTACTGCTACTTTGCCTTTATTGCAGTGGTACAGAACTGAACCCTCAGTACCTCTTAGATATGCCACTCCATGAGAGTATGTCAAATTTTCATGGTATATCTTACTCCCTAGATTGTATTGAAAAGAGATTATTGGGTAAAATTATCATTTCTAAAATTTGTCACATCCTATGAAGCAGAAAATAAGGCATAGGTGGTTTCTACTAATTTAACAAATGGTTCTAAAGCTTACTTGCTGTGAGAGTTTTTGAAGCCAATACAAGTGATCAGATTATTTGGGGAATTTTACTTTTTCTTTCTCTTTGTATGGTGTATGTTACTTTTTCTTCCAAGGAAATCAGAAGCCTAGAGGATGCCATGGCCAAACATAGTGAAACCTTGAGGGCTATCATCTAAGGTTTAATGGGACCATGAAGTCTCTGGTTTTGCCAAGAAATTGGGAGGATCAGCCTGTTGAGAAAGGTGAACTTGAGAGATGCTGAAATAACATTTTATTTGCTCAAGATATGTATGACTGTGCATGAGTTTTCCCCTTAGTGCCACCTTCTGATACAGTTTAAAAACCCTCAGTACTAATAGCCACATCTAAATACTTTTTTGAGTTCCTCTTGTGATTTCATTTTAGCTACTCATATGAATAATAATCATCCTAATAATTACAAATGAATATATAGTACTGTTTCAGCAGACTGTAGGAAATATTAGTACTATTATAATATAATTATCATTTAGAAATGGATATATTTGTATGACTTTTCATTGCCCAAATTTATTTCATTTTGCTTTCACAGGTTTACAGAGTCTTAAATGGTATTTTCAATATGTGCTTGAAATGCTCAGAAGTCCTTTTGATACAATTTTAATAAAAGAAATTACACGAAGAACGTACTTTCCTAAAATACTTTCTAAACTCTACACTTCTAAATTTTTAACTAATCTTGTGTTGGTTAAATTATTAAAAAATACATTGTGCTGACACATAAAAGTAAATATAGTGAACTTTATAAAAGTGTAAAATTATTTAGACAAACATTTGCAAAGTATTAAACTACTTATTTAAACAAGAAAGAAAAAAAAGTTTCACCTATATCCATTATATTTTTGTGTAAGTAACTGAATTAGGTCCTCCTTAACTTTCTCATAAAATGTTCATATAAATTTAGCTCAGAATTCCTGAACACAAATCATTTCTACCTGGGATACTTGTATTCTCTGGTTTTCACAATAAGCAGTGGCCCAAAATGAGTTTACCCCCCTGCTAGTGCCTAGGCACCAAGAAAGGAACAATTTATTCCTTGAAGTCATTTAAGTAAATAGAATGCAAATGATGAAAGATTTTCATTTTTTGATGTCATATTTGAGACTATAATCCCAACCATTTCCTCAGTTGTCACTGTTCAGTAAAGTATGCTTGTTTTTTAAATCATAGAGCTTGCACCAATAAAATTCTTCTCCATCTTACTATGCTCATTGTCTGTCACTCTAAAATGTATGTCATATCAAAAGTTATTTTATGTTTTTAAATGATCTTTTTTTTTCAAGTGTGTGTATGTGTCTCTGTGTGTATTTGCCATTCCATTATTTCTTTGCTAAGATGCAGTTACTATTGCTATTTTGGCTTGTTTTTTATTTTCATTGTGATGAGTAAGCATTTGCTTTATACTATTAACATATTTCTTGAAAGTGTTGGAGTAAATATATTATTGGAAAGAAATCAAAACATTTTCCCTTTTCTTATATTGGAAATTTCTAGTTTTATTTTTACAAAATGGTACCCCAAATTAACAAATTATCACAGTTAAAAATCAAAATAGTTTATAAATATGATAAAACATATTTCCAGTAATGTTAAAATTATATAGACATAGGCATACCCAACATAACATAACCTAAAATTTGGTGACTGCTAATGAGAAATAGAATAAAGAAAGCTTATTTTACTGAAGAAATTCTCACGCTATTCTTGAGAAAATTCATTTAAATGTAACTGCTTTGAGCATTTTTTTTCTCCTAGTTGTTTCCTGTAGCTAAACCTTTTACCCACTGACACATTCCAAATCTTTTTATTATAAGTAATAAAATCATAGAAATACTGTACACTCATACTTTAGAATTAGACTTGATTTCTTTCACTTGAGTTTTACAATTGTTTCCCTCAAGTTTTTAGTTGTTGAAAGAGAATAAAATCAATGACAAAAATACTAGTGAATAGCACTTGCCCTCTCCTGCCCAAAAAACCCCCCCACAAAATCCAAAAAATACTAATACTGTCAAATAAGAATCCAATTCAAGCTTATCTCCAAAGAATGACAATGGCTAAATATTAATATTTCTTTATGTGAGCATATTGAAACAACCAATTTGTAAATATAGTAAAAGTTACAATGAATAGCTGAAATCAGGTTGTTAAACAATTACAGCGAAGGCTGATCTTTCAAAGGATTAACTTGCTCATAAAATAGGCTATTTTTAGTTTCCCAGCTCATACTGAAATATTTGATCATGAATCTCTAAGAATCATTTCTTCAACATATACTTGATAATAAAAATGTATAAGTCCAAATCCAGCTAAGAATGTCTTTATTCAAAAAAAAGAGTCATTGAGCTGAGACCTGGGATTTCAGCAGAGAGCCATACGAAGTTCACACCTTTCTTCACGGAACTTTATGATCTTGTAGGTCAGGCAAACATTAAACGAATAAGTACAAATTGATTATTTACAATGATTGTAAAACAAGCCAAAATCACAAGATGCAATCAATGTGTATTATGGGATGAAAGGAATGGCTAACTAAATAGAGTGTAACAAGGAAGATTACATGACATTTAGAGGAATAAAAATGAAAGCAGAAGTTTACCAGGCAAAAAAATTTTTTAATAAATAATTCAGACAGAAGAAACAGAAGCTGTAAAATCACTGAGCAGGAAGGAACTTGTCACATCCCAGGAAACAAGAGAAAGCCAGAGTCTCAGAAAAGACCCAAGAGGTAGGTAGGTGAAGGTGTTATCATTTGAGGTCTCATATTACATAGAGTTTGTTCAACTGCATTCTGGGAACCAGTGAATGGTATTGTGGGATTTTTAAGGAGAGTAGCATGATCTTACTTGTTATGATGAAAACAGATTGGGGGATAAAGAATGTTAATAGAGATCCCAACCAGGAAACTACTGTAATATTCAGGTGAGAGATGTTGGTGATTAGTGGGTGGTAAGAAGAAACAAAATAGAAAAGAGTTAATTGTTGATTTTATGTTGTGTGTGAGAAAAAGGGAGGAATCGAGATGGCAATTAAGGGGCTTCCCTGGTGGCGCAGTGGTTGAGAGTCCGCCTGCTGATGCAGGGGACACGGGTTCGTGCCCCGGTCCGGGAGGATCCCACATGCCACGGAGGGGCTGGGCCCGTGAGCCATGGCCGCTGGGCCTGCGTGTCCGGAGCCTGTGCTCCGCAACGGGAGAGGCCACAACAGTGAGAGGCCCGCGTACCGCAAAAAAAAAAAAAAAAAAAAAGATGGCAATTAAGATTCCAGCAGAAATGCAATGCAGGGTAAGTCTCATACTGTGTTCTTACAAAAGTAAAACACAATTTTAAAAAATGAAATGTGTGAAGAACCTAGGGGCAGGACAGGAATAAAGACGCAGACGTAGAGAATGGACTTGAGGACACGGGGAGGGGGAAGGGTAAGCTGGGACGAAGTGAGAGAGTAGCATTGACATATACACACTACCAAATGTAAAATAGATAGCTAGTGGGAAGCAGCCACATAGCACAGGGAGATCAGCTCAGTGCTTTGTGACCACTTAGAGGGGTGGGATAGGGAGGGTGGGAGGGAGATGCAAAAGGGAGGGGATATGGGTATATAGGTATATGTATAGCTGATTCACTTTGTTATACAGCAGAAACTAACACAATATTGTAAAGCAATTATACTCCAATAAAGATGTTTAAAAAATGAAATGTGCACTATAATTTAAGTAAATGAAAACAATGTCGAGATACAAGGCAATTGGAATAAGACATTGTATGTGTATCTAATAAAGTTTTCCAAATGAAGTAATAGAGAGAATGGGAGAAGAAATATTTCAAAGATACTTGCTGAGAACATTGGAGAACTTAAAGACAACATGAAAAGCACACAATTTCAGGCTCAGGAATTACAACTAATCCCACAGGGGCTACAGAAAACTAAATCAACATCAAGTAATACCACAGTGAATCTTTCAATCACCAAACACATTGAGAATAGACAGTTTATCTTCAAAGAAATGAATTACTTTGATTTCAACAGCAACAATCTAAGCCAAAGACAATGGAATCATGGCTTCTAAGTGATATAGTTTATAATTTTAAGTCCAATAGACTAGATTTAAGGATGAGGGAGAAATGAAAACATACTTCATATGTAAAAATGGAGAGATTTTGCTACTGACAGACACATCAAAGGGCCTTTTGAGGAATGTGTTTTAGCAAGATGAGAAAGAAGCAGTAAGAAGAACAGATAATCAAAGAAAATGTAAATATGTTTGCCTAAACAACCACATAAAATAATAATAATAATATATTATGGGGCTTAAAATAACAAGGAAGTAAAATAGTGGATAGCAAAGATGTAAGATGGGAGACTGTGATAAGTTAAAACTTTAGGAGAGCTATTTCTGGGGGAAGAGAATAGATATATTGATTTAGATTATATTTTTGTTAAGGGGAATAGACCGTCCTGGAAAAGGGAAACTAAAACTTCCAACAGATTTCAAAGAAGGAATGAAGCCGAAAAAGAAGCACAATATAAGCGGAGTAAATAGCACTTCAGTAAGATGGTAAAAGTAATGCAAATATATTTGCACTGAAACAAGCATAAATATTCTCTATTTTATACTTAAAAATAGATTGTCAAAAATTGGAGGAAAATTAAATCAAAGGAAATTCTGCATAAGTTTGATGCTGCTAAATATATGAACACACTAGTTTCAAAGGAAGAAGATTGCAACAGCATTGGATGGTTGAAAATAGAACGTATTAAACATTTGACATGTACCTAAGATGTGCTTAGAGAGAAATCTATAGGGTTAGTGAACACATTTTTTTTTTTAAGTTGAAAATTGATGCTTGTAAAAGAACAGCAAAAAAACGTGATGAAAATAGCAAGGGCAATTTTAAAAAGTGATAAAACTTAAAAGGATTAAAAGAGAAGATAAAAATGTTATTACCTGAAAACAACATGACTGTATACATATAAGGTATAAAAGAATTATACAAACTATTAGAATTAATGAGTGAATTTAGCAAAGTTCTTAGATATGAGATCAATTTATACAAATCAGTTATTTGTAAACAATTATCGATAACAAAATAGAAATTATACTAAAAACTTGCCACTTACTATAGCAGTAAAAAACTAGGGGTAAATCTAATGGAATATGTACAGAGGTTCTACATTGAAAATGCATCAGTAGGAAAAACTAAAGAAAACCTAAATAAATAGATAAAGCATTTTCAGGGCTTTGAAGTCAGTATTGTTAAGGATCAATTTATTTATAGATTGAACATACTAAATTTTAAACCAGTAGGATTTTTTTTCCTGTGGAAATTAATAAGGTGCTTCAATAATGTGTATGGAATTAAAATAGGCCAATAATAGCCATGGAAATCTGGAAGGAGTACAAAGCAGGATGACTTTTTATTTAATTCTGGAAGAAATATCAAATTTCTAGATTAACTTTAGTAATTAAACCTTTTATCTTACAAGTATACAGTAGTGAGTTTAGATTCTGCATGACATGAAATAATGCCATTGCTCAGGGGGCTATTAAATATGTCTGCATATTCCTGTGTATTAAAAGTCTCTTAATTTTAATTTCTAATTTGATAAATGTCAATAGGTATAACCAAATAAACAAAACCTTTGGGGTTAACGATTTTTTAAGACTGTAAAGGGGTCCTGATGTCAAAAATTTTGAGAACACTGATGTGAGATTGCAGTAGATTGGGTTTTGAATCAAAAGAGATTTAGGTGCCAGATATAAGTATGCCATTTTTTTTTTCTTTTCCTTTCGAAGTAATAAGCAAAATATTTCTCAGCCACAGCAATACCTCTTCCTAACCAACACTCATTCTCAAAAAGAGTTTCATTGTGAATACAATTGTTAGGCATTTGTCTTGGAAGCTGAAATCACCATGTGGCCTCTCCTCTTACCTGGGTCATACCTGGGAAATGATAGGTAATATCTAACAGTTTACTTTTTAAGACATGATTATGCCAGCTTAGTGATATGAAATAAAAATGATTAGAGAGTAAGAGTGAGGGATCTATTTGGTGAAAGACTTGACATACGACAGTGGAAGAGAAACTTGTGAGAATAAAAATATCTAATAAGAGTTTCTAAATTTTCTAATTTGTCCTTTGCCGTAGGTTACTTCTTTTGTTCTCTAATAACAATGGCAGTAGGCCCTGACTATACAATGATGAACAAGAACAGTTTCCTGCCCCAGTAATTTGATGATTTTTGTTTATGTTCTCTCATCTGACTAGATTATAATTTGAGAGAAGAAACCTTGTCTGCTCTGTTTCTCACTTGATCATTAGCACTCCCAGCAATGTCTGATATGTATACAACTGAATGTACAGGTGACGGATGGAGCAAAGACAGGGACGATGGCTCCTCCATTAAATTATAAGACCCACGGGGGCCAGGATTTTTGCTGTTTTAGTTACTAATTTTCCCAAAAGTCAGTCAACAACAGTGAGTAAAACATAGAAATTGAATAAATATTTGTTGAATTAATAAATCCTGAATTGCTTCTTTCTGATTCAGTCTTCTGTGCTCTTAGAAGGTAATATTGAACAAGGCAAAGAACCCTGAAGGCCATGCCTTCACTTTCTTCAGTGGGACTTTGTGTAGCATTCATTAAAACTCATCAGATAACAGAAAGAAACATAATATATGATAGTCGCTAGATCACTGAATTATGAAACAGACAGTATCATCCAAAATCATAAATTCTTCACTTACTAAAAGAGACACAGTGCATGCATAGTTTGAAATTTGAAATAAGAAGATAAACAGTATCTACCTCATGGATTTGTTGTCACGGTTAAAGGAGACCATGTGTTGAGGTACAAAGCAGCAGCATCTCATCCATAATTGGCATCCAACAATCTTCTCTTTCCTGAGTAGAGGAAATGAGAATAATTGTCCTTTAAATATAATTATAGGGAAATTTCCTTTAAGGATTATGAAGTTTAAAAAAGAGAGATTCTTAACTGCACTTTTGAAAAAGTGTGGAGTTATCAAGACAAAAATATAGTCATTTATAGACAATGTAGAAATAATATTGTGCTTTCTGTGACTATATTTAACCTGAAATGTTTGAACTGCAAAATATATTGAACAGAGCACACTGGGTACACTGACTTTTAAGGAGTCCCAGTCATGCTGATGTGTCTCTAGTTATATCTTTGTTTTACACACTTTGTTCTCATACCAACAGAATACTAATTATTTTAAGTGGATTACTCAGCTGACAGAGACCTTTAGCAGAAAGACAGGCTTGACATGGACAGCTGAAAGTTAGCTAATGAAGAACACTGAAACCAGCTTGGTAGAATGTTAATTAACTGCCCTCATTTATTGGGAAAAAGTAAAACTTTCACATGTAAAACAATGCTGCCTGTGTCAATATCTTATAGTTGCTAGGGCTCAATATGATTTGAATGAATATACTCTTTTTAAATTTAAAATATATGCTAGGTTTTTGCCCCAGATATGGTTATTGTTCCAACAGTGATGTTTCCAAGATTTAGAAATTCTCTGCTTTTTCTTATAAAAGAAAACCAAAAGACTCAAAAACAGTCATGGAACTTTGCCACACTACATATGAACAATTCTCCCTTTCAATTTTGCTTAATAATTAGAAGGCCTAATACTTTTTATATCAATAGATGAAGGATGGAGCCTTTACTGGTACCACAAATTTCTTTTGTTGTGTTTTAAAGGTAAAAGTTTAGATGCTCTTCTTGGGCAATGGCAGTTTTCTTAAACCAGTGGAAAATGCACTGTGTTTTAATGAATTGGTATAACTCTTTAGTATATTTTAATTATCTGGGAACTCAGAAAAAAGTAATGTAGTTTACTCATTGTGAGTATTAGTTATGCCTAAATTCTATGCTAGTATGTGTAGAGTTATGATATCAATATAAATTTTGAGCACTGAGTGAAAAGTTGGGCTTACTAGAATACTTCCAATCAAACATTTTTACCATGTGGAAATTTTTATGTAGCAACTTCGTGAAAATGTGTTTTCTTGTGACTCATTTCTGCTTATTTGTCCTTTCTACTTATTTGACTTGAGTTTGATGTATGAAAAACTTTTTCCCTTCAACTATAATGACTCTCTTCAGGAATTCTATCACTTTTTGCTTCTTTCACTTTTGATGTTTAAAGCTTGCTATCACTCGAGCGATCTTTCCATTAGCACCTCTCCACTAATACAATCTTCCATGACCTTGATTGTTTGTCTGCCTTGTTTATTAAAAACAGGATTAACTAATGATCTCTGTGATATTTCTTGTGAATAATTCTCTTTTTATCTTAATTCAGATATGCCTGGCATGTAATGATGCCGATCAGTAAGGTTTATGTATTAGACTAAAAAAATCTACAAAAATTGACAAAAATCAACAATGGGACAGTAATGTTATGATGCACCTGTCAGAATCTTCATTAACAGCACCATCCTATTCTGGCAAACTTTTTAATAGGTCAGCTGGAGAAAAAACAAGGAGAGTGTGCTTGTCATTTGTGACTAAATTAACAAATAAAAATCCCCATATGAACTTTATGAGAAATATTAAAAGTCAGACATAGCACCTGTTTTTTGGTAAAAATAACTATATATATATATATATGTCATTAAGGTGTTGTTAAATATGTTATTTCACATTCTCATTTCAATGTAAGTCCATATTATTAACCAAACATACACAGATAAAGTCAGTTATAGTTCACTGATAGATCTAGTTATATTTCAAGTAAATTATGTCAATACAAATATAAATGGTGATATCACTGAATATATTAAAAGTTAAATGTTGAAAATACTTCATTTAGGTTTACTGTGTTCCTTGACCAAAATATAAAAAAAAGCATTTAAATGTCTCTTTGAGAAAAACCTCATCATTTTAATATGAGATCACTCTTTTCACTGTACAAAAAGGGTACACACTGCCATGAAAATGCAGTGTTAATGAATGAATATATCAGGTATTTTAAAAAATTTATTTATTTTTGGCTGCATTGGGTCTTTATTGCTGTGTGTGGGTTTTCTCTAGTTGCAGCGAGTGGGAGCTACTCTTTGTTGCGGTGCGTGGGCTTCTCATTGCGGTGGCTTCTCTTGTTGCAGAGCACGGGCTCTAGGCGTGCAGGCTTCAGTAGTTGTGGCTCGTGGGCTCAGTGGTTGTGGCTCGCAGACTCTAGAGCACAGGCTCAGTAGTTGTGGCGCACGGGCTTAGTTGCTCCGCGGCATGTGGGATCTTCCAGGACCAGGGCTTGAACCCGTGTCCACTGCTTTGGCAGGCAGATTCTTAACCACTGCGCCACCAGGGAAGCCCTATATCAGGTTTTGACTGAATGCTCCGTGCCAACCAGATTAGTGAAAAAGGGAAAAGAAAAATGTTATTTTACAAATTTGCTTGCAGTTGAAATGACTTGCACTGAGAGGGTGGCAGCATCATTCATAGAAAGAAAAGTGATTTTGCTGGAGAAAAAAAAATCTTGATTGGCCTCTTTGGTGATGAAAGACAAGGCACAAGTCACCTTTGCTATTATCTACATGGGAGATATTTAGATAAATAAGAATTAAATTTCTCTGTAAAATGATGTAAGGGAATTTTGTGCTTGGCAGGTGATGCTTTAAAAATAGAGTAGGTTTCCTTGGAGAAAGGATGGGAAGAAGGCCAAGATGTGGTGGAGCAGGCAGGGGATGTGGTCGGGGCAGGGTGAAGGCAGCCACACTGGGGGACAGTTGAGCCTCCTTCCATTTTCCATCATGGCTGATTACTGAGATTTTAGAAACAATGATACATAGCTTTCAGTTTGAAGCTTTCTTTTTTTCCTGCTTGCGTTGTAATTTTCTTTTAACAGTCAAAATTTGGTAATGGCTTATCACACAGAACAATACTTTTCAGTGATGCTTTGGGCAATGAAGGATGAGAGAACATGGACCAGTAGATTTTATTAATGTTCAGCAACTGTATGAGTAGAGGCCTAACATCAGTGCTCAGGATAGTGATTGAAAGTCTGTTAACTGTTGAGGAACAGGTAGAAGTAAGTACCCACCTTCCAGGCTCAACATACCATTTCACCTAACTATAAAGCAAGAATAAAAAACCCAGACGCTATATTCTAACAATATCTCAGACAGTGTCTAAAGATATCAGCAATGTTAAATAACTCATGATGATTTAATATTATACCTTCGAAGAACTTTTTTTTTTCTATTTTCTAATGAGGAAATACTTAGAAAGGTATGAGTAGCTCTGAGAGACAGAAGAGAACTTACCAAAATTTTTTGTGCAAAAAGATATATTTCATGTGATGAGTTGGATATTCATAAGGATATATAGACATACCTATGGTTCCTAATAATTAAAACGAATATGCACAAAAGTGCTAGATTTTAAGAGACGTATCAGAGAAGGACAGTAATGGATTTTCACAACCCAGGTCAGGCATAACCTTAATGATTGTCATGCACTTTCAATTTAAGCTTTCAGGAAATTAATCACTTTAAACCATTTTATGTGCTGAAATAACGTGGCTTTTTTATTACATAATTATCAGACATGACAGGGTAAAGTTGTTTCAGCACTTTCATGGCTCTCAGGTGGATAATAGATTGTAGCTCTGTACAGCAGCTCTAACTAGAAAGCATAATGCGCTTCTTTACCTTGTCAGTATAGGTTTTCTTTATAAAAGTCTTAGATAATGTAAGAGAGCTTTGCTGACAGCAGGAAGAATTTCCAGTGATAAGGTTTCTTGACCTGTGCATATAACTATAATTTAAAATGTAAGAATTCAAGTCCCATGACTTTAAAGCATCCTCCTACAAGTAGGAGAGATATTTTGTAGAATATAAACAAGCTGATACCATTAGTTAAGCTGATTGACATTATTTTAATAAAGATATAGAATATATATCTAAGAATTGTCAAAATTGAATGAATAAATGTTGGTTATAGAAAAAAACCATTGATTTTTAGGTTTCTACCACCATTAATTTTAACAGCATAATAATTGAGATTGATTTTTTTACTGCAATATTTTCAAGGATACATAGAGTTCACAGTAAATACAAAATAACTGGCTGCAATCTTTAGAAGTTTGATTTTTTAAAATTATACTTTAAAAAAACTCCCTTTAATTTATGAGTAATTGTAGCTGACTGATATATAGTAGAGAAGAGATCTTGCAGAATGCATTCCTTAAGGATATATGTTGATGAAAATGGAAACTGAAATAGAAACCAATTTCTAGTACAAAGAATATTTAAGAAGGAAAGAAAGCCCTTCAAAACACCATGAGAGTTACTCTGTGTGTGTTCTAAGTATTGGGTTGGCCAAATATTTCGTTTGGGTTTTTCCATAAGAGCTTACAGAAAAACCCAAACGAATTTTTTGGCCAACCCAATAGCATAGTGAGTTGTGTTTAACCTTAGAATAGTGGTTCCTTTGTATCAATTAATCTGTCTCATTAGGAAGTAAAATATATAATTGTGAAAGTAAAGTATATAATTGTGAAAGAAAGATGACATAGTAAATAACTGTAATTCAAATTGGTTTTAAAAGGCATCTAAAATCTAAAGGTTTAGGGAAAATTATAAATACTTCTTCTAAAATAAACTTTGGGTTCATGCCAGTTAATTGAACCCAAACTGTTCATTTATAAATGTTTTGGATTCTGTACTCATTAATAAACTTTGTAATAAATTACTTAAAGATCAATTAATAACTCTAGTAATTGCCATGATGATAAAATTAGATGGTTTCACAAAGTCTTGGCGTATAGCTGGAAATATTAACTTTTGTGGTGAGATGACAAATTTAATAATATTTACAAATTTTGATTTCAGGGCTTACAGTTTAACATGTTTTCTCTGTATGTTAAAATATTGGGTTGGCCAAAAAATTCATTTGGGTTTTTCCGTAACATCCCGAGTGAACATTTTGGCTAACTCAATAGTTGAGAGTCATTCATTCATATCTGTTTATCACTAACAGACCATATTAACCCAAAAGAGAGTTATGGTGGTTGAATAAATGTTCTCAAGGGAGCAAAGTCATGGAGGACAATAATGCTGTGAGCAAAAGCAGGAAAAAGCCGTGAGGTCACAAGAGAGGTGGACTTATGTGCAGCAGAGTGTATAGGAAAGGAAATAGGTAGAAATGAAAGAGGAGACCAAGGGCAAGATGCTAAAATGTGCTGACAAGCAAACATTAGTGGTTAATGGGCAATACAATTTTAAGATGGGGGTCTCCATCTTAAAATGGGGGTATTGATTTTTGTATTTTTATTACAGGACAAGACACCAAAATAATATCACCAGCACTTATGTCATTTAAATATCCACACTTTGCTTGAAGGAAATAAAAAATTAATCATGAACATTATTCCACCTGGTGCTTGTCACTATTTACTCAAAAATTATGTGATTAGGGATGTGTTTAATTCTTTCAGTCTATATCCTAGTAGTGACCTTGATGAATTAATGCATTTTGCAGTATGCCAACTCCTTTATTTCCACAATGTTATTAAATTTTCCTCACATATTAAAAGGGTGTTTTTGCTAATATTTTATTGTAGGTTATTTGATTCAAATTTAAACATCTAAATACATTTAACTATTGATACTTAAATGTATCAATTGAGAAATGTACCATTGAGAATAATATACACACACTAACATGAGCCATATTCCATTGGATATACATTGCACTGGATACCATAAATATATTAATCTGTACTATCGGATTTATATTTTTTGCATTTCTTAGAATATGGCTTCTCCTTTCTCTGTATATATTTTAAATACTTATATAAATGTCGTTGATCTAAAACTTAATGGTTGTGTTTTCTTTTAGACCCAAGCTTTGACAGGTGAATTAAATAGTACAGCATATATGTAACTTCAATCAAATAAATATAGTTTATATAACTCTTTTTCCATACTAACTTCACAATAATTATCAATTGTCTAGTTAACAGCATTTCCTATAATGGCGACATCACATTACATATAGCTATATAGTTGTTTATAATTTGGGTGATTTGTTTTCTTACTTCAGTGTTTATGTAAGGAATGGAAGTAGTTATTAAATAAGATTAATAATTTATCTAAAATCAAACATGTCCTAGCATTCTTTCAGGTATTTTAATTAGTATTTAATTAAATTTTTACAGACAATTTGAGTTATTTAAATTAACTATTATTTTATATTATTATGTGCTTAAAACAGTGTTTTCTTGGTTCTAAACAACCAAAATAAAATGTAGAAATAAGCTAGATATTAATTCTAATACCCAGTTTCAAAATATTTTTACAACATTCTTTTTAAAATATTTTTTTATCAAAATAGCCTCATACCTCTTGGAAAAATATCAAATATTAAATATGTTTAATATTCTCCAACACATACTTTTTATTTTGAGAAAATATTTTCTGTTTAATAAATAATAATGTTCCAGTAATAACAACTGTTGTGTTTAGAGGATATTTGGTCTAGATTGAAATGTTTTATTTATCATTGAAAAACCTCATCTCGATATATGTTAGGCAATCACAGAACGTTTTAATTTAATCTAATACAAGATAGAAACCCTTACCTTTCTTCAATGTACCTGTCAGACCACATTTAGAGTGTGTATTCATTTCGGCACAACATCTTATCAGCAGAAACCTCTACTTTCAGAGGAAAACAAGAGTCCTGGGGAACAGTATTCCACTTGCCAGCCGTTTGACCTGGCAGTCTCCCCCATAAAGTTGTTTCAAAAATAACTCACAGCGTTTCTGTGAGAACCAAATGAGATAATAGATACAGCTGTGTACTTAGAAGACAATAAAATTCATAAAAGATAAGGATATCTTTTATGGAAAGCTTATTTCTTGGAGATTCAATTTATAGGTAATAGGACAAAAGTATTCTTCCTTCTTGACTATTTCTCTGCAGCTAGCTATTGACCAAGTTACCATTTTCCTTAATATCTACTTGTGTGTAGGTAATCAGAATAAATTTTATCTGTATTATTTCTCATAAAAAGGTTACTAGATATTTTCTCATATATACACACATAAAATATGGATTATTTCCTAATTGAATTATTTCCATAAAAAAAAAACAACAAGGTTAATAGATATGTATCCTAACTTACTCATCCTACTAGAAAGGTTATATGGTTTGGACAATTCCACAGTCTGCAATCCGGGTTAAACAAGTGATTATTGAGTTTCTGTCATGAAAACCGCTTACATGGTAATACACTTATTGACTTAATCTGCAATTGCGAAATGACTGTCCTTTATAACACTTAGCGCATCACAAGACCCACTGTCTCCTTTGGAGATGTTCACTGTGCTGCCACTATGGCAATATATAAATG
This sequence comes from Monodon monoceros, assembly GCF_005190385.1. Taxonomy (NCBI): domain Eukaryota; kingdom Metazoa; phylum Chordata; class Mammalia; order Artiodactyla; family Monodontidae; genus Monodon; species Monodon monoceros. Next base: position 128,603,490 of record NW_021703777.1, on the reverse strand, counting down.
TCAAGAGTTTTTGGAAAAGTGAAATTGAATAACTAAAACTGGTCTTTCAATGAACTATCTAAAAGCTTTTTTCTGCAATGCTCTGAGAAATTTTTCCTGCATGTCAATATGTTTGAAATGATTACACTCCTAAGAATTGAATGAATTTTCCTTTCCTGCTTCTTTGCCATTTTTATTCTATATCTGTGTATTCAGAAGTACCACAGTTCATTAATAAATAGAAAATACCCTTTCTAATATGGAACTTCTAGACTTCAGGTATCACTTTGTACCTTTTAAAATCAATTTCTACAGACTGAAATTTAGGATGAAGATAAAAGTAAAATATAGAAATAAGGAAAAACTCTCTTTCAAAAACTTGCAGAATTTAGTGTTTCATGAGTGATTGTCAGCTAGTTAATGCATTAAAGGATTATCCCTCATGGGTAGTTACTTAAACATTTTTTTATTTTAATTTGGTTTCACTCCTGAAAAAGATTATTTCCACATGAGATGTGCATATTTTAGCCTCACCCTGCATGAAATTAGAGCTAACATTAGGGATGGGTGAGCTACTTTCAAGAAAAATAAGCTTTCTTCCAAAAAAGGCAATAAAATCTTAAAATATTTTCAGAAGAAACAGACAAATAAATGCAGAAATATTTTTGCAACACATCATACAGTTTGGGCCAGAGACAAAGATTGGATTCATCTGTCAAGTGAAGACAGGCAGCTTCCTTATGCTATCTGTGAAGGTAGTTTTCCATAAAGGCTCCTTGGTGGGTGGGAGAAGGAAAGACACGTGCATTCTATTTCACATAAAAGATTCAGATGTATAAAGATCTGGTAGAAGGAACTGAAGGCTTTTCACTAACAGACAATGAGACCTCTTAAGTAAAAGAAATCTGGAATGAAAACCAGTATTAGCAACGCTGCTAGACGGTCTGAAGAGGGGCGCTCTGCATGTGGCTGTTCCTTGGATGTTTAGAGACCCAAGCAGGCTGGAAATACATGTGGATCTTTTAAAAGAAAAGAAAGAAAGAAAAGAAAAGAAAAAAAAAAGTGTTGATATGCTTTATGTAGAAATTTTTTATTTCTGTATCATGGCAGGTTCTAAGCACAACTTCTATGGGCCCTTAGGTAGACATTCTTTTATCATTTTATTGACTATAACACAGAAGGAAAGGAACCTGTTCTCATTCTGTAAGGGTGTTTTTAAGCAAGGCATCAGGGTACTGAAGTTCAGCTTGTCTGTAGCCTGAAACGCAACTCAGTTTGCAGTTGCATATCTTGGTACTCTAAAGGCTGCCATTGGAGAGTCCAAGTTAAGCTACCAGGGATGTCTACAGATTCATGCCGGATGCATGGTAGTGGAAAATAAAAGGCAGCAGAAGTGGGAAATGGGAATCCACCAAAGTAGTGTGGACAAGAGTAAATTATTCCTTGGGTAGCCCCAGTGCTACATGGAAATGGAAGCTTGGTACATGCCTAATATCGAGTCAATAGGTAGGGGACAAGAGGTGAAATTAGGGAGTCCTATTAATGTGATCATATTTATACTCACGTTTGCCTAAAGCCTCCTTTTTCATTTGAAATATGCTCCTTTAAACTTCCAAACTTCTTTATTTCACAGATTATGAAATTGAAATACGTAGGAAATCTTCCAAAAGGATACTCTGTGTGTTATACAGAAATTTTGGTATCTCTTTATCACAAAAGTATTTTGAAGGCTCTACATGCTTAATACAGATGAATATATTACTATGTTGCTACCTGAAGGCTAATTCAAAATGCTTGCATGAATGCATGATTCTGGAACAATTCTAGATTCTGGAACAAGCAAAGCCCCAAATGTCAACTATTTTCGCACAATTATTTCTTGCTCACATTACAGACCAATGAACATATTCATGGCAAGAATATGCCTTCCATGTGATGACTCAGGGACCTAGCTGGGCTTCTTCTGATTTTCCAAGTCCTCTGTGTTCAGTTAAGCAGATGAACAGAAATCATGGCGAAGACATTCTAGTTTTGTAAGTTCTAAGATGTAGAAATGTGACACACTTGACTAGCCAGTGCTGAGAATTAGACCCTCTAGATATACAAGAAACAAAGAGATGCATTCTGTTCTATGAAAGAGAAAATATGAATCTTTGTGGATGGGTGGTCATCTCTGGGACAATGATAGAGTGTTTTATTGTCTATAAGATATTTTCACATATTTTACTTGATACTTAAAATAAGACTGAAGCTGATTTAGAGGGTTAGAAATTTAGTAAAGAGTAGGGTTAGGACTAAATTTTAGTCATTCTAACCCACAATATATAGTGTTTCCTTTCTATAACAGATGTTTAACTTAATTTAATAAAATTCTTGCGAAATACCTTGACTATTTTTCTTCATGTCATGCCTATCCTTGACATAAGCTATAATTTTTATGGGCAAGTCCCAAATTCCAAGTACCTATTAATATGAATTTTTGCATTAATGCTTTCCATTTAAAAGTTAATAGAATTAAACTAATTAACACCTCCCTAAAATCATTATAAGGGGTGCTAATTACAATAATGCCATTTGTAAAAATAAAATGTGTTTCATACTAATGGCTAAAATAAGACAGGTGACTTTAAAAGTATTTGACCCTAGCTCAGTCTATGCCTAATAATTGCATAACTTATAAACTAGTGATAACTATATAACATAAGTAGATTACTGATCTCTTTTATTCATATTCTATGTAGAAACTACCTGCTCTTCTGAATTTTATTAAAGCATATCATGTGGCTTGTGATGTGAGAAAATGGGAAGAGAAAAGTCTAGTATGAAAACCACAGACTGTTTTCACTTACCATATGAATTGGAGGCTTATTAAGCTAGGTTTGAAGTCTAGTACCTGTGAAATCATTTATTTCCCTTTGATAGTCCCTTGCTTTCTCCCCCAGATATCAATCGAGGTCCCTTTTGCTGTTATTATAAACACTTCACAATGACACTGTCAATTATTCTTAATCTGTCATCTATTATTAGTCTCTGCAAGATTTAGAATCCTAGCAGATGTCACCCCTGTCTGTCATGTATACTGCAAGAAGTCTTTCGTTGTATGAAGAGCAACTCTCATCCACAAATTCAGCATAAGGATGCAAAAAACCCTACAAGAAGCAACATTATGCCCTTGCATGTTATACATTTAAATAAGCAGACTTCAGAACACATCCTTTAAGAAAGCCTCCTGGATGCTAAGCACTTAGCAAATTATGAAGGCATTTTAACATTTTTAGTGTGGAGCAACTTAGGTATACTTAGCAACTTAGGTATTCTCGTTCAGAGAAATAGGTGACACAGTCAGTAGCCTTGAAGAGGTTATAATTCTGGTATGAGAGTAGGAGAGTGGAGGCACTAAATGCACACCCACTCTTCATTCTTGTTTAGAACATACAGTTACTGGTGGATTTTAGTATGTGCTATATTTAGGGCTGTGGTGAGTGATACTCTGCCAGGATGCCTTTTATTCTATGAAGCACTCTGAATAAACCACAGAGTTTTCCCTACATAAACTGTTTTCCCAACATAAACTGTTGCCTAGAAATTCAAAGTTATCACCCTTTTCTTAGAAGAACCCTAAGAGGTCCTACATGTCCTTGTCCCATATTCTGATTACATCATTTTCTTTATTGCCACATTTCTCTGCTGGAAAGACTAAACAATGAGGATATTTATTTAAACCATTCAAAAAAGAATAAGGTGATTTGAATTTAAGGGGTGCTTGTCATATGTTCACAGTCATTCTTACAAACAGGACAGCAAAGACCAATAGTGGAGGTGTTTAGAATAAAAATAATAATAATAGATCTTTAGAGTTTACGCATAGTTTGATGTCTAGCCTCATATCTTGTTGGAATTGGAGGTGCTGTTAATTACAAAAAACTCCCTTTATGTGTATAAGAAATGAATCATTTGCTTAGCATTGCCCAAGTCTGCTCTACAAGAACAGACTAGTTTTCTATGGCTGCTGTAACAAATTACTACAAACCTAGAGGCTTAAAAAACCCACAAAATTATTTGCTTGCAATTCTGTAGTTAAGAAATTCCAGTGAGTCTCACCAGGTAAAAATCAAGGTGTAGCAGGACTGTGTTTCATTCTTGTGCCTCTACAGGAAAATCCACTTTCTTCCTATTTCCATTTTCTAAAGGCTGGCCACATTCTCTGGTTCTTGGACCCTCCAGCATCTCTCTCACTCTCTCACTCTCACTCTGCCCCTTCTGCCTCTTTCTTCCACATTTAAGGAAACTGTAGTTAAATTGGGCCCACCTGGATAACCAAGATGCTGCGGGCTCTCTTAAAGTCAACTGATTAGCAACCTAAATTCCATCTGCAAACTTAATTCCTTTTGCTACGTAACCTAACATATTCAGGTTCCATGGATTAGGATGTGAACATCTTTGGGAGGCATTATTCTGCCTACCACACTGGAGTGATCTAATGCCACAGGTACTTTGTTCTGTTGTTATATTACGTGTAGAAACCTCTTATCAGGCCTTCTAGCTAATGTCCTATCACTTTCACTGACTCTTTGAGGCCGGTGTGGCCACCTTAGTACCTCACTACGTTTCAGTCATTATCTGCTGGAAAACCTGCAACAGAGATGTAAAACTGGTACCGCTTCTCAAGACTTGGGCTTTTTTGAGACTAGCAGGATGAGTTTAGCTGTTGTCAATACACATTCTCTTCAGACCTCATATACTGAACCCAAGTCTGGTTGCAGGGCTGCCTGCCTCCCCGCCATAGGTGACTATTCCCTCTCCCTTCCCTTGGGAAACAGAACCCAAATGCACAAAGGTTGCATCAGTCAACCCCAGAAAACAGGAAGTAAGATATTATACTTGACCTCTCTACCAAGAACCTTTATCAGTCCTGCTAACTCTACCACAGGAGCCAGGCCACATCCCACACAGCAGCCCCAAGTAAAAGATTGGTGAGAATGATGAGCAGGTTCAAGGTTGTTTGTATTTGATTTTCTATCCAGCCAGCATACAGACAATTCAAAGGATAAAGGATGAGGACGATATGACCTAATGCAGTTCCCAAATGCCTCTTTGTTCCAAGGGAAGCCCATCTAAATGTTCTCTGAGGAGCCATCATTAGGCTTGAGGAGAGGCAAGAGCTCCCAGGAGGCAACTGCCTACCATATATTTGGAAGCACTCATGAACTCGGCAAGTCCTGCCACATGTAACTATTCCATCTTCTGACTTCAGAATTATTTACTTTTCTTCCACTTTTTTTTTTTCATTACATGGTGAGGAAGTAATTTTATTCATATGTTTGCACCTAAATAATATTATGCAGTCTAATAATCCCAGTTGACAGTCAGAATCATTAAAAAAAAACAAAAACATATATTAAGAAAGAATTTAAGAAAAGCAACAACCAAGCCCTGATCTGGCTCCTCTGTTTTGCCGGGTGGCACTGATTTATATCAGCAAGTACAGTCATTTGCGAGTTCATTTCATGATCAATGCCTGGCCAAGTTTGCCTTTAAACATTATGAAAAGTCATCTCAATATTGGCATTTGTGCAAGCAGGCCTGCTAAAGAACTCTGCCTATGCTTTGCAGGCAACTGAGAAAGCAGTTCATTTTTTTTTTTTTTTCCCCTGTTTTATTTACATACTGAATACTTTTTTACCCTATGATGACAGCACAGGTATTGATCTCTGGAGAGACACCGAAGTTCTACTATACACCATTTCAAAAGCTGAAATGGGGTTGTTTTAGATATTGGTGCAAATCTTTTCCAAAAATAAGAAAGGACATATTTATTCTATTTGGATAACCTTGACATTTTTCTAAAGAGATTTAACCTAGAAGGCATGAAAGTCAGTCAGGGAATGCTGGTCTTCACTATGTTCACCAAGAGCGGGGCCCCAAGCTCAGGCCAAATCCAGCCAGCCAGCCAGCTGTGGGTAAATCCTGCGCTTCTTGGGCAGAGCTGAGCACCCACACTTCCCTCCACCCACACTGAACAGAGAGAGAAAATGCTTCCATTCTTTGGAACCACAGATCATGGAGAGAACTGCGTAAGGTGGCTTTTTTTCTTCCTTTTTTCGCGCTCGCTTCTCTGTACACCTGAAGTTTAGACAAGTGATATATCTCTGGCTTTCCATGCAGCCCCTCAGTGGCCCCTCCTTCTGGATAAGCCTCAGCCTCCTGGCTGGTCTTCCATGTTTTTAAATTCCTCCCTTTCTTTATACATATTTACAGGATGCTGTGAATTTTCCCCTGCCCTTTTTTCCCTTGTATATGTTTATCAGACATAGGGCATTTTAATCTGCATTATTCCTTACTGTAGGATTTTCAAGCTTATCAACCTAAAACAAAATATTCTAAGATATGACTAAATAGTGGGTTTAAGTTTTACTAATCTTAAATATTTTGTTATTAAGTATTTGATAATTTATCATTATAATTGATAAAAGGATTTATATGAATATAAGTGTAGAAAAGTGGGGCCCTATTTAATAGTATATTATTATATTAAATGCCATAATTAAAAAAAAAGTTTGTTGGGCAAATAAATTTAGGAGCAAGGAGTTAAAAAAACAAGTTTAACAAATGTGCCCATGTGCATGTTGCGCATGTGCCAGTGCAGAAGGCTTTTTCTACGTCAGTGTGTTACGTCTCCAATGGGGGACAAACAATTCAGAGTTAATGAAAGAAAGTAACTTGACTAAGGATAATACTTTTTGAAGAAAAATTCACAAGAATATATTCAGTGGAGGGCTTCCCTGGTGGCGCAGTGGTTGAGAGACCGCCTGCCGATGCAGGGGACACGGGTTCGTGCCCCGGCCCGGGAAGATCCCACACGCCGCGGAGCAGCTGGGCCCGTGAGCCATGGCCGCTGAGCCTGCACGTCCGGAGCCTGTGCTCCGCAACGGGAGAGGCCACAACAGTGAGAGGCCCCAGTACCGCAAAAAAAAAAAAAAAAAGGAATATATTCAGTAGAACAAAACTGTGGATATCTGCTCTAAACCGTCTCAGTTTTCCTTCTCACATTATTTTTTTATGTCAACAATGTATTTATCCTTAGAAATGACAATATATAAAGTTACTGTATTATTTAAAATTTTTCCTGTTTCAGTATTTTTATTGTACATGATTAATTTTCTGCTTAATTCTTCATCCATTACATGTCAGTGAGTTAATTAATAAGTAGCTACATCTTTAGTTTATCTTCAATAATTATTTTTATATCAATTACTTAATTGTTAATACTTTGTTTATAGACAAATAAATAGAAATGATAATAATTATATTAAAAAAGCATCCCATAGGAACTGTGGAGATTATGTATAGCAACTTCCATCTGTAACAACAAAGCTTAAAATTGTTTATGTTATTGTGTGATAATTTGAAAGAAGAGCTTGTGAAAATGTTACTCTTCAAGTTTTTTAACTTTTAGGTGAAATTTTAATCTTACTGACTTTCACTGAAATTAATGTTTTAGTAAGAACATTTGGGTATACATGCATGTAAATATGTATTTGATAATCAGTACGCAGTGTTTTGACAAAATGTGTGTATGCTATTCTGTTTTTCAGGTACTGCTGGCAAAATCTTTCTTGGAATTCTCAGCCTAGGGCTCCTCAGGAGCTGTTGTACTCACTGTGCCCGCCTTTCTTCCTTCTGCAGAGTTTATCCTTCTTTGCTCTCCTTGCAAACTATTTATATATGACTCTATTTTCTTGTTTTGTTTTTTATTTCCCTCTCAACACCTACAGACTAAGTAATAACCTGTTTTCTTAGCTTTCATTTTCTGTAACTGCACCCAAATACAAAGACACGAAGAACCACAAAGAAGCACAAAAATAGCAGTAGTGACACAAAGCTAACAAATTTCTCTGTAACAGTCACAAAGCTGACACATTTCTTAAGTAGCAGCTCTTTTTCCACATGCTGTTATTCTGAAATGGTAATTCAAAACAGTGACTTGAAGGTTATAACTCTGCAAAAATAAACAGTATTTTGATAAGCTTTAGTCACATCAAGAGCTTGCCTGGGTTTTCTGAAAAGCAGAATCCAAAGTACAATTAACTCTGCAAGAGATTTACTAGGGACAGAGATTGTACAGGAAGATAAAGGAATCAGGGAAAGGTAAGAGAGCCATCAGACCCTGATGCAGGTTTGACTCAGGTTAAAGCAAAGAGGGAGAAGGGGTGAGAAGGAAGGTTGGGTAGAAGCATCTTAGACTGCAATCCCGTTCTTTTTTCCCCCAGCTTTACTGAGATATAATTGACATATAACACTGTGTAATTTTCAGGTATATAATGTGATGATTTGATATACATATACATTGTGAAATGATTATTACCACAATAGGCTTAGTCAACACATTTATCACTTCACATACTAACTTTGTGTACGTGTGTATGTGGTGAGAACACTTAATGTCTACACGCTCGGCAACTTTCAAGCGTACTAATATGCAGCATAGTGGCTACAGTTAACAGTACTGTGTTGCAACGCAGTCCTAGGAGTTCAGCATGGTTTTTGAGGAGACTGAGTCAAAGTCACCCAAGTGTCAGAGGATTCCAGTGTCTTCTAGGAATGGACATGCCTTAGTGTCCCTGCCACGCTCAGTCCCTGTCTGGGAACAGCTAGTCACAAGGGTGGATCTCATAGGAAATCTGATAGATGTCATAGCTGTACGGCTGGAGCCTTTGCTCAATTATGTTCACTGCAGTCAGAGATTGGAGAGGCAGATTCTAATGGCTATCATGGATCATGTACCTCTCAACATTCATAAAAATATTTCTGTCACAGAGAATACTTGACCTGACACCATCTCCAGTCATTCTGCGTAATTCCAATTCTTGGAATGTTGATTAATGGGAATATTTGGTGATATTAATAGAAAGTACTAAAAATAAGCGATGACAAGCATGACTTGGGAGTAATTTGCCAATTTTTATTGTTTTTATTTTCCTTCACTCTTTCATCTCATCAGCATGTTGCAACTGTGGTTTGCAGTGAGATCTGTTATTCACCAGTCTGAAGCCCTTTTTATATAATACATACATATTAGTCTCAAATTCAAATTTTTTAGGCTGTTTTGATAAATCACCTTATGGATTTGTTTTAGTGTGTATTGTTTATACTTTTTCTTTATATCTCCCTGATGTTTTCACAATTTCTTTCTATTTTATGTGTCTTCCTAGACATATTTAATAAAAATAAATTATTAATACCACTTAAAACTTATACAAATATTCTGCAAGGTTAATCACATTTGGTATCTGCTACTCAGGGGAGCCAAATTAACAAATGAAGTGGCTAAAATTAATCAAACAAAATGCTGTTTTGGTTTCAGACTTTCAACCTTCTAATCATTGCTCCAAATTACAATTTCAGAATAAACCTTACAGTATCACAAGATGGCATCTATACACAAGATAACATATTGGCAAACAGTAATCCCAGTACTATTCATTTTAATAGTGCTAATATGTGGCTACCACTAGGGAAGGACTGGACTCTTTTTGATCTCTATCTCTAAGCCTTGGATACTTACAGAAGATTTAAAAACAAAAAAACAAAGCTTATCGAATTGGTGAACAAATTATAATTTAGAGAAATATCCATTAAGAAAATATAGATGAGGTTGAGATGAATTCTGAAGTGAAAGGGAATCTTGAATCATTGCACATATTAACTGAATGCCTAAGAACAGTGAATCTACTTTTTCTCAAAAAAAAAAAATACTGGATCCAGACTTAAGTGAATTTCAAAGGAATATTTGGAAATGGAGAAGAAAAGTCTATCTTACAGGTTTTGTCCTTTAATTGCAATAAAGGAATTTCCTTCACTTTGTTCCTTTAAGAATAACCCTGGGATAGACTACATTATGAGTCAGTGCATCAGAAGGCAGGGGTGAATGCAGTCACGTGGTTGCTGACGTGGGAAGAGCCTAACCTTTCCAGACCCTGAAGATAAGAGCTAGAAATTTTAAACTGGATTCAAAACTGTATTGCATGGTTTGATACAGGGATGGAAACCATTAACTCAAAAAGTATTTTTTCCCTTTTTCTCCTTTTCTATTCTTCTCACCTTAGCGCCCTCTGGGATTGGTCACTGAAATATCAAAATATCTAGAATCATTCATCTGGCTTCATGCATTCTGAGCTGCTGCATAAAGAAAAAAATCAGTAAAGGGGTTACCTGCGTCTTGTAACTGTGCTTTGCACTTTTTGTGCATTTTATTCTCTGTCAGTCACCAGGGATCTTCTAGCACTTGGAAATCTGATATTCCAACCATTTGCCATTTGGTCCCAATCATTTCTAAGCTAATCCTTTTTATATTTAAAACCCCTCAGTTTTTGAATTTATAAATATATTTAGGTATGAAATGTTTTTCATAAATTTGTATGTGGTCCTTATTTGAACAATCTATAAAAAGTGGAAGATTTTTTAGAAATGGGGTTCTGGGATTACTATGCAACAAATATTAATGATACAGAGAAATGCTGTATTTAACACATTTAATTTACACATTTGCAAGTTTTGATGCTTAAAACAAGTTCAATATATCATCATTCCAAGGTATGCATTACTCTTTTCATTACCTCCATCATCTCTTGGAAAAAAATATTATTTAATTTGGGAATTTCTAAGGATTAGTTAAGATTAATCATTTCCTTCTTTTCAGCTGATGTTTAAACAAAACTAACAAGATCTCTGGGAATTAGATATGTAACAATTTATCAGTTATGTTTAATTTGTGGTTCTTCACCACAACTATATTTTATGTAATAGTGTTCATAGGCAAACCAGTTTCAATTAATATTCAAGAGTTATTTTGTAAGACACTAATATAATACTCCAATGAAATTAAAATATATTAGAATTCCTTCAGCCCTCCATCATTTAATTTAGTCAAAGCAGAAATGAAAGAGTGTTGGCATGATCTTTCTAGACCTGTGATGTTGATGTCCTCTACTCATTTTCTGAAGTTGTGTACAGCTGTGATTTTTATCGTCAACCCAAATTGACTGACCTCAGAACTAGCTTTGTATAAATGACTGAATTGTTCAGTATCCTCCTTGGCTTTGGTATCTCATGCAAAATTACCTTCATCATCTCCAAAGTGTAACCTTCTGGTCCTTACTGTATCTCCTTAGTTCACTTTTCCTCAATGCTTGCTTGGATTACTACGATAGCCTAGAGTCTCTCTTGCACAGCTTTCCAACCGTAATGCTACTATATCCATATATTCCTATAAATACACAATATTGGTCTTGTCATTTCTCTGTCTGAAAATCTGAACTGGTTTATTAAAGCCAGTAGAAAAATCCCACACTTTTCATTGTGGAATACAAAGCACTTCAACATCTCAGGTCATTATACTTTTCTTGTCTATTACCCACCCCCTTTCCCCCACACCCCACCCAGCTGGAAATACAGTCTGTATTCCAACTGTGGTAAGAAGTTTGCTGTTCCCAACCTGCCTGCCATACTTTTCTTGTCCATTTGCATGTGCACATTATTTCCTCTGTTAAAAATGGATTTTTCTGTTTCATTGACTGATAGCATTCTATGCTGAATTCACAATATACAGTCTGCAACAAATGTTGTTTCTGAAGTTATCCATCAATCATCCTCAAAGCCTTGAGGTTCCCTCAATTACTCTCTCTAGTGTGGTGTAGGCCTTAATTATATTTTCATCACATTTGACTTTCATATTCTTTTGACCGGTAGTGTCTACTATTAGATTGTGAACTATTAGAGTGAAGAAGAGTTTCATCCACATTTGTAATAATCTACACTTGCTTTAAAGAGTTGCTTTATCAGTTTAAACAAACACAATTCTAGGAAGCAGAACAGTTATTTCACAAATTTTATAGGTAAGTATACTCAGTATGATTAAGAAACTGACTTAGTCTTATTACCCATAGCTAATAAGTGGTAGAAATATGATTTGTTTTTATTCTTTCTTCACTGCTCTTTCTACTATTCTATACATACCCTCACAAGTACTGGGGTTTTACTATTATAAATTTATTTATTATGTAATAAGTGTTATTTAAAATCCAATGAATGAAAAAAATTGAAATCCAAAAGTTTCATGCCCAGTGATGACTAATACATTGGTTCATTGGTTTTAATAGCTAAAAATGTACTGTTGAACTATAAATACTCTTCAGTATTATTGTTTTAACACTAGTTACAATTTTTTCTTCTTTTTTTTTATGAAGTTCACAAAAATGAATTGCTGCAGGTCTTACATTTAAGTCTTTTTTTTTTTAACATCTTTATTGGAGTATAATTGCTTTACAACGGTGTGTTAGTTTCTGCTTTATAACAAAGTGAATCAGTTATACATATACATATGTTCCCATATCTCTTCACTCTTGTGTTTCCCTCCCTCCCACCCTCCCTATCCCACCCCTCTAGATGGTCACAAAGCACATAGCTGATCTCCCTGTGCTATGTGGCTGCTTCCCACTAGCTATCTATTTTATGTTTCTACATTCAGTGGGTTAATCTCATGGGATCCTTCAGTCAAGGATCAAATCTGGTTTAGGTCAGTATTTTGCTATCTATGCATATTGTGGTCATTTAAATTAAATACATGATAACATCTAAGTTTAGCCATTTGTAAATAAGTAAAAAAGTGTATCACTTCATAATGTCTTATAAAATGTCCTAAAATATTTCCATGTATAGGTGTAGTTAAAGATTCCCTTTCCTGTCCCCCGACCAATCAGTAGTGTATATTCATATTCAGACTGATATAACAAACATATATAACAAACTTAATTTATGATAATCACATAAATTGAATAACACAAAATAACATCCTGTTTAGGGGATCTAATCAGCAGTAATTAACTCCACTGTGCAATACAGGGTGCTGAAAATGCTTTTAAAAATTAATATTTCAAAATGAACGATAAATTTAAAGTAATCAATACTCTTGAGCATTGTTTTCCTTTTTATAAATAAATAGATAAGTCAATAAATAAATTCTTATAAGTAAAACTGCCCAAAAAAAAAAAAAAAAAAGTAAAACTGCCCAATAAAAAAATATTTGAATTTCACCAAGGTACCCCAAATGCCATAAAATCCATTTGGTTAGGCTACCAGTATTTAAGAAGCCTACCTACACACTCATGTGCACACTTGTGCATGCACACACACGATGTAGGTGCACAAACACACACATACATACACACACACACGGTTTCAACAAATAATCTGTTACCAAAGATAATAGTTTTAAATTACAAAGTTCACATTATTTATTTATCTATTTTTTGCGGTACGCGGGCCTCTCACTGTTGTGGCCTCTCCCATTGCGGAGCACAGGCTCCGGACGCGCAGGCTCAGCGGCCATAGCTCACGGGCCCAGCCGCGGCATGTGGGATCTTCCCAGACCGAGGCACGAACCCGTGTCCCCTGCATCGGCAGGCGGACTTTCAACCACTGCGCCACCAGGGAAGCCCCAAAGTTCACATGTTAACTGTTGTTTTCTATGTATTCTTTCCTTAGCATTTAGGAAAAGATATTTGTTGAAGGGCTTTGCTTGACTATTCAAGTTGAATACAGTACAACTTCTACGCATTAGATAAATGTTGAAAGTAACAAATAGGATCTCCTGAAATTTTTCAGATATCTTTGGCAAACATATGCATTCCTGATTTATTTTGTTCGTTATAAATATATTCAGACTTTTTTTTTAGGTCAGTTTAGGTAAATTTATACTTCTCTACTTAGAGACTAACCCTAGGCTTTACTGATTATTTTTTGTTTTGTTTTTGCTCTTGATAAGTTTGCAGTCATTCTAATTGAGATTTGTCTATTGGCAACCTGTTTACTCTGGATGTTTATGAAATCCTCCCACTGTTACTGGTGGTCAACAGTTTCACTATAATATTTCTACATGAGTTTTTTTAAACTACATTTATTGGGTTTCCTTGTACTTTACTGAATCTGAGATAATTATCACTAATAAATTCTGAAAAAAATCTTCATCCATTATATAATCATCAATTCCCTTTCCCCTATTGAGGTTTCTTCTTCTAGAATTTTGATAATACTTAGGATAGATCTCGCAATCCTATTCTTCTCCACCAGTGATTCAAAAGCATATAAATATTTTCCATCTCTTTGCCTTTTGAGTTTTATCTTTTCTAACCTCTTCATCTACCTTTTAGTTCACTCAAACTACATTTAGTCTATTGTTAACCAATCAATCTTGGTTTAATTTTAATCAAAATATCTTATTTCTAGTTTTATACATTTATTTTCAAATCCACTGTGTCATTATTTATCGTACCTTCTTCTTTGCTCAGGTATTAAATTCCCCTTTATAATATTGTAAAAGTTTTAATTACACTTTTATATCCAATATGACAATTGTAATATATAAGGTCCTTAGAAGTTTGAATTCTGCTATGTATAATTTCCACTGACTCTTGCTCCTAGGGTCCCATGTGTGATGATGTTTTAGATTATACTCATGTTCATCTGAGTCTATGTGGTGCTCATTCTGGAAGGCCTGGTTTGAGAATATGTTCCTTTAAAGTGATCACACTTGCTTCTTTTGGATGTACTGATTCTCTATCAACCTGGAACCAATTAAACTTATATCTCAACTTTTGAGTTATCTGGATCAGTTAGTAGTATCCATTTGAAACTACAACCTAGCAGAGGACAGAACATAAATTTTGAATTATCAAAATTAAAATTAAAAGGGAGCTGTAGTTTTTCTTCCTAAAGTCCAAACAAAAAAAATTTTAAACTTTCCCTTTGCTGATGGAAAGAGATCTTCTAGCCGTCTCATTTTGTAGCCCTTTGATACTCGGGCTTTACATGTGAATCTGAGTTCTAACTACCCAATTTAATTTGGCTAAAGGCTTTATCTCCTGTCCACAATTTGCTCATTAGAATCCAAACCTTCATATCATTTTAGGTTGAAAACACATTTTAAAAGTCAATTGGGGGGGCTTCCCTGGTGGTGCAGTGGTTGGGAATCTGCCTGCTAATGCAGGGGACACAGGTTCGAGCCCTGGTCTGGGAGGATCCCACATGCCGCGGAGCAACTGGGCCCGTGAGCCACAACTGCTGAGTCTGCGCGTCTGGAGCCTGTGCTCCGCAACAAGAGAGGCCACGATGATGAGAGGCCCGCACACCGCGATGGAGAGTGGCCTCCGCTTGCCACAACTAGAGAGGGCCCTCGCACAGAGGCGAAGGCCCAACACAGCAAAAATAAATTAATTAATTAATAAACTCCTACCCCCAACATCTAAAAAAAAAAAAGTCAATTGGCGGGGGACTTCCCTGGTGGTGCAGTGGTTAAGAATCTGCCTGCCAATGCAGGGGACACGGATTCGAGCTCTGGTCTAGGAAGATCCCACATGCCACGGATCAACTAAGGCTGTGCGCTACAACTACTGAGCCTGTACTCTAGAGCCCATGAGCCACAACTACTGAAGCCCGTGTGCCACAACTACTGAAGCCTGCGCGCCTAGAGCCTGTGCTCCGCAACAAGAGAAGTCACCGCAATGAGAAGCCTTAGCACCGCAACGAAGAGTAGTCCCTGCTCTCCGCAACTAGAGAAAGCCCGCGCACAGCAACAGACGACCCAACGCAGCCAACAAATAAATAAATAAATCTATATTTTAAAAAAGTCAATTGGAATTATAGCTTACTTATACAGAAGCCCCTACTTTGTTTAGTGCCCAAAGGATTTTCTTTACTTCCTTGAAAACATTTAAAAAGAGGTTTGTTGTTTCATGTACTACAGGATTTCTAAGTGATAGCCATGATTTTTGAATAGTCTACAGTATTGTTTTAAATGTATTGAAGAAGTTTTATTTCTAAAGATTTTGGAGTTTTTTCTTGGGGGTAAAGTACTAATTTTTATATGGTGAGTGGAGAGGGAATGGACTTGGAAGGTCTTTAGACCTGATGATATTTACATTCTCTAAGAATAGATTTTATTTAAAGCCATCTACTGAGATTGAGAAGAAAAGGATTCTGAAGTGGGCTTGAATATCTTGGAAGCAAGTTTGGTATGGCTGCTAAGATTACTGGGAGTTAGAAGCAGAAAAAGAAGTAAATATATTGTGAACCATATTCATTGGCCTATTTGAGTTTGGAACTAATGATTTCTGGAAGAACCAGTTCAATTTTTTCTTCCACAACGTTCAGCCACAACTCTCAGTAAAGAAAGAATATACATTTTAAGACAATCAGTGGTTCAGATTGTACATGGTAGGTGTGGCAGAAAGAAAGTGGTTGAGGAAGTGAAAATAATTCAATTGACTTACTTTAAACATTATTTTATAATTAAATTTCATATTAACCAATTGTGCTATCTTTAGCTTATTTACCTGCATTGATTGTTAGTTTGATCAGTTTCATTAATAACATTTAATATCGTAAACTTCCTTTTTATGTAGAAAATATTTTTTCAACTATCATTATCTGAAGAATGAATATGAATTTTAAAATTTGATATTTTAATTAATTATAATTAGAAATGTGCAGAAAGTAAAATATTGTTTTTAAACAGAAGAAAAAGTCTTTGAAATCTAAATAATAGTGTAAAATAATATTGATGAATAATTATTGAAATACTAGTTACCATGCATTTCAATAATGATAGTAAGCATTGTTATCTAGTGAATATTGAAAGAATTATTTTCTAAATATAACAGTGTTTTCACCTCAAAAAAGATAAACTTTAAAAAGAGAAATAATATGTAGCTATTCAAAGCCATAGAAGTAAGCTTTCATTAATATAAGCAAACACATCTGTCAACATTTATGCATAGATGTCATTAAAACACAATTTGCCCCAATCTAAAACACGTATCATTTTTTCCTTATATAATAGCAACATATAACACATTTACCTGGTTCTGTCTAAATTATTAAATGTACTCAATTTTAGCCATTAGTATTTAACTAGTATTTTATATAACAAAATATGACATTTCCAAACTGTATTAATAATTACTTTAAAATACAGGTACTGGATAATATCTATTCGTCTCTTAACATCAGCTCAATACTTTCCTCCTCCTGTTGCTGGTTCCAGAAAACTGAAAGTTCCATAGTATTTTGGGTAAAATTTGGATTCAATCACTAAGGAATACTAGCAGGAAATTAGAGGGAGAGATGTGAATGAGTCTGATTATTTATTCCCCATCTTCCTGTAGACTTCATGTACTATTTCATATGAGTAAAATTACAGTTCTTGTTGAACAGCCTCTCCACATAGCTCTCTCTTTCCCTAAGCTCCAGTAACTACTTTTTCCTTTGACTACTTTAGGCCTACATGTAGAAACCTGTTACTAGGGGTTCTCTACACATTGCCTGCTTCTGTGTCAACATTCTCTCCATTAACTCTTCTGAAATAACCCAGTATAAGCATCCTATATTTCATGCAGAGATTCTAACAGACTTTTTGATATTTTCTTACTTTTTTCATTATTTATTTGAATTTTGAATATTTTATGTGTGTGATTTAGGCATTTTTAAACACAGATTCCAGTTTTACCATAATCCAGAAGCAAAGACCATAATAATAATAATAAGTCACTAATAATAATATTGACTAAGATCCTAATATTTGTTAGGTTCTCTTCTAAGAGCTTTGCAATCACTCCTAATTTTATAGATGAGGAATACAAAGCTGAGATAAGTTTTGCAACTTGCCTATGGTCACACCGACAGAAAGTGAAATAAAAGTATGTGATGTATAGAAAAAAAAATGAGAAGAAAGTAATCAGGACAAACGATATCTAATGTAGAATAAAACAACTTTACATTCTGTATAGAGTTTCATTCTAATGATGTCAGCCATATATGTAAAAATTGTGTAGCACTTTTCTAAAGCCAAAAACAAGATATTTGAAGTTCAAATTGTTCTCAATGCATCATTTTACATTATAAATAAATTCTCCTTCATTCAACTTACAATATACACATTTATTTCCAATACAATAATATACAGCCTCTGAAAATTCTAGCTAACCCAAAATAAATGCCTGCTTGAGATTCACTTTAGCTGTGGAAATGCTACCCTCAAGAGAAAATGTAGTGGACTTTATGGTAATTTTGCAAAATAAAGATTGCATCTATCCATGTTTACCTTCTGATTACTTAGGCATTCATAAGAAAATTATTATTATTTTATTTGCATTATTCTAGATGATTTATTTTATTTTTAATTTTAATTTTTAGAGGAGTTTTAGATTCACAGCAAAATTGAGTGAATTATCCATATATTCCATGCCCTTACGCATGCTGGTCTCCCTTATTACCAACATTCCTCACCAGAGGATACATTTCTTACAATTGATGAACTTATACTAAGTCATAAACATCCAGAGTCCATAGTTTATTTTTGAATTCACTTTGGATGTAGTACATTCTCTGGGTTTGGATGCATATGCAATGACATATATCTATCATTACAGTATATACTGAGTATTTTCACTGCCCTAAATATCCTCTGTTGTCCACCTATTCATCCCTTGCCCCCAGCAACTCTTAACAACCATTGCTCTTTTTTACCATCTATAAAATCATACCTTTTCCAGAATGTCAAATAGTTGGAAATATATAGTAGGAAGCCTATTCAGATGGGCTTCTTTCACTTAGTCATATGCATGTTTCTTCCATGTCTTTTTATGGCTTAATAGCTCATTTTTTTCAGCACTGAAAAATATTCTATTTTCTGGATATGCTACAATATATTTATCAATTCACCTACTGAAGAGTATCTTGGTTGCTTCCAAATTTAGGCAATTAGGAAGAAAACTGTTATAAACAACCATGTGTGGGTTCCTGCGTGGAAATAAATTTTCAACTCCTTTGGGCAAATATCAAGGAATTTGATTTCTAGATCATATAGTAAGAGTATGTTTAGTTTTGTAAAATACTGCCAACTGTCTTCTAAAGTGTACCATTTTACATTCCCACAGCAATGAATGAGAATTGCTGTTGCTTCTCATCTTCTCCAGCATTTGGTGTTGTCAGTGCATAAAATGAGAAGCCATGAGTAAGTAAAAGTTCTGGATAGAAGAAATAAATTATAATTAATGATTAAGGGAGTAGGAGGAAAATAAGTATCAAGACAAATAGAGATCATGATTCATTAGGTTAGGGAGTTCTAGGCAAGTTGAATACCTGATGAGGGAAAGACTGACTATTCCATATGTTATACTAGAGCTACTATGGGTCTACTAGAGTTACCTTGTGTCTAGATTTCCTAATTCTCCATGAAACCTGCTGAGAGAATAATATATTTTTTCTAGTTCCTTGAGTATCTGTAAAGTGGACATATTAGATATTAGATAACCTAAATATACTGCTATTGCATTCAAGCCAAAGGGCTTAAATGATAGAGAATTCTTTTTCCCCCTAAGTAACATTATTATTGTATATGCACCTAACAGAAAACTGAAGAAGCAGAAGAAATGATGAAATATTCAATTTTTATCTTATTCAAGCTCATCCTATTAATTTATATTATATTTAGACTTATAGCAAGTTAAACAATGTAACATCAGCGCTATTATTTTTCTCTGCTCCTACTCATTTACCTGACTTGCTTCATAAATGTCATTCCTCTGCTTTATTTAGGAGATTGGAAAGGAGAAGCAAAGTCTACTATCTGTAATCAAAACTTCTCTAGATAGTAAACAGTTCCAGCTGTGTTTTAAAACCACACAGAAATACACTGCTTTTATTTGATTTAGGGGTGCAAAGTTCTCCATGGGAAAAAACACCGAATTTACCCATCTATGTCTTGCCACACACCTGAAATACAGAAGAACATTGAAAAGAAACATTTTGTGATACTTATTGAGATATGTTAGCCACCAAAATCTTTATAGATTTCACTTCTGATTTATTCTTATGTTTGAAAAGGAAAAGAAAAATGTACCATGTAAATATACAGTGTTAGTCACTGAAGGTAGAGAATGATATGATTTTAATCTTCAAGAGAAAGGCTCTGAAAATATTCATTACAGATATTTTACATTCTTTTGTTTATTAATTTATTCAATAAGTACTACACAGCAATGACTGATCTAGAACTGGAGAGATGGTACCACATAAACTACCTAACTTTGTGGAGTTTATATTCAAGTGGAAGAGATAGACAGTAAACATATATTTAAAAATCCAATGTAACATGTCAGTTATTATTTGGGAGAAAAAAATAAAGGTGCTTGTAGAGCAGAATAAAGAAAAAAGAATGAAAAGAAGTGAGGACAGTCTCAGAGACCTATGGGACAACATTAAATGCACCAACATTCGAATTATAGGGGTCCGAGAAGAAGAAGAGAAAAAGAAAGGGACTGAGAAAATATTTGAAGAGATTATACTTGAAAACTTCACTACTATGGGAAAGGAAACAGTCACTCAAGTCCAGGAAGTGCAGAGAGCCCCATACAGGATAAATCCAAGGAGAACAAGCCAAGACACATATTAATCAAACTGACAAAAATTAAATACAAAGAAAAAATATTAAAAGCAGCAAGGGAAAAACAACAAATAACATACAAGGGAATCCCCATAAGGTTAAGAGCTGATTTTTCAGCAGAAACTCTGCAAGCCAGAAGGGAGTAGCAGGATATATTTAAAGTGATGAAAGGGAAAAACCTACAACAAAGATTACTCTACCCAGCAAGGATCTCATTCAGATTCGATGGAGAAATTAAAACCTTTAAAAACAAGAAAAGCTAGGAGAATTCAGCACCACCACACTAGCTTTACAACAAATGCTAAAGGAACTTCTCTAGGCAGGAAACACAATAGAAGGAAAAGACCAACAATAACAAACACAAAACAATTATTAAGAAAATGGTTATAGGAACATACATATCGATAACTACTTTAAATGTAAATGGATTAAATGCTCCAATGATTGAAGCAATGGATTGTTGCTCCAAACAAGACCCGTATATATACTGTCTAAAAGAGACCCACTTCAGATCTAGGGGCACAAACAGACTGAAAGTGAGGGGATGGAAAAAGATATTCCAAGCAAATGGAAATCAGAAGAAAGCTGGAGTAGCAATTCTCATATCAGACAAAATAGACTTTAAAATAAAGACTATTACAATAGACAAAGAAGGACACTACATAACCATCAAGGGATCAATCCAAGAAGAAGATATAACAATTGTAAATATATATGCACCCAACATAGGAGCACCTCAATACATAAGGCAAATGCTAACAGCCATAGAAGGGGAAATTGACACTAACACAATCATAGTAGGGGACTTTAACACCCCACTTTCACCAATGCAGAAATCAACCAAATGAAAATAAATAAGGAAACACAAGCTTTAAATGATACATTAAACAAGATGGACTTAATTGATATTTATAGGATATTCCAACCAAAAACAACAGAATACACTTTCTTCTCAAGTGCTCATGGAACATTCTCCAGGATATAACATATCTTGTGTCACAAATCAAGCCTTGGTAAGTTTGAGAAAATTGGAATCATATCAAATATCTTTTCCGACCAGAAAGCTATGAGACTAGATATCAATTACAGGAAAAAATCTGTAAAAAATAGAAACATATAGAGGCTAAAAAATACACAACTAAATAAACAGGATCACTGAAGAAATCAAAGAGAAAGTCAAGCAACCACCTAGAAACAAATGACAATGAAAACATGATGACCCAAAACCTATGGGATGCAGCAAAAACAGTTCTAACAGGGAAGTTTATAGCAATACAATCCTACCTCAAGAAACAAGAAAAATCTCAAATAAGCAACCTAAACTTACACCTAAAGCAATTAGAGAAAGAAGAACAAAAAAACTCCAAACTTAGCAGAAGGAAAGAAATCATAAAGATCAGATGAGAAATAAATGAAAAAGAAATGAAGGAAACAATAGCAAAGATGAATAAAACTAAAAGCTTGTTCTTTGAGAAGATGAACAAAATTGATAAACCATTAACCAGACTCATCAAGAAAAAAAGGGAGAAGATTCAAATCAATAGAATTAGAAACGAAAAAGGAGAGGTAATAACTGACACTGCATAAATACAAAGGATCATGAGAAATTACTACAAGCAACTATATGCCAATAAAATGGACAACTTGGAAGAAATGGACAAATTCTTAGAAATGCACAACTGCTGAGACGGAACCATGAAGAAATAGAAAATATAAACAGACCAATCACAAGCACTGAAATTGAGACTGTGATTTAAAATCTTCCAACCAACAAAAGCCCAGGACCAGATGGCTTCACAGGAGAATTCTATCAAACATTTAGAGAAAAGCTAACACCTACCCTTCTCAAACTCTTCCAAAATATAGCAGAGGCAGGAACACTCCCAAACTCATTCTATGAGGCCACCATCACCCTGATAACAAAACCAGAAAAAGATGTCACAAAGAAAGAAAACTACAGGCCAATATCACTGATGACCATAGATGAAAAAATTCTCAACAAAATACTAGCCAACAGAATCCAACAGCACATTAAAAGAATCATATACCATGATCAAGTGGGGTTTATCCCAGGAATGCAAGGATTCTTCAATATATGCAACTCAATCAATGTGATACACCATATAAACAAATTGAAGGAGAAAAACCATATGAGCATCTCAACAGATGCAGAAAAAGCTTTCAACAAAATTTAACACCCATTTATGATTAAAAACTCTCCAGAAAGTAGGCACAGAGGGAATTTACCTCAACATAATGAAGGCCCTACATGACAAACCCACAGCCAACATAGATCTCAATGGTGAAAAACTGAAACCATTTCATCTAAGATCAGAAGCAAGACAAGGTTGTCCACTCTCAGCATTATTAGTCAATATAGTTTTGGGAGTTTTAGCCACAACAATCAAAGAAGAAAAATAAATAAAAGGAATCCAAATCAGAAAAGAAGTAAAGCTGTCATGGTTTACAGATGACATGATATTATACATAGAGAATCCTAAAGATGCTACCAGGAAACTATTAGAGCTAATCATTGAATTTGGTAAAGTAGCAGGATACAAAATTAATGCACAGAAGTCTTTTGCATTCCTATACACTAATGATGAAAAATCTGAAAGAGAAATGAAGCAACCACTCCCATTTACCACTGCAACCATAAGAATAAAATACCTAGGAATAAACCTACCTAAGGAGACAAAAGACCTGTATGCATAAAACTACAAGACACTGATGAAAGAAATTAAATATAATACAAATAGATGGAGAGATATACCATGTTCTTGGATTGGAAGAATCAACATTGGGAAAATGACTATACTACCCAAAGCAATCTACAGATTCAATGCAATCCCTATCAAACTACCAGTGGCATTTTTCACAGAACTAGAACAAAAAATTTCACAATTTTTATGGAAACACCAAAGACCCCGAATAGCCAAAGCAATCTCAAGAAAGAAAAGCAGAGCTGGAGGAACCGGGTTCCTTTACTTCAGACTATACTACAAAGCTACAGTAATCAAGACAACATGGTACTGGCACAAAAACAGAGATATAGATCAATGGAACAGGATAGAAAGCCCAGAGATAAACCCACACACATATGGTCACCTTATTTTTGACAAAGAAGGCAAGAATATACAATGGAGAAAAGACAGCCTCTTCAATAAGTGTTGCTGGGAAAACTGGACAGTTACATGTAAAAGAATGCAATTAGAACACTCCATAACACCATACACAAAAATAAACTCAAAATGGATTAAAGACCTAAATGTAAGGCCAGACACTATAAAACGCTTAGAGGAAACACAGGCAAAACACTCTGTGACATAAATCACAGCAACATCTTTTTGACCCACCTCCTATGCTAGAGAAATGGAAATAAAAACAAAAATAAACAAATGGGAACTAATGAAACTTAAAAGCTTTTGCACAGCAAAGGAAACCATAAACAAGACAAATAGACAACCCTCAGAATGGGAGAAAATATTTGCTAACGAAGCAACTGACAAAGGATTAATCTCCAAAATTAGCACCTCATGCAGCTCAGTATCAAGAAAACAAAAAACCCAATCCAAGAATGGGCAGAAGACCTAAATAGACATTTCTCCAAAGAAGATATACAGATTGCCAACAAACACATGAAAGGATGCTCAACATCACTAATCATTAGAGAAATGCAAATCAAAACTACAATGAGTTATCACTTCACACCAGTCAGAAAGGCCATGATCAAGAAAATCTACTAACAATAAATGCTGGAGAAAGTGTGGAGAAAAGGGAACCCTCTTGCACTGTTGGTGGGAATGTAAATTGATACAGCCACTATGGAGAAAACAGTATGGAGGTTCCTTAAAAAACTAAAAATAGAACTACCATACGACCCAGCAATTCTACAACCGGGCATATACCCTGAGAAAACCGTAATTTAAAAAGAGTCATGTACCACAATCCTCATTCCAGCTCTCTTTACAATAGCCAGGACATGGAAGCAACCTAAGTGTCCATTGACAGATGATGGATAAAGAAGATGTGGCACATATATAACAAGGGAATATTACTCAGCCATAAAAAGAAACAAAATTGTGTCATTTGTAGTGAGGTGGATGGACCTAGAGTCTGTCATACCAAGTGAAGTAAGTCAGAAAGAGAAAACAAATACCGTATGCTAACAAATATATATGGAATCTAAAAAAACAAACAAATGAACAAAAAAACGTTCTGAAGAGCCTAGGGACAGGACAGGATTAAAGACGAATACGTAGAGAATGGACTTGAGGACATGGGGAGGGGGAAGGGTAACCTGGGACGAAGTGAGAGAGTGGCGTGGACATATACACACTACTAAATATAAAATAGCTAGTGGGAAGCAGCCACATAGCACAGGGGGATCAGCTCGGTGCTTTGTGTCCACCTAGAGGGGTGGGATAGGGAGGATGGGAGGGAGATGCAAGAGGGAGGAGATATGGGGACATATGTATACATATAGCTGATTCACTTTGTTATACATCAGAAACTGGCACAGCATTGTAAAGCAATTATACCCCAATAGAGTTGTTAAAAAAAAGAAAAAGAAAAGAAAGGCGCTAAAAGTAGGTCTTTATGACGAAGTGCCATTTAAGCTGGTACCTGAAGTGAGCAATTTATGTAAGCAAATATTTAGGAAAAATGAATAGCAATGTTTTATACATTATCATCTAATTTTAATAAAATTTGCATCAAAAGGTTACATATAGACAGAAGGATGCCTAGAAGGATGACCAGAGAGAGAGGTATCAAATAGTTAGACCTGTTTTCTACGATTAATCATTTCTAAAGGGATAGGTTCAGAAGTTTGGTATGTGTAGATAATATTAAAAACCTAACATAGCTGTAGGAGGGAGATGCAAGAGGGAGGGGATATGGGGATATATGTATACATATAGCTGATTCACTTTGTGATACAGCAGAAACTAACACACCATTATAAAGCAACTGTACTCCAATAAAGATGTTAAAATAAATAAATTAGTTAATTAACCTAACATAGACCAAATGTCATTCCATTCATGAACTTTTACCTGATAATGTAACTATAAATGTTTCCTGTTGTTTTAAATTCTGAAGCATTTTTTAAAATCTCTCTTATGAGTCCTTCATTAAATAGACTATAGCAACCAAGAGGGAAAGATTTTTCTTTACTCTTTACCAGAGTGACCTCAACAAGTGAAATAGTCTGAATACAGTACTTAAATATAGTAGAAATGAAGTAAATGTTTCTTGAATTATGAATAAATTAATGAAGTGGTCATTTGCATAAATTTCAGACGTTATCACCAGTATCATGTCTTCATTATTTGTTTTTCTTATTGCTAGTTGTATAATTTAATCCATTTAAGTATTTAGATATTTTCACAAATTATACTGATTAATCATTGCAAGTTATGCTAATATAACAAACTGAAATCTCAGTGGTTTGATGAGTTTTTCTAATTCATTGTAAGCCTTCTGTGGATCTTCTGGTCAATCATCCATATTGCAACAATTTAGCAAGTAGTCTGGAAGAGACTACATCACCTATTAGCTACACTGTTGAGAACTTATAACCACCTAGGTCTGCTTATCAGGAAAAGGCACATATTGAAAAAGGTGCACATCACACCTACCTCTGTATCATGGAACATAGCAAGTGACATGGCTGTAATTAACTGCAAAGGGGTATACAACTAAAAGGAGAAGAGGACCAGACATGGGTAAGTAAATGAAGTTTAGACCACAATTTTTTTTTTTGTTTCTTCTGAATAAAGAACAGGAAAGATAATGCTGGATCCATTTTATTGATTAAGATAGCTGTTATAAATAGCAACAAAACATATTTTAATGTGCACAACCCAACCATAAATCATATCAGAATTGGTCTAATTAGCTGCCTGATAATTATTCTTGTTATTTTTAGTTGTATTATAACACACTGAGTACAAAATTAGCTGGTTATACATTTTTTTCTGAAACATAGGCAACATAACCATTAGAAATGTTTTGGGTACTGTAAATAACATAGAGAGTGTGATGGAGTCATTATTATGTAATTTATGGAATAATATTGAAAATAAGAATAGTCATAATATCTAAACTCTAAAGAAAACCTTACAAGATTACTCATTCTGGCCCCTATTAAATGGTGTCATCTATCACCATTCTTTACCTTAAAATAGACTTTCTAGCCATGATAAATTACTTGCAATGAATAGAGTCTAGAATTTGCTTCTCCAAACAAAGCCTCCATATTTTTCTCCTCAATATTCCATTTTCCTGCAATAATGCTACAGTAATTCTTTACATGGCTGCCTCTTATTTATCCTTTAAAACTTAAGTCATTCATCCAGGAAGGCTTCTCTAATTTCAAAGGCTCATTAAGTATTTCTACTTTTTTTTCTTCTCACATTTAGGAGCTTCCTTTGTATTTATCCCTACTGTAGAATTTTGATCTCTATTTTAATTATATGATCACCTACCAGTGACCTCAACAGACCTCACCAGACCACTGATTATTTGAGAATTAAGACCATTCTTAGCTACCTTTTCAATCTCCGGTTTCAACCACAATTCATGTCTTAAAAACAAATTAATGTGATAAATATAATTGCGGTCTCTGGCAGAACACAACAAGTCTCTCAAGCAGGTCCAAAATGGTTTGAAAGAGCAAGCAAAGGACAGTGGTCTAGATTTTTCTGAGGATAGGGCCAGGATAAAGGCTCTTACAGGAAGGGGCTTGTACAATTTGAATACATGACTTATGCTAGAGAAATACCACCCAGGCTTTTTTATCAGCTTGATCAGATGTGGGACACAAGAAGAAGAGGGAGGGGTGAGGCTTAAAGCTTTCAGGACTCAGACATCAAAAAATGGAGTGAGACTCCTCAATGAATGTTTGTAAAATCTTAGGAATACAGACAGGATAATCGAATTTTCTACTTGCCCCCAGATACAGAAGGCATTAAGATGAAAGCTACTTGTCCTTTATATTTCTACAGTAACTGTTTTTCTTTTCGGGGTTTGACTTTTAAGGGTAACACATAATATAAAAGATTATTAATTTTAGTCTTTTGGGTTAATATGATTTAAAATAACTCAATAAAATGTATCTTTGCAAGACTTAAATAACTTAAATAAGCACTATATTCAGTATGTCAGTCATTTGCAGTACAGCTTTACTAGTCTATGGAGAATTCTGGCATTTATAAAGAACAATGAAGATAATTGAGAAGCAATTATTACTTTGTGTAAAGATGAGTTATTTTTGCTGCCTATTATTCTGATTTATCCCTACTAAAATAACAGTGATAAAAATTTATTCCTTAAGCCACAAACTATCAATTTTTGTTTTCATTTTGGTTAAAGGTGTTAATGATTTTCTTAGATGAGTACCTGTTTATGTAAGCATCTATACTTTATTATTAAAGTCATTAATATTTTAAAAATCACCTTCATAAAAAATAACTGTAGGCATTTCTAGATGTGCATATGTGAATATAAATAATTTGTACATTCTTTTTGTTATGTTGTATGAAAATATCTGCATTTAAAACTTGCACAAAACTTTATGATTAAGAGTTCTTCAAGGAACTGGAAGTTTATTCAAGGAAAATAAAAGAATGATGTCAGAAAATAAATATTTTTGAAGAAAGTGACAAAATCTTTCCTCATTCTTTCTATCATTACTAATAAATTGGGATTTCAATGGTCTTAAAGTCTTGAGAAATTTTAAAGTTTCAGTGTCTTTAATAAAATGAATCAATAAGTAATAACTTAGTAATCAGTGAAAGGATTAAATAAATGAGAGATTTTATATGTTTAGAGATTAAGAGAGCTTCTATCTCCATGACAAACTTCATCTCAGGTATATGGCTAATTTCCTTGATACAGTTGTAATAAAGTTGCTATCTTCTGAATAATTTGCTGTAATACAATTTCACAATAAAAGAACAACTGCAACAAAACAAGATGGTGAAAAGATGAGCAAATTCTATAGATGCTTGTTAGAAATGCCATAATCTGTGATGAAAATTATTATAATGATAATATCCCGATCATTCCATAATTTAATAGTTTTTAATAAAAAGTGACATATTCCTTCTATACTTAGTGATACTTTTCCTTTTCATAGGAACATCTCCATGCATATGAAACCAACACCCCTTTCCTGTGAAAAGCTAGCTATATATACATATAGCTCCACAGTTTCCCTGCGGTCCACACATAAGGTGATGCTTTCTACTGTTTCTTCTTCCTTGAAGTTACATTCTGCTTCTATTCCTCTCCATTAATGAAGGGCCTCTCACAGACAGGCATTGCTCACCAACTCATTCCTGTCTCAAGACTTATCTCTCATCACCAATGCTTTGTTGCATCTGTTGCATTTCTGCCCCCAAACCCAATACTCCAGTGTCACTTATTTTTAGAACACTTCCTGTATTAGATACAAATCTTGCCCCTTCTGGCAAGGACTTACAAGTCAACTGCTCTTTGTGGGTCTGGGACTAGCAGCTTTTTGAGAGTTTCTAGTTTCTACACCTCACTCCAACTTATTCCTCTGTTACTTTAAGTCTTTGTCTTGATTTTGAGACAAATGTAGAAATCTTTGCTAATGTAGATATCTTCACAACTGTTGTGCCTCATATTTCTACATTTATATCTCTACTCTTCTAGTTATAGAATAATCTGCATGTTCAACTTATAACTGTCTGATTAAATTCTCTGCAATTTTTGTAGGTTTTAAAAGATGCTTGCTATTTCAAATAAACGTTAGTTTAATAAAATGAGTAAGGTGACACATTTTAACAGAAAGATCACCCAATAAAGTCCTATTTTCCACTTCTCTGTCAACTTTATTTAATTTTATATTGTCATGCCTTCAGTATTAGTCTAATTTGTATTGAATACTAATATAATTTACAAACCACTCACATTTTTTTCTAACTTGATCCTCAGGGCATCCTTGTGAGGTAGCTAGGTTGCATATTTTGTCCTTAATTTAAAGGAAATTGAGGCTAAAGCTTTAACATATTTTCTGAGTAGTGCACACCCATCAAGTGAAAGAGGTGTTGCTAAATCTCACGTTTTTGCTTAGTCCTTGGTTGGATTGTGATTTCATCTCACATTTGACTTTAGAAGTTCAGTAAATAAATGAATTATCTTCTGAGGGAAAGCAGGATTTGACAACTTAGTAGGGAGACCAAATCTTGCCAAGTGCATTCCAAATGTGAACACTGTGTTACGGCACTTTCTCATTTAAAACATTACTAATTAGACACCAGTTTGCCCACCAAGTAACTGAGCCTCAGAGTGCATGTAGCTTCCTCATGGTCACACAGCAACAAAATAGCAAACCTAATCAGGTCAACTAGCTACGAATAGCATGCTCTTTCTACTCTACCATTATTCTTTCATATTTATATCATTTTAAAAAATGCACTGAAGCATAACTCGTGTAAAACAAAAATATATCTCTTCTCACAAAGACATTTCTAGATATATTGTGCATATTTACTTTTAGCTAGCTTTCTCTCATGTGATCTTTTTTTTTACTTCTCTGACAGATTATACCAGCAATTTGGCTATCTTTTAGACTACACAGAAATATTTAAATATAATTTATATATAGAAAGTTTACATTTGTCATAAATTGTTTCCAAAAAATACTATACAATCCAGAGGAATCACATTAATACATTATTTTTCCATTTATTCAAAAGAACTTCAAGAGTTTGGTATTTGGCAAATATGGTAATTGGCTCTAAAGTTGCAATCATTGAGTTATATAGGACCTTGATGCCCTGTGCAAGACAAATGCTGACACTGAAGTGTAAAAAAGAATAGACTAGAATGACAAAATCACAATCAAGTAAGTCTACCCAAGTTGGTGGCTGGGTTGGGAGTGATTGGGGTGGCAGAACTGCAGTTACATGAAGATGGAGTGATGAACAGATATCAAAGAAAGGGTGTATAGTGCATGGAAATAGAAAGAGTACATTATCCCTAAAGAAAAGTACTTAAGCATTTTTCTTGATCAACTTAGTTTTTTTTCTCCCCATGTCTTATTAAATAGAAGAGGTGACTTATATTGTTGGATTAGATCAGGGCATTTATTTGGTGGTGGTGGTGGTAGTGGGGTAATCAGAACCTATTTCTCAGAAGTGTTAAACTTGATGTTTACATGACATTGACCCATTTACTAACATCTATTAAGAAAATTTTTTTTATGTCTCAGTGTTATAGGAAAATCAATGTATTTTCATGAAATTATATTTTTAAGTAAACATTTCACTTTCTCCCCATTCTGGAAAACAACTGTGAAGAAAGATGCAGAACATTGCTCTTTGTTGTCCACAGTTAAAGACTAAGTCTTTTGTTCATTTTCATTACAGGGACTTATTGTAATTTATCAATTTATTGTAATTTATCAATTGTTTAGGGACTTATTGTAATTTATCAATTTTCTTCAACAAAATGTCTGTTTTTTACAAAGTCATCATTGTGATCTTAAGAACACAGTTAAGATGTTCAGTCCCTTGAAGTCTGTATTTTTTGGTGTTATTTTATAAGACACTAAACAACTGAATTTAAATAATTCTAATATTAGTGGACTTGTATACTCTAGAACAGTATTTTAACTAAAATAACTATAATTAGATATTTCTATAATCGAGACACTGTGTGTGTGTGTGCACACGCGTGTGCTTATGGTTAAAGAGTATAAATGTTGGGTAGGGATGCAGGGATTTGGATCTTGCTAGACTAAAATGAATCTCTCTACATCAGTGGGAGAGTCTCCCTGGCTTACCATTTATTTAGTTTGATTTAGCTAAAATCAAATAATTTTATTTCTGTTCTAATTTTATTGATTCTTGCAAAATCCCCATTGGCAAGGTATAACTAGTCCTTGTTACCCTTTATTAGCCAAGAGAGACTAACTGTTTACCATTAATTTTCTTTTGGCAATATTCATTTATTTTTTTCTTGCCTGATTATTTAGAGCATTCTATAATTCAGTCAACTTTATTTAATAAAACTGCCACAAATTCCTCACTACCATACATTGTGTGAATATTTAACTATTACGCACATGCACACAGAGACACACACACAATATCCAAGTAGATGTGTCATAGCAGGTAAATAAGTACATTTAATAAAATAATATATATTAATGTACAGATCACTTAAGTTAGAAGTGAGCACCTCAGTCGAAAAAAAATTCCTTGAAAGTGTTTACATGTTGAAATTCTTAAAGTAAACAATAGTCGCTAAAGGTGAAAAATCTGATCAACAGCAATATCCAGTTTTCCAGCCTTTTTTAAATTGCAGAATAATACATATTAGGGTAAGTGTTAGGAATGAAATGAACCAAGTGTGTGGTTGATAGTTTCTTGGCTTTTCTCATCCATTTCTATCACAATGCTAGCTAGCCAAGCAGTTTAAGAATACAGAGGATCATTCACAAATTGAGGCAGGTATTCAACCTGCAAATTTCAGAGCTGTCAAGGTTGAGTGTTTCAATCAATCTTGACATTTCCTGCCATTCCCTCTCATATTCTAGCTTCTATAAATAATATGCTTTCTTAGATATCATTTTAGGTTCGAAGGCATGTTTCTCCTCCTAACATGAAAAGGTTGTATCTTTTAGCATGTCTTTTCTTTTCTACCCTTAGTCTGAAAAAAAAATGTGGTATGTTAAATGAGCTATCTGATCCCAAAATGCTGTATAGAGAAGAAATGTACTGGTAGGTGATACATAAATAACAACATATTATTTAGCACCTGTAAAAAAGATTTCTTATGAAGATTTTTAAATGTTTTAAGAACTTACAATAAACTCTACAATAAAGTAGCATGCCTCTTATTTGAAAGAAACACTTTCTAAAGATTACCGATGATTTCCCCATGTATATAAATACCTAAGAATAACTATTGAAACACCTATGTTATAATTTTTTTATACCAAATAACTTCATTTTGAACGAAGTTGTTTCATCTAGGCTCCACTTCTAGCTCGACTTAATTTTCACAGTATAAGAAGGATCTCTTTATAAAGTGCTTTCACTATTTAAAAAAAAAAGTCACATAAAGAAAGGTCAGAAGGAAAGTTTGAAGAATAATTTTTAGTATTTGTGCCAATAAACTTATTCTTATAATCACCACTTTCATTTGGCAGGGTGTCTTAAATAGAAATTAAGTAAGACAATATAAAAAATATCATATCATGCAAAATGAGTATGTTTGAGATAGAAAAACTCTGGTGATCATTTTATTGAGAATTCTTTAAGCTAAAAAAAATGTGAACCAGAGGCTTCCCTGGTGGTGCAGTGGTTGGGGGTCCGCCTGCCGATGCAGGGGACGCAGTTTTGTGCCCCAGTCCGGGAAGATCCCACATGCCACGGAGCGGCTGGGCCCGTGGACCATGGCCGCTGGGCCTGCGCGTCCGGAGCCTGTGCTCTGCAACCGGAGAGGCCGCAGCAGTGAGAGGCCCGCGTACTGGAAAAAAAAAAAAAAAAAAAAATGTGAACCAGAAAAATTAAATTTTTTTTTCCAGAATCGCAAAAAGACTTAACGGCAGAGCCAGAAATATGAATACAAAGTTCCTCACTCATAATACAATATATTTGTCCTCTATATGACTCCATTTTTATGCCAAAGAGCCATAAGCTTCAAGTGCGCTTCAAGGACTCATATCCTGAGAAATTCCACTGCTTTGTAACTGGCACTTTCATAATCTGATAGAGATACTTTTAGGTGAATATGTGCATTTCTGTCAATGATTTGTTTGGTCATGAACTCTCCAATCTTTCATACATTTGATTACAGACATGCTCCCTCTCCATGTGTACTTGTCAAGGTAGATGTGATGAATGTATTTCTGTGGTAGACATTACTAATCATCACCAATATCTCATTCCCCTCTCCTTCCTAGGGAAGCTTACCAGCTCCTTTGAAGCCATAGTCAATCATGTTACTTTTTGTAACTAGGTCTGGCCAATGGATTGTGAGTAGAAGTGGAATGTGTTTCCTCAGGATCATGGAGAATACAAGCCCTGCATGGCTTTCCACCTCTCTTTGCTGTCACCACTTCCAGTAACCCATTTGTTGAAATGATGGGATCACATGATAGAAGCCAACTGGATCACTGAACAGTCCTGATGATCCACCAGGATCAGAGCAGGTTTTGAGTGAGTGAAATAGAAAAGAAAATGCCAGTGTTAATCATGGTAGCATAATCTAATCGATCCTGATCAGTATATTTACTATTGGAATATACTGTGTGTGTGTATATAAATAATCTTCTTTCAGGCTATGTATAAAAGTTTATTTCTGTCCTTAATATACAAAAGCCACACATGTTTAACACTTGTGTTATGTTTTCCTTTTTTTTAATTTGAATTTTATTTATTTATTTATTTACATACAGCAGGTTCTTATTACTTATCTATTTTACACATATTAGTGTATATATGTCAATCCCAAACTCCCAATTCATCCCACCACCACCACCATCCCTCCCGCCCCTGCTTTCCCCCCTTGGTGCCCTTGGCGTTCTCTACATCTGTGTCTCTATTTCTGCTTTGCAAACCAGTTCACCTGTACCATTTTTCTAGATTCCACATATACACGCTAATATACGTTTTTCTCTTTCTGGCTTACTTCACTCTCTATGACAGTCTCTAGGTCCATCCACGTCTCTACAAATGACCCAATTTCAATCCTTTTTATGGCTGAGTAATATTCCACTGTACATATGTACCACTTCTTCTTTATCCATTTGTCTGTTGATGGGCATGTAGGTTGCTTCTATGACCTGGTTATTGTGAATAATGCTGCAAAGAACATTGGAGTGCATGTGTCTTTTTGAATTATGGTTTTCTCTAGGTATATGCCCAGTAGTGGGATTGCTGCATCATAGGGTAATTCTATTTTTATTTTTTTAGGGAACATCCATACTGTTCTCCATAGTGGCTGTATCAATTTACATTCACCAACAGTGCAAGAGGGTTCCCTTTTCTCCACTCCCTCTCCAGCATTCGTAGCTTCTAAATTTTCTGATGACGCCCATTCTAACAAGTATGAGGTGATACCTCATTGTAGTTTTGATTTGCATTTTTCTAATAATTAGTCTTGTTGCATTTTTCTAATAATTAGTCTTGTTGAGCAGCTTTTCATGTGCCTCTTGGCCATCTGTATGTTTTCTTTGCAGAAATGTCTATTTAGGTCTTCTGCCCATATTGGGATTGGGTCTTTTTTTTAATATTGAGCTTCATGAGGTCTTTATATATTTTGGAGAGTAATCCTTTGTCCATTGATTCATTTGCAAATATTTTCTCCCATTCTGAGGGTGGTCTTTTCATCTTGTTTATAGTTTCCTTCACTGTGCAAAAGCTTTTAAGTTTCATTAGGTTCCATTTGTTTATTTTTGTTTTTATTTCCACTACTCAAGAAGGTGGGTCAAAAAAGATCTTTCTGTGATTTATGTCAAAGAATGTTCCTCCTATGTTTTCCTTTAAGAGTTTTATAGTGTCCGGTCTTACATTTAGGTCTTTAATCAATTTTGAGTTTATTTTTGTGTATGGTGTTAGGGAGTGTTCTAATTTCATATAGCTCTTTTACATATAGCTGTTCAGTTTCCCAACACCACTTATTGAAAAGACTGTCTTTCTCCATTTTATATCTTTGCCTCCTTTTCCATAGATTAGTTGACCATAGGTGCGTGGGTTTATCTCTGGGCTTTCTCTCCTGTTCCATTGATCTGTATTTCTGTTTTTGTGCCAGTATCATATTGCCTTGATTACTGTAGCTTTGTAGTATAGTCTGAAGTCAGGGAGTCTGATTCCGCCACCTCCTTTTTTTCCCTCAAGATTGCTTTGGCTATCCGGAGTCTTTTGCATCTCCATACAAACTTTAAGATTTTTTGTTCTATTTCTGTAAAAAATGTCATTGGTAATTTGTTAGGGATTGCATTGAATCTGTAGATTGCTTTGGGTAGTATAGTCATTTTCACAGTATTAATTCTTCCAATCCAAGAACATGGTATATCTCTTCATCTGTTTGTGTCACCTTTGATTTCTTTCATCAGTGTCTTACAGTTTTCTGCATACAGGTCTTTTGTCTCCCTAGGTAGGTTTATTCCTAGGTATTTTATTCTTCTTGTTGCAATGGTAAATGGGAGTGTTTCCTTAATTTCTCTTTCAGATTTTTCATCATTAATGTATAGGAATGCAAGAGATTTCTGTGCATTAATTTTGTAACCTGCAACTTTACCAAATTCATTGATTAGCTCTAGTTTTCTGGTGGCATCTTTAGGATAATCTATGTAGAGTATCATGTCATCTGCAAACAGTGACAGTTTTACTTCTTCTTTTCCAATTTGTATTCCTTTTATTTCTTTTTCTGATTGCCATGGCTAGGACTTCCAAAACTATGTTGAATAATATTGGTAAGCATGGACATCCTTGTCTTGTTCCTGATCTTAGAGGAAATGCTCTCAGTTTTTCACCATTGAGAAATATGTTGTCAAATATGGCCTTTATTATGTTGAGGTAGGTTCCCTCTATGCTCACTTTCTGGAAGGTTTTTATCATAAATGGGTGTTGAATTTTGTCAAAAGCTTTTTCTGCATCTATTGAGATGATCATATGGTTTTTATTCTTCAATTTGTTAATATTGTGTATCACATTGATTGATTTGCATAAATTGAAGAATCCTTGCATTCCTGGAATAAACCCCACTTGATCATGGTGTATGATCCTTTTAATGTGTTGTTGGATTCTGTTGGCTAGTATTTTGTTGAGGATTTTTGCATCTATATTCATCAGTGATATTGGTCTGTAATTTTCTTTCTTTGTAGTGTCTTTGTCTGGTTTTGGTATCAGGGTGATAGTGGCCTCATAGAATGAGTTTGGGAGTGTTCCTTCCTCTGCAATTTTTTGGAAGAGTTTGAGAAGGATGGGTGTTAGCTCTTCTCTAAATGTTTGAGAGAATTCACCTGTGAAGCCATCTGGTCCTGGACTTTCGTTTGTTGGAAGATTTTTAATCACAGTTTCAATTTCATTACTTGTAATTGGTCTGTTTATATTTGCTATTTCTTCCTGGTTCAGGCCTGGAAGGTTATACTTTTCTAAGAATTTGTCTATTTCTTCCAGGTTGTCCATTTTATTGGCATATAGTTGCTTGTAGTAGTCTCTTATGATGCTTTCTATTTCAGCAGTGTCTGTTGTAACTTCTTTTTCATTTCTAATTATTGATTTGAATCCTCTCCCTCTTTTTCTTGCTGAGTCTGACTAAAAGTTTATCAATTTTGTTTATCTTCTCCAAGAACCAGCTTTTAGTTTTATTGATCTTTGCTATTGTTTTCTTTGTTTCTATTTCACTTATTTCTGCTCTGATCTTTATGATTTCTTTCCTTCTGCTAAGTTTGGATTTTGTTTGTTCTTCTTTCTCTAGTTCCTTTAGGTGTAAGATTAGACTGTTTATTTGAGATTTTTCTTGTTTCTTGAGGTAGGTTTGTATTGCTATAAACTTCCCTTTTAGAACTGCTTTTACTGTATCCCATAGGTTTTGGATCATCATTTTTTCATTTTCATTTGTCTCTAGGTATTTTTAAATTTCCTCTTTGATTTCTTCAGTGATCTGGTGGTTATTTAGTAACATATTGTTTAGCCTCCATGTGTTTGTGTTTTTATGTTTTTTCCCCTGTAATTGACATCTAGTCTCATAGCGTTGTGGTTAGAAAATATGCTTAATATGATTTCAATTTTCTAAAATTACCAAGGTTTGATTTGTGACTCAAGATGTGATCTATCCTGGAGAATGTTCCATGTGCACTTGAGAAGAAAGTGTAATCTGCTGTTTTCGGATGGAATATCCTGTAAATATCAATTAAATCTATCAGTTTATTGTGTCATTTAAAGCTCGTGTTTCCTTATTAATTTTCTCTCTAGATGATCTTTCCATTGTTGTAAGTGAGGTGTTAAAGTCCCCCACTATTACTGAGTTACTGTCGATTTTTTCTTTTATAGCTGTTGGCATTTGCCTTATGTATTGTGGTGCTCCTATGTTGGATGCATATATAGTTATAATTGTTATATCTTTTTGGATTGACCCCTTGATCATTATGTAGTGTCCCTCCTTGTCTCTTGTAACATTCTTTATTTTAAAGTCTATTTTATCTGAGTATTGTTAATCCAGCTTTCTTTTGATTTCCATTTGCGTAGAATATCTTTTTCCATCCCCTCACTTTCAGTCTTTACGTGTTCCTAGGTCTGAAGTGGGTCTCTTGTAGACAGCATACATATAGGTCTTGTTTTTGTATCCATCCAATGAACCTGTGTCTTTTGATTGGAGCATTTAATCCATTTACATTTAAGGTAATTATCAATATGTATGTTCCTATTACCATTTTCTTAATTATTTTGAGTTTGTTTTTGTAGGTCCTTTTCTTCTCTTGTGTTTCCCACTTAGAGAAGTTCCTTTAGCATTTGTTGTAAAGCTGGTTTGGTGGTGCTGTATTCTCTTAGCTTTTGCTTGTCTGTAAAGCTTTTGATTTCTCCATGGAATCTGAATGAGATCCTTGCTGGGTAGAGTAATCTTGGTTGTACGTTCTTCCCTTTCATCACTTTAAATACATCATGCCACTCCCTTCTGGCTTGTAGAGTTTCTGCTGAGAAATCAGCTGTTAACCTTATGGGAGTTCCCTTGTATGTTATTTGTCATTTTTCCCTGGTTGCTTTTAATAACTTTTCTTTGTCTTTAATTTTTGTGAGTTTGATTACTATGTGTCTTGGCATGTTTCTCCTTTGGTTTATCCTGCCTGGGACTCTCTGTGCTTCCTGGACTTGGGTGGCTATTTCCTTTCCCATGTTAGGGAAGTTTTTGACTATAATCTCTTCAAATATTTTCTCGGGTCCTTTCTCTCTCTCTTCTCCTTCTGGGACCCGTATAATGCGAATGTTGGTGTATTTAATGTTGTCCCAGAGATCTCTTAGGCTGTCCTCATTTCTTTTCATTCTTTTTTCTGTTCTGTGGCAGTGATATTCACCATTCTGTCTTCCAGGTCACTTATCCATTCTTCTGCCTCAGCTATTCTGCTATTGATTCCTTCTAGTGTATTTTTCACTTCAGTTATTGTATTGTTTATCTTTGTTTGTTCTTTAGTTCTTCTAGGTCTTTGTTAAACATTTCTTGCATCTTCCCGATCTTTGCCTCCATTTTTTTTCCTAGGTCCTGGATCATCTTCACTATCATTATTCTGAATTCTCTTTCTAGAAGGTTGCCTATCTCCACTTCATTTAGTTGTTTTTCTGGGGTTTTATCTTGTTCCTTTATCTGGTACAAAGTCTTCTGCCTTTTCATTTTGTCTATCTTTCTGTGAATGTGGTTTTCCTTCCACAGGCTGCAGGATTGTAGTTCTTCTTGCTTCTGTTGTCTGCCCTCTGATGGATGAGGCTATCTAAGAGGCTTGTGCAAGCTTCCTGATGGGAGGGACTGGTGGTGGGTAGAGCTGGCTGTTACTCTAGTGGGCGGAGCTCAGTAAAACTTTAATCTGCTTGTCTGCTGATGGGTGGGGCTGAGTTCCCTCCCTGTTGGTTGTTTGGCCTGAGGCAACCCAGCACTGGAGCCCACAGGCTCTTTGGTGGGGCTAATGGCAGACTCTGGGAGGGTCCAAGCCAAGAAGTACTTCCCAGAACTTCTACTGTCAGTGTCTTTGTCCCTGCAGGGAGCCACAGCTGCCCCCTGCCTCTGCAGGAAACCCTCCAACACTAGCAGGTAGGTCTGGTTCAGTGTCCTATGGGGTAACTGCTCCTTCCCCCTGGGTCCTGACGCGCATACTACTTTTTGTGTGCCCTCCAACAGTGGAGTCTCTGTTTTACCCAGTCCTGTTGAAGTCCTGTAATTAAATGCTGCTAGCCTTCCAAGTCTGATTCTCTGGGAATTCCTCCTCCCATTGCCAGACCCCCAGGTTGGGAAGCCTGACTTGGGGCTCAGAACCTTCACTCCAGTGGGTGGACTTCTGTGGTACAGTTGTTCTCCAGTTTGTGAGTCACCCACCCAGTGGTTATGGGATTTGATTTTATTGTGATTGCTCCCCTCCAACTGTCTCACTGTGGCTTCTCCTTTGTCTTTGGTTGTGGGGTGTCTTTTTGGTGAGTTCCAGTGACTTCTTGTGGATGATTGTTCAGCAGTTAGTTGTGATTTTGGTGCTCTTGCAGGAGGGAGCAAGCACACTTCCTTCTACTCCACCATCTTGAACGAATCCCCACATGCTCTTCTTAAAATGTGATGTTCATACTCTTCCATTAAGAGGCTATGTGTGTATCTGTGTTATGTTTTGTTAAAGTGTTTTCTTTTCTTTCTTTTTTTTAACTTTCACCTCAAGTGCTACTTTTTCTCTAAACAGTTCCTACCTTCTCTGCTGCCTGCTTATTTTTGTATATGACATTATTTGGACGTTACAAGGTTTTGCCTTGTATTATATCCATTTATGTATCTCCCTCTTCCCCTATTGCACTGTAAACTCCTTATGGGAAGAACTATACAGGATACCAGTCAAAATTTGCTTTGATTGGTTGAATATCTGTTCTAATTATTCAGTGTCCATGATAGACTACACACATTTGGTATAGACCGTATTTGTCTTGGAATTTCTTTAGGACTTGAAATGTCTTACATTCAGTGCTAAAAAATATTTAAGAATTAAATGAATGAACAGAATTTCTATTAGGAGATATGGCAAAGAGGAGAGTTCATATATACGATGTTAAATTGTTCTTTCCATTGAAAGCTAAGATTCAATACAGCTGGAGAATTATAAGGTTACCATTTTGTCAGACCTCTCTCATAGCCAAAAATAGAGTAGAAACTAGCATGAGTAACAAGGAGATAAACCTATTCTTCAGCTTTAAAAGTGAGAAAACTAAGCAAAGGAAGAAAAATATATTTTCTCTGTTTCTGGAAGTAATACCCAATGGCCTCACTTATCTTGACAATCTCTCTTGTCAACTAATCTAATAATTTTAACAATGGCCTTTGATTACATGGTAATCTGTGGACAAGAAATAGAACAAGATTAATACGTCTAAAAATTAGATAAATTATGTGTCTAGTAAGACACTGATCTTTTCTTTATATTGAAAGAATGTTTGCAACATAATACCACACTATTATAATGTTACAAAGGCAGACAACCAAGAACGTTTATGAGATTGGTTGGTAGGTGGCTATTGACCATCTGCTGTGTTAAAAATACATGTTCTTTGCAGTAGATTTGCAGGAATTCATGTTCTTTATATACAAATAAATAATAATGATTTCTCATTGCCCAATATGAACATTAAACATGCACCTTGACATAGAGGTTGTTTTCAAAGTAGACTGTATTTTTAAGCAGTTTTAGGTTCAGAGCAAAATTGAGTGAAAATTCAAAGAGTTACCATAAACCCCTTGTTCCCAAGTATGCACAACCTCCCCAACTACTCACATCCTGGACTACAGTGGTATAACTATTTTTTAAAAATGGACCTACATTGACATATTATCACCCAGAGTCCATAGTCTACATTAGGGTTCACTCTTGAAATTATATATTCTCAGTGCTTTGACAAATGTATAATAACTTGTATCCACCATCATAGTATTTTACAGCTGAGTTTCACTGCCCTAAAAATCCTTGTTCTCCCTCTTGCCTATCCCTCTTCCTTAACCTCTCTCTCCCCTACCCTTTGGTAACCACTGAACTTTTTATTCTCACTGTTGTTTTAATTTTTACAAAATGTCTTATAGTTGGAATCTTACAATATGTAGCCTGTTCAGATTGGCTTCTTTCACTTAGTAATATTCATTTAACATTTCTCCATGTTTTCTCACAGCTTGATAACTCATTTATTTTTAGTACTGAGTCATATTTCATTGTTTGGATGTAACATAGTTTATTTACCTGTTCACCTACTGAGGGACATACTACTTGCTTCCAAGTTTTGGGAATTATGAATAAAGCTGTTGTAAACATCCACATGCAGGTTTTGGTGTCGGCATAAGCTTCCAGTTCCTTTGGATTAGTACCAAGGAGCACAATTACTGGATTGTACGGTGGAAGTATACAAAGAAATTCCCAAACTATCTTCCAAAGTGACATACAATTTTGGTCACCCTAATAGATGTGTAGTGGTATGTCACATACCACTCACATTGTTTTGATTTGCAATTCTCTAATGACCTATGATGCTGAAAATGTTTTCATATGCTTATTTGTTTATTTACTATGTGTATATCTTCTTTGGTGAGGTGTTTAGTCAGGTCTTTTGCCCAGTTTTTAATCAGTTTATTTTCTTGTTGAGTTTTAAGAGTTATTTTTATATTTTGGTGTGTGTTGTTTATCAGATATATCTTTTGTAAATATTTTCTCCCAGTCTGTGGTTCCATTGATACTATCATGTGATTTTCTACTTTAGCCTGTTGATGTGATT
The DNA here is from genome assembly GCF_005190385.1 of Monodon monoceros. Lineage (NCBI taxonomy): Eukaryota > Metazoa > Chordata > Mammalia > Artiodactyla > Monodontidae > Monodon > Monodon monoceros. The sequence continues at coordinate 128,561,529 of NW_021703777.1, read as the reverse complement.
ACATTAAATGATTTTCATATGTTGAATCAGCATTGAATACCTCTGGGATGAATCCCACGTGATCATGGTGTATAATTCTCTTTATACTTTTTTGACTTTTATATACTAATATTTTGTTGAGAATTTTTCCATTTATGTTAATGAGAGATATTGATCTATAGTTTTCTTTTCTTGTAATGTCTTTGTCTGATTTTGGCATTAGGATAATGCAGGCCTCATAGAGTGATTTAGGAAGTATCCCTTCATCGCTTATTTTCTGGAAAAAAATTATAGAGAAGTGGTATAATTTCTTTCTTAAACACTTATTGGGATTCACCAGTGAACCCATCTGGGCCTGGTGCTTTCTGCTTTGGAAGGTTATTTATTATTGATACAATTTCTTTAGCAGATATAGGCCCATTTATCCTGTCTATTTCTTCTTATGTAAGTTTTGACAGATAGTATCTTTTAAGGAGTTGGTCCATTTCATATAGGTTATTGAATTTATGGGCATAGAGCTATTCAGAGTACTCTTTTTTTTTGCAGTATGCAGGCCTCTCACTCTTGTGGCCTCTCCCGTTGCGGAGCACAGGCTCTGGACGCGCAGGCTCAGTGGCCATGGCTCACGGGCCCAGTTGCTCCACGGCATGTGGGATCTTCCCGGACTGGGGCACAAACCCGTGTCCCCTGCATCGGCAGGCGGACTCAACCACTGCACCACCAGGGAAGCCCCAGAGTACTCTTTTATTATCCCTTTGAAGTCCTTGAGATCTTCCCTCTTTTTTTCTTAGTTAGCCTGGCTAGACACCAATTTTTATTTACCTTTTCAAACAGCTTTTGATTTTGTTGATTTTTCTCTATGTTTTCAACTCATTGATCTCTACTTTTTATTATTTCCTTTCTTCTGCTTGCTTTGGATTTAATTTGCTCTTCCATGTTGTTTATTTCTATTATTAGGTTGGGTGTTACCTCTCTCAGTCTTGGAGAAGTGGGCATTTGTAGGATATGTCCTGTGGGACCCAGCATCATGCTCCCCTCTAGCCACAAGAATTAGATGCTCCAAAGGTGTCCTTTATGTGGGGTGTGTGCACACTTCTGTTGTGCTGGGGCTGACTACTGCAGGTCCACTTGTATGTGGGCCTGGACTCTGGTCTGACTTGCTGCAAAACCTTGCCTCATGAGGTTGCTTTAGGTGCACTGGTGAGTAAGGCAGGCCCCCAGTGTGGCTGGTTATAAGGTTTGTGTCTTGTGACTGCTGCAGACATATCAGTGGCCAGAGCCAGCCCCTGGTGCTATTAGGCTGGAGGGAGGATTTCAAAATGGTGCCTGTCAGCACCAGTGTCAGCACACTAAAATGAGGGTCACAAAAATGGCTGTTGCCAGCATCTCAGTCCCCAGGGGGAGTCCCAGCTGCCTCATTTTTCTCCAGGTGAATTTTGAGATCACCAGTCAGTCTTACCAGATATCTTTCAATCAGCTGCCTCTGTGCTGGGACTTGGTGCATGTGAGATTTCGTGTGAACATTTTAAGAGTGGAGTCTCAGTTTCCTATAGCCCTCTGGCTCTCTGGAATGTAAGTCTGATGGTTTTCAAAGCCAGATGTTTTGGTGGCCCAACTTCAGGTGCAGGACAGCCAGGCTGGGGAGCCCAATATGGTGCTTGGACCCCTCGCTCTTCACAAAGACCTCTGAGGTTGATAACCCTCCTACTTGTGGGTCACTGACTGGGTTGTGGGTTCTGACTAGATTGCATCTCTGCCTCTCCTACTCATCTTGTTGTGGCTCCCTCTTTATAGCTTTAGCTGTGGAAAATCTTTACTGCTAGCATTCAGGTCATTCTCAGAGATAGTTGCTCTGCAAGTAGTTATAATTTTGGTGTGCTTGCAGGAAGAGGTGAGCTCAAGATTTTCCTCTTCCACCATCTTGATCCCAAACTTTAATTTTTCTTTCCTAATATATGCATTTAATGCTATAAATTTCTCTCTAAGCACTGCTTTCACTGAATACCAAAATTTTAATAAGTTGTGTTTTTATTTTCATTTTGTTCAAAGTATTTTTCAATTTCTCTTGAGATTTCTTCTTTGACTGTTGTTATTTAAAAGTATGTTCTTTCATTTCTATGTATTTTGGGATGTTCCAGTTATCTTTCTGTTATTGATTTCTAGTTAAATTCTAGTTTAAATTTTTTTAAGTTTAAAGTATACTTTACAGCCCAGAATGTGATCTATTTTGATGAATTTTCTACATGAGCTTGAGAATAAAGTGTATTATGCATAATAATATATATTATGCTTGAGAATAATGTGTATTATGCTGTTGTTGGATGGAGAAGTCTATAGATGTCAATTATATCCAATTGCTAGTGCTGTTGAGCTCAAGCATGTCCGTATTGATTTTTTGCTTGTTGGATTTGCCCATTTCTGACAAAGAATTGCCGAAGTCTCCAACTATAATAGTGGATTCATCTATTTCTCCTTCCAGTTCCATCAGTTTATGTCTCATATGCTTTGGCACTCTGTTGTTAGATGCAGACATTAAGGATTGTTATGTCTTCTTGGAGAATTGACCTTTTTATTATTTTGCGATGTCCTTCTTTATCCCTGAGAAGTTTCCTTGCTCTGAAGCCTGCTCTGTCTGAAATTAACATAGCTACTCCTGCTTTCTTTTGATTAGCATTAGCATTGCTCCATCCCTTTACTTTTAATCTACATATGTCTTTATATTCAGAGTGAGGGTTTTTGTAGAGAACACATAGTAGTCTTGTTTTTTGACAGTCTTTACAATCTATGACTTTATATTATTTATATAGTTTAATTACTATCTATCATTTATTACTGATTGTTTTTTGTTGTCTATACTTTTTGTTCTTACTTTTGTCTTTTATTTTTTGTCTTTTTTGGTTTTAAATGAGCATTTTATTTGATTCCACTTTATCTCCTTTCTTAGTATTCCAATTATTATTATTATTATTTTGCTTTTTTTAGTGGTTTCCCTAGAGTTTGCAATACACATTTACAACCAATCTGGGTCCACTTTCAAACACTATGCTACTTCATGGATAGTGCAAGTACCTTATAATAATATAATATTCCTAATTCCTCCCTAACATCTCATCTATGATTGCTATCATTCATTTCACTTACACAAAAACTATAATCATTGAATGTATTATTTTTATTATTTTGAAAAAACTTATCTATTATATCAATTATGAATAAGAAATTTTATTCCTTTCATCATGTTTTTTCTTTATGTATATCTGAGTTTCTGACCTATATCATTTTTCTTCTCTCTGAATAATCTATTTTAACATTTCTTGCAAGATAGGTTTACTAGCAACACATTTTCTCAACTTTTGTTTGTCTGAGGATGCTTTCATTTCTTCTTTACTTTTGAGAAATAATTTGCACAATACAGAATTCCAGGTTGGTGGTTTCTTCTCTCAATACTTTAAATATTTCACTCCACTCTCTCTCACTTGCTTGACTTCTGAGAAGTTAGATGTAGTTCTTATCTTTGCTCCTCTATAGGTAAGGTGTTTTTTCCTCTGGCTTTTGTCAATTTTTTTTTTTTTTTCCTGCAGTTTGACTATGACGTGCCTATGTGTTGTTGGGTATTTTATATTTTTTCTTTCTTCTTTTTTGTTTTTTTTGGTTTTTAATTTTGGCATTTATCCCACTTGGTGTTCTCTGAGGTTCCTAAATCTGTGGATTTATGTCTGACGTTAATTTAGGAAAATTCTCAGTCATTATTGTTTCAAATATTTTTTCTGTTTCTTCCTTTCTTTCTTCTCATTCTGGTATTACCATATGCATATGTTACACCTTTTGTAGTTTTCTAACTACAAAAGGTATAGTTATTATACATTCTATTCCATTTTTTCCAAACTTTTTTCTCTTTGCTTTTCAGTTTGAAATTTTCTAACAGCATATTCTCAAGCTCAGAGAATCTTTCCTCAACCATATCCAGTTTACTAATGAATTCATCAAGACATTCTTCATTTCTGTTAGTGTTTTTTTACCTATAGCACTTCTTTTATATTCTTTCCTAACATTAATTAATCCATCTCTGTGCTTACATTTTTCCACATGTTCTTTCATGTTGTTTACTTTCATTAGAGCTCTGTGATGTTTAATTTTCAAATTGACTAGGCTGGTAAAACATTATTTACAGGTGTTGTCTATGAGATGTGGTGGAGTAGGTATCATCCAATCAGTTGAGGGCTTGAATGGAAAAAAAAGGAGGTGAAAGCTTTATGCTTGAGCTGGGACATCCATCTTCTTCTGCCCTCAGATATCCTGGTTCTTGGGCCTTTGGATTCAGACCAAGACACATTATTGGACTCCCAATTCTCAGGCCTTTGGACTCAAACTGGAACTTAACACCATGGAATCCTCTGATTCTCAGGCCTTCAGACTTGAACTGAATTACACCACTGGGTCTCCTAGTTCTCCAACTTCCCAAAGGCAGATCTTGGGACTTCCTGGCCTCCATAATTGTGCAAGACAATTCCTATAATAAATCAACCTCTGTCCAGATAGATAGATAGATAGATAGATAGATAGACAGATAGATAGACAGGTCATGGGCATGCCTGCAGGGAAACAAAAACTTCAGTATGATGGCACCTGCGTCAAGGATTCCAATGTGCTGGCTTATAACAACATTGCCAATGGTGCCATCATTCCCCTGGCCCTCAAGGAGAGAGTGAAGAGGAAGAAGTAGAAAAGAGAAAGCTGTCAGGTCCTGGCCACTGCCATTTTGCCTCTCTTATTCCCCACACCCTGCTCCAGATGCAAGAGACTCTGCCTTGCACATTTGTTTCCCTCTTATTTAGTTTGGAACCTCATATTGTCCTGTAGAGTTTCCTTGCCCACACACCATACACACACACACACATACCGATAAGAGAGGGCTTTCTAAGCCACGTTCCTCCCCAGTGGTTTCTGGAATCCTTTCTGTTTGGGTCTTGATTTGAGGGGACTAATTTTTTCTGGAAGCCCATTAGAAAATGTGAACCCAGAGATGCCCTCAGGATAGTATCATAGTGCCAAGTGGCACTTAGCTGATAGAATATGGTTGTTATCTTCATTAATCATTTTGTATCTTGTCATGGGCCAATAAACCTCTTCGATCCTTCTTGTGAAAACATATGTATCCTATTAGTTTTGTTTCTCTGGAGTACCCTGATGAATACAAGTTCTCAGCCTACTGATCATAGTTGTTTTAAATTCATGGTCTGACAATTTCATCATCACTGCCATATCTGGATCTGGCTCTGATGATTGCTCTCTCTCTTCAAACTATGTTTTTTTGCCTTTTACAATACCTGATAATTTTTTGTTGAAAGGTGGACCTGGTGTTCTGGGTAAAAGGAACTGCTGTAAATAGTCCTTTAGTAATGTAGCAGTGAGGTGTGGGGTAGGAGAAGAGGAGGAGCTCTATGGTCCTAAATTTAGGTCTCAGTCTTTTAGTGAGTCTGCTCCTGGGCTATGAACTTCACAAGTACTCCTAAGTATTTCCTTTTTTTGTTTTCATGTATGGTATAGGATGGCTAGAGGGGGCTAGAACTGAGTATTTCCTTTGTCCCCCATGGAAAGTTAAAGTGGACTGAAATTGGGTACTTCTTTTCCATCAGGTCAGTTAGGATCGGATAAAACCTCAGTAGGTTAGAGTTTGTTAAAATAGTATCTCTTGAAAGCAGACTTTGTTAAGAAGAACATAATATTCTGGTGAATTTCAAAATGGTTATTTTCCCCCTCCCTCTGCTGGAAGACCAAAGAGATTTTTCTCTGATGTTCACTATGAGAACTTGGAAGAGCTCCTGGAGGAAAAATTCATATAAGTGAATCTCCCTGGAGTGTGTATCTCTCAGAATCGTTCACACTGAGCCTCCAGCTATTTATCAAGTGCAGTTCAGATTTTCTTACCAGGGTATTGGTTCCAGTCAAGGTGGGTTTCTGCTCTGGTAAGTTGGATTCTCTGTATTTACCTGTTTATCTTTCCATACTTCATAGCAGTTTGCTCTGGCACCTCATTTCTCTGGCAGATGTAAGAAGAGCTGCTGATTTTTCAGTCTGTTTAGCTTTTTACTTGTTGTTAGGAGGGAGTTATGACTCCTCAGCTCCTGACATGCTGAACTGGAAACCAAAGTCCTTGAGATCAATTTGTTCCAAATCTTGCCCCGTTCCTACTCAGTGCTACTCACCACATCTATTCAGTCCATATCAAAGTTCCAACTAACTCTTCCTTTCTTGAACACAGTATGATTTTCCACTCTCCCCTGTCTTAGCACTTGCTGTCCTCCCTGCTGGACTTGTATTGCTTCATTGTATTGGTCCCCAACCTTTTGGGCACTAGGGACCGGTTCTGTGGAAGACAATTTTTCCACAGACTGGGGGTGGGGGGATGGTTCAGGCAGTACTGCGAGTGATGGGGAGCGATGGGGAGCGGCAGGTAAAGCTTTGCTCACTCATTCACTGCTCACCTCCTGCTGTGCGGCCTGGTTCCTAACAGGCCACGTACTGGTACTGGTCCCCAGTAAACTTAGCATAGGTGTTTATATTTATTTGAAATTTATTTAGTTGCTTATGTAAATGTATTTCCACTTCCTTAGAATAATACTTTAAGGATGAGTCAGTGGATTTCTTGTTAGCTGTTGTTTGCTTTTTTAAAAAAAAAGTATATGTTTTTTTACAGTGCCTGTTAGAAGCACTCAATTAAGTCTTCATTAAGATATCAAAATTATGTTGTCTTGTGTGTACTTCCTTCAAATAAATAAAAAGGAGAGTAAAGCATTTAGGAAAATGAATCAATCACTATCTTGTAGGAGTGTTCCTGTTGTTTCCTAAAAGGTTTTGCATTTAAGATATCTCTTTGGAGACAAAAATAACTCACATTAAGTTTTCTGAGTGTGACCATTCAGCTAAAACGACCCTGTCCTTAACTGTGTGCATACTAGAGTACAATTAATTGGCTTTGATCCGTGAAGTATTTTTAGTTTTTCACTTTAATGGTTTAAGAAAGAAAAAAGGCTAACAGCCATGAAACCTTCATGAAATTGATTGGTAGATGTTTACGAACACAACTGATGTGTTAAAAACTTTAAAATACATGTTCCTTCTTTGAAACAGATTGGAAGAATCCATGGTTTTTATGTTGCAAACTTTAAACCGATGCATTATTAAAGATGAGTACTGGGCTTCCCTGGTGGCACAGTGGTTGAGAGTCTGCCTGCTGATACAGGGGACACGGGTTCGTGCCCCGGTCCGGGAGGATCCCGCGTGCCGCGGAGCAGTTGGGCCCGTGAGCCATGGCCGCTGAGCCTGTGCGTCCAGAGCCTGTTGCTCTGCGGCGGGATAGGCCACAACAATGAGAGGCCCGCGTACCGCAAAAAAAAAAAAAAGATGAGTACTGCTTTTATCTAGAGGTTGCTTACGGTTAAAAATGATAATCTTTGTGATCACTAATTTATTTATTTATTATTGGGGTATAGTTGTTTTACAATGTTGTTTTAGTTTCTACTGTACAGCAAAGTGAAGTAGAGCTCCCTGTGCTATACAGCAGGCTCTTATTAGCTATCTATTTTATACATATTAGTATATATATGTCAATCCCAATCTCCCAATTCATCCCACCCCCTGTTTTCCCCCCCTTGGTGTCCATACATTTGTCCTCTACATGTGATCACTAATTTCTTACTCGATGCTCCTCCCAAAAGTAATTACATTTTATGGATCATTTAATTTAATTACCATACCAATCCTTTGAAATAGGCATTACTATTATTGTCTCCATTTTACAGATGTTATATCTGAGCACCAAGAGAGGTTAAGAACTTACCTAAGACAATACCCCTGGTATATTATAAAGCAGAGATTAGAAAGAAACAGTCTGGGGCTTCCCTGGTGGCGCAGTGGTTAAGAATCCGCCTGCCAATGCAGTGGACACGAGTTTGAGCCCTGGTCCGGGAAGATCCCACGTGTCACAGAACAAGTAAGCCCGTGTGCCACAACTACTGAGCCTACACTCTAGAGCCCACAAGCCACAACTACTGAGCCCGCATGCCACAACTAATTAAGCCCACACGCCTAGAGCCCGCGCTCCTCAACAAGAGAAGGCACCACAATGAGAAGCCCGCACACCGCAATGAAGAGTAGCCCCCGCTCGCAGCAACCAGAGAAAGCCTGCGCGCAGCAAAGACCCAACGCAGACAAAAATAAAAATAATTAATTAATGGAAAAAAAAAAAGAAACAGTCTGATTAATAAGTGTTTATTCTTTACCAGGCTTCCATATTACCCCAATCACAAAATTTCATTTTTTACTTATGTAGTTATTTAAAATATGTTTGGTTTGTATAACATGTGAAGTAAAATTCCCAAACTGTATTTTTACTTAGAAATTCTGAACATTTAGTTGTAATAAGATAAGGTTTCTGATTCCACTTTTCTTTCCTTTAAGACTTCTCTATCTCTCCTCCATCCCATATTCATTTTTGTATATTCTAACGTGAGCCAAACATTTCTATCAAGAAATTGGAATTCTATTATTTGTTTGAACAAATACTGAAAACTTGGCAAAATTTTTCAGACACTAATGTGAGGATATGTGTTTTCTACATTTCTAAGCAGATGCTATTTTTATATTTACAAAGTAATTTCTGGTGTTGTGGTAAGTATAATAATGATCCCCCCAATAATGTCCATATCCTAATCCTCAGAATTTGTGAATACGTTAGGGCCCATGTCAAAAGAGGATTAAGATTGCTAGTTAGTTTATCTTAGAATAGGAAGATTATTCTGGATTATCTGGGTAGAAATAATGTCTTAAAAATGGTAGGAGGAGGTGGAAGGAAGAGATGGAAGTTATGATGACTATGGGAGAAAGGTATGGACTGATGCACCTTTGCTGGATTTGCAGATGGAGGAAGGAGGCTCTGATACAAGGAATGTGGGCATCCTCCAGGAGCTGGAAATGGCAAAGCAAAACAAAACAAACAGATTCTCTCCCAGAGCCACCAAAAAAGAGTACAGCCTTGTCAACACTTTATTTTAGCCCAGTGTGATCCTTGCCAGACATCTGACCTACTGAACTGTAAGATAATAAATTTGAAGTGTTTGAAGCCTTTGAGTTTTCAGCAACTTGTTATAGTATCAACAGAAAACTAATACAGTTATAAATTAATCTACTTGACTTTTTAAACATTAAACATAGGGAAATACTTAGTTTGGTCATTTTACTTGCTATTTTAAAAGATGAGATGAATATCAACAGAGTGCCTTGAGCTAAGTTCTTGAGATGCTATTGCAGTTTGCAAATGTGTGTACTGTGTTAGTACACATCACGTATGCAAACATAGATCTAATATACAGTAGCAGATATTTCAAATCAATCCTTCTTACAGTAATAGGAATGGGTCACCAGAATGCGTCAGTAGGGGGTGCTCATGTATAGGGCAACACTGCTACTGCCGCATACATCATCTGATTGGGAAAAGGGCACACCAGAAGTACCAATTCTGTGAAATACACATTTGAAGAAAAACTCAGAACCTAGGACTGAAATGTGCCAAACAGAAGAATCATTATTCTGCATTTATTCTTGGATATCTGTTCCACATATGAGTAAATAATTCTTAAAGAAAGACAACTTTAATTTTAATTTATTAAATTCATTTTTGCCATATTTTTCTTGATAGTATTTAATGAAATGCCTACATTGTGATCATACCAAGTCTGGAGGTAGAAGACAAAATTGTAGCTTGTTTGCTATAAATTTTGGGTAGAATTCTGGATATTTATGGTGCAATTACACAGCAAAGAAGTGTTTTATCATAGTTACCAGAATTTGTTTTCAAGCAAATTTGCCATTTTGGTGACTCAAATTTGCCTCTATATTTTATGATCATGTGGTCATTGATTAAACATATTTGAACTTTTGTTTTGGAATTTCCCTAAGCAATAATTCATGAATATTCCCAGAATATTAAGCTTACCTTTTTTCATTTATTTTGCTTTCTCTGTCACATCACCTATCTCTTTCTTTAATAAATATTCTTGTTTTGTATTTTCTCACAAGGCAAGTTACTTGGTTTTATTATTCACATTGTTGATGGAATTTGTTCGTTTCAAAAACTGAATTTATTTACATGAAATAAAGTTTTGTCCTAATCTAGGATATTCAAACCATCAGTGAACTGAATTTTGCACACACATACAAAGGTGAAGAGGTCTACCATAAATGAAATAAATACAATCTTTCTGTGCTAGAAGCTTACCTTGTTGCCTGACACAATCTCTATACACTACGTGAGTGAGGCTGCATAAACCACATCAAAGGTCCAAACCTAAGCTAGCCCCAGGGACCAAGTGAATCAATGGATTTGTTTGTCTGCCGTTCTTACCACTGATTGAAAGTTGTTCCATAAGTCCCATACAATAAGAAATATAATTTGTCCTTGTAACCAACTCTCTGAGATACATCCATGGTTTAATAACTTGTTTTTGACTTCTTCCCACATTTCAGTTTGTCCATCTTGCCCCCTATCTGATCACTCTGTCTAGGACAAAGCTGTCTTTTAAAAACTTGGTCCTACTGCTTAATGAAGTCATGCCCTTTAACTGTCACCCATTCATACATGTGTAAGTAACCCACAGCTACATGCTGTTTTTAATACTTATCATCATCCCAGAGAAAAAATGGTAACCTATAGATAGAAAACTATTGTTCATAGCTTGCTATTCTAGACTATCTTGTATTTGCTGCTGCTGAAACCTTTTTTGCCAAAGAGAACAAATCTATTGAACAGGTCCATCTAAGGTCATACTTGCTTCTCTGTAAACTGAATCCCACGGTAACTATTATTAGAGAATCCTGCATTTATTTGGTTGTGTTTATGTTTCTGAAACAAAGGAGTATACACAAGTATTACCTGTAGCCATTTAAAATGGATTCTTTGGAGACTTTACGTAAAAGTGGGATATTTATAGATAAAATAGCTATTTGCAGAAAAGTGTATCAGCTCATTCAGACTCATCTTGGCATTGGCTAATATTTAGATAAGCAGAAAAACAAATTCATATTCAATCAAATCTAGTTTTGTTATTGTCAAGGAGTGGGAACTTGTTTTTAATGAGTTAATAATTCTTAGAATGTCTCCTAAGTACATACTAATAGGCTACATTTTTTCATTTGTTTTGCTTATCACAAGTGTGGTTAACTTTACACTTGCTTCAATGATGGGATTCTTTCAGAGTGTTTTGACCTTTTAGTCAATTTGGAATGCTCTTTTACTGCTTTTGCCACAGTTAGGAAAGATTGATCAGTTACTATATAAGCCTTCTATGCTCTGGAAGGCTCCTTTATACATCTGGGTCAAGATAGTTCACAAACAGCTGAACACAGATTTTTATTGGTTTAATATTGCAGGTAGTTATATCACTCTCATAAAAGAGCTTTTACTTTCTTTAATTTCAATGTAGAATCTGGGAAGTGAACTGATAATCAATCACATTTGTTCTGTTGCTTTTTAAAAGCTTAAATGCTTCACAGTGAAAAGATGCTACTGAGCAGAGTGGGATTTCATAACGGTTTTTATTAGACAGACCCTATGCTAGCTTAAAAAATGATTTAATTTGCAGTGTGCATATACCACAGATATTACCATTGCAGAAGAACCTATGGGGTATGAAATATCAATTTACATTTTTTCAAGACCCAATCATTTTAAATAGGTGTTGTGTCTGTGGGCCAATTCACAAGGGAGATAGGAAATGGAATGATGAAACAACAAGCAGGTGCAGCAAGTGAATTCATCTTTACTGGATATTTGAAATCATGAAATTCAAGTAGCATTTACTGTTCTCTTTTATTCTTACACCTGCGAAATGTAATGGAAAGTGCACCTCACTGGGACCTGGGAGTCTTGAATTCTGTACATGGTTCTATGCCTAAAGAGTCAGAAAGTAAATTAGGTTCTCAGATACTAGGTGAGTATAAATGAGGTGATCACAAAGAAAATGACTCTGCTAGCCAAAAGCATTCAGCAGGAGTTTTGGGTTACCCCAAGAATGTCCTGGCCTCTCTGTAACTGACAAGATCTGACAATAGTCTCTCTTTCTGAGGGGTGTCATTAGTTTTTTGGTGGACATGATATACAGTAGGCATTCAATAAATATTCACACACCTTTTTTTTTTTTTTTTGCGGTATGTGGGCCTCTCACTGTGTGGCCTCTCCCGTTGTGGAGCACAGGCTCCGGACGCGCAGGCTCAGCGGCCGTGGCTCACGGGCCCAGCCGCTTCGCGGCACGTGGGATCTTCCCGGACCAGGGCACGAACCCGCGTCCCCTGCATCGGCAGGCGGACTCTCAACCACTGCGCCACCAGGGAAGCCCCCACACACTTTTTTTTATCTTTACGTATTTTGTTGTTCATTTTAAGGGATGGGCTGTCAATCTAGATTGCCATCTTTGAACCTCTTCTCAAACATTTGCTGCTTCTTTAATTCTCTGTGCAGTGCAGGATGAGAAGGATGGAGTGTAGGAGTTGTTCCTTAGCTGATGTGAGCTCATTATTATGATACTGACAAATAATTTTAAAAATTGATAATATTTACTTAGTGCCTACTTTCTTCTGAGAACTGTCATTGAAACATTATTATTTTAAGCTTCAAAGTAGCTCAGAGATATAAATACTATTATAGCTATAAAGGAGGAAGTGAGCTTAGAGGGTCTAAGTAGATTCAGTAGGTTCATGCAAGCAGTGATCAGTGGAACCTGGATTCAAATGATTCTTTGTCCATTTCCAATGTACTTGAATGTAAGCACTTCAGTAATCAATTCTAAGTGGCACCTGGCAAGATTTGTTTTCATTCTTAATATTTTTAGGAGCCCAATAGCATTAGTTCTCAATAAAAATGTGTTAAAATTTCAAAGAAGCTATATTTTGATTAAAAAGTCAAAATAGGGCTTCCCTGGTGGTGCTGTGGTTGAGAATCCGCCTGCCGATGCAGGGGACACGGGTTCATGCCCCGGTCCGGGAAGATCCCACATGCCGCGGAGCAGCTGGGCCCGTGAGGCATGGCCGCTGAGCCTGCGCGTCCAGAGCCTGTGCTCCACAACGGGAGAGGCCACAACAGTGAGAGGCCCGCGTACAGAAAAAAAAAAAAAAAAGTCAAAATATTAGCAAATTTACTGTATAGCAGGTATTTACTGTAGCTCTACTAAATGGATAAGCTAATTTATGCAACTTCTAATTAAATCTGATTGTGTTTGTAGCTTTAATTAAAATCCGGGTAAGATTTCTGTCTCTCCCAGGCATATAAAGAAAGTAGCTGCTTGTAGGAACACTGAATGATTTAATGACAACTTCTCACATTAGCAATGTAAGATCCTAAAGCACCTGAAAAGGTTAGGAAAGACGATCGCTGAGGATTCACATATACGGTCAGTGACTCATATGTCAGAAAGGAGTTAAATATTTATATCTTGAGGCCTCTCTCATTGAGATATAGGCAGACGCACAAAAGGGATTGTTTAAAAAAAAAAAAAAGCAAACAGGCAAACAAACAAAAAACCAATACATTGAATCAATGATCCATTAACTGCATTCTACTTCGAACAGAAACGTCATTTTCAGAACACTTTGGGACTAAGTGTTCCTGAAGAATAAGACTTTCAGACTCAAGAATAGAAAGCAGTCGAGCTATATGGATAAGGCTAAACTATGAAGGTTTTTTTTTTTTTCACCGTTACAGGAGAAATGAGTTAGAAGCAGAACTACAGAACAAGCAAAGCTAACTCCATAGTTCTCAACATTGACGGTGTTTTAGAATCACCAATGAGGCTGGGGTCCACTCCTAGAAATGATCATTTTCCTGCTGTGGCCCCTGGTCACCTAAAACTTTTATAACAATCCAACTGATTCACATGTTCAGCCAGAGTAGAGAACTATTTCTCTAGTATATTACTCTTTAAAGGAAAAAAAAAAAAACCTCCAAATTTTATTGACTTAAAACAGCAATGATTTATTTCTTCTCACCAATTCCTTGTGAAGTCAAGGAAGTTCTTCCAGGTTGTTCTGTTCCACATGTCATTGGCTGAGGTCCCCCAATCAGTTGAATTCAGTAGACAGAAGAGACTGGTCCAAGAAGGTTTCATTCAATAGCCAGGCCTTTGGGAATATCTACATGGCCTCTCCACTTCCACATTATGCCTAAAGCTACTTTATAGTATGAAGGTTGCCCTCCCTGGAGAGGAAAGAAATAAAAACTGCCAGTTTGTTTGAACATCTGGCCTTGAAAATTCCAAAACATCATTTCTGTCACATTATATTGACCAAAGTAAGTATCAAAGGCAGCCCATATTCAAAGGAAGGGAAATTTGACTATACTTCCCACTTCATGAGGGAAGTGGCCAGCCCTTCATGATTATCTCTAATCCACTGCAAGGACCACTACTGCAATCCTCCTAACTCTCCCTTAGCTACCTGTTCTGTGGCCTTCAGAGGTAATTGTGTCTGTACAGTAGAGCAAGGTTTCAGATAAGGACAAGAGGGAAGGTGAGAAAGAAAGAGAAGGAAATTTTAATGACAACGCTGATAAGCTGAGGCTGTAGAAGAGTATATTAGTCATATAATCAGGGTGTCAGAGAGGAATCTTGGGGAGAACTGTAGAGATAAGGTAAGAGGGAATATAAACCCAGGGCAAGCACAGTATTGATCAAAGAACAGATAAACTGAGTTTAGCCAGCTTCAGCTTCCAAAGTCTCTTCAGACTGAGGGTCTCCATGTCAGTCATTAGGGCTATTTATCAAATACTTTCAGTCCCTTGCCTTCTGGGTACTTGGCAGATTTGCAGTTGCCTACCCCTTGGACGTTGTGCATGCCCACGTGGTTTGCTTTAGGCAATGAAATGTGGGCACGAAGCGCTACACCCACAACTGAGCAGAAATGGCAAGAGTACAAACCTTACACACCTTCCCTTTTCCTGTAGAACAGATGTGGAACCACACATCACTATAGATCTTCTAATCTGGATATTTGAATAACTAGGATTATCAATAATAATCCTCTCTGTCAATAGCTTTGCACATGGACATGAAATGTGGGTAAAAATAATCTCTTTTGGTTTGGAGTCACTGATATTTTGGGTGTTTCTTTGGTTTGCTCTGTAGTATAACCTACCAACCAGGTCCTGATGCTACAGTGGTGCAATGTTGTCATGGATAGGGAGTGCTCTTTTTCCTCATTTTTAAAATAATTTCATGCTGGCAGTAGAGATTTGCTATTTCTCTTGGTCTGTAGGTTTGGACAGTGCCGAGTGGAAGTAAGTTTATAGTGAGACTCATGGTCTAGCACGCAAATCAGCTTTGAAATGCTCTCTTAAAATGTCCTGCCACTTGAATCCTTATGTTCGTATTTTATAGTTTTATATCTTCTCTGACCATTTGTTGATGAGTGCAATGAATGGTTAAGGCTCCCAGTGAATTATTTATTCAACTTCCCAGACCTAAAGTTACCAGCGAGGAAGGCTTTACTGCTGAAAGTGCCATGTTTACAAAGGTGGCACAAGGAGATGTCCCACAAAAGGAAAACATCCAGAATTCCATATCAGATAAAATTTAGGACTTTCTTTTCTTGTTTTCAGAAAAGTTTGTTGTACATTAGCATTTACTTTGGGCTTAGAGGCCAGAAATCCACATCTTCAACTGAATATTAGAGTAAATGGACTAGGGTAGAGGGCTTAATATTTTTTATATAGGTAAAGTATCCATATCAATTAAGTTGTATCTGTATCAATTTATTGTGTTAAGATGCCTTTTCTGCTTTCATTTGCTGACGCTTCAGATAGGGTTTCCAATTAGCTTTCTTCTCAGTAGTCACGGCAGTGCTGTGATGGCTTATTAGAGCAAATTCTACCCTGCACTTCTTTATCTTCTATTAAATAGATTTTGGTTTTTACAATAGTAAAACAAAATTGAGAATAAAGTACACAGAACTCCCATATACCCTCTGTTTGTGTGTGAGCATGCATACATGTACATCCATGCCCATGTGAACTCACATACCTGTACACATACACACATATAGCCTCTCTATCAACATCCCCAGAGTGGTGCATTTGTTATAATTGATGAACCTACATCGACACATCATAAACACCCAAAATCCATAATTTACACTAGGGTTCACTCTTGCTGTTATACATTCTGTGGTTTTTGGACAAATGTATAATGACATGTTTTTACCTTTATAGTATCACACATAGTAGAGTCACTATCCTAAAACTCCTGTGTCCTGTCTATTCATCCTTCCTTCTTCCCTAACACCTGTAAACCACTGATCTTTTTACCATCTCCAGTTTTGTCTTTTCCAGAATGTTATAGAGTTGGCATCATACAGTATGTAGCCACTTCTGATTGGTTTCTTTCATTTAATAATATATTTTTATGTGCTCCATGTCTTTCATGGCTTGATACATTTCTTCTTTTAACTTATTGTTTTTTTGTTGTTAATTTATTTTTAGTGCTGAATAATATTCCATTGTCTGGATTTACCACAGTTATTTAGCCATTCCTCTACTGAAGAACATCTTTGCTGCTTCCAAGTTTTGGCAATTACGAATAAAGCTGCTATAAGTATCTGTGTGCAGGCTGCTTTGGTAGACCTAAGTTTTCCACTCATTTTGGGTAAATACCAAGGAGCATGATTGCTGAATAATATGGTAATGACAGTTTCCATTGCTTCATCTCCTCACCAACATTTGGTGTTGTCATTTTGGCCACTCTAATAGGTGTGTAGTGGTATCTCATTATTGTTTGAATTTGCATTTCCCTTTTGACATATGATGTGGAACCTCCTTTCATGTGCTTCTTTGCTGTCTACATAGCTCCTTTGGTGAGGTGTCTGTTCAAGTCTTTCGTCCATTTTTGACCAAGTTGTTCACTGTCTTGCTGAGAGTTTTTGTGGGTTTTTTTTTGTTTCATATATCTGTATTGTGTTTATGATAAGAGCTGTTTATGTCTTTTGCAAACATTTTCTCCCAGTCTGTGGCTTGATTTTTCATTCTCTGGGCAGTGTCTTTTGTAGAGCAGAAGTTTTTAATTTTAATGAAGTCCAGCTGATTAATTAGTTCTTTCACAAATCATGCGTTTGGTGTTGTATCTAAAAAGTCATCCCCATACCCAAGGTCATCTAGATTTTCTCCTATGCTATTTCTAGGAGTTTATCATGTTCTTTTCTCTTCATTAGTCTGATGAATTAATGGAGCTATTTTTTTTACTATGTTAAATTATTAATTAATGAAGCAAAATACAGAAAATTTGGGGGTAAGACAAAACAGTCTGTTGTTTCACTTACTTTCATTAAACAACTATTTGTTTAATGAGGAAAAAAAATTATCCTTGTCAGGTAATAGTCACCTTACTCCACCTTTTGTTTTTCAGAGGAAATAAAAAGAAAACTTTATGAGCCTGAAATGACAAGTAAAAATGTATTGTCCAAAGTAAAATAATAAATGGGAATAAAATCAAATACATAAATATCCTGAATATATTATCTCTGTATATGTGTACATGAAGTGTGTGTGAATGGAAATAACTGACAGAAATAAAGGATTTTATTTATTTAATAGGATACCCTGAGTTTGATCCTCATTCTCTCTCCCCATGGGAAGTGCTTATTGTTTGCTTCCTTTCTTTTGACTGCTTGCTATGTAATTTAAGACTGATGCCTCCCTGTGGGAAACAAAACCTGATCAGAGAACAGGTTGCATTGCTTCCTAAAGAAATCATGCCATAGTGACTGCTGTTTTCAGCTTTGTCATAATGGAAATGTATAATTAATGCCGTTGCTTCAACAGTTTTAGAAACAGAACCATCTGACACTGATTCAAAAAGAAGGATTTGATATTGAGCCCTCTCTCCATCTAACCGTTAATGCGTTGGATTGTAGGGGTCACAGCATTATAAAATGGCACGATTAGATTTTTGATACCTGGATTGGTTATTGTGGCTATAGTTGAAATACTAAGTAATGGAAACCTGCCTAAGCTGGGATGAAGTGAGAGAGTGGCATGGACATATATACACTACCAAATGTAAAATAGATAGCTAGTGGGAAGCAGCCGCATAGCACAGGGAGATCAGCTCGGTGCTTTATGACCACCTAGAGGGGTGGGAGGGAGGGAGACGCAAGAGGGAAGAGATATGGGGATACATGTATATGTATAGCTGATTCACTTTGTTATAAAGCAGAAACTAACACACCATTGTAAAGCAATTATACTCCAATAAAGATGTTTAAAAAATAAAATCAAAGAGAATAAAAAGTCAATTTCATAAGGTGAAATTCTTCTGTAAGTTGAGAAAATCAAGCTATTTCTATTGTTTTCTTACAGTGTTTTAGGTTTAATACATTTTAAAATTTCAGAGCTGCATTTGCTTATGAGATGAAATTCTGACTTGTATTTTTACAATGTATGATGACCTCAATTTTTCCAATTAACAATTTTTGTTTTTGCTTTTGAATTCACAGTAGAGGCTGAACATCTGGTAATATGATTCAAATGTCCTCCGTCTTCTCACCCCTGAGATTTAGTTTGACTATCTGCTATTTATATTTTGAATCGAATTTTCAAATGCCTACTTTATTCTGCTACAATATGTACTAAGGGATTTGAAATGGATGAATCTAATACGTCCTTCAAGATAGATAGTTCTCCCAACCCTTAAATACTTGTGCTAATTAGAGCAGTATTTTCAAAGGAAAAGAAAACGTGTAACTGAGTGACTTTGCTAATCAAACATTGTTATAATTTATGGACAAATGCAATCCAATAAAAGATTAATAATTAAAATAAGAATACTACTTTAGTAAGTGTAGTAATCAGGGATGACAACTGGCTGCAAAGGAGTAAGTATGTTAAAGGGAAATATCCACAATAAATAATTAAATATGTATTTTGTTAACTGCTACAATTTGAGAATGGTACTCAAAATCATCACCAGAATCTGGACCAATCAAGCATGGACAGTTTGCCTGACTTTGTGGCCTTGACCTATCACTTTTAGCTAGGCAATCCTAGGTCATTTAAGTGTACCATTTTTTATAGCAGAGTGCTGGCACTGGCTAATATCAGACTGTGTGAGTTGACTGTAAAACATTTGGAATTTTGTGAGCCAGTTGATGTCACATTTGTAGCTCGAAAGCAGCTGTGGTAGGAATTTTGTACCATAAAAATTGGCAGATACTACAAATAGGGCCTTTCTGTTCAACATACTTGTTGTTAAACATTTAGCAGCATACAACTCTCTCTATACCTTGGTTTTTGTAATTCTAAAATGTGAATAACTGTATCTACCTCCAACATTTAAAAATTTTAATTACACAAATTGATTTTTTATTGAGGTATAGTTGATTTACAATATTATATTAGTTTCAGGTGTACAACACAGTGATTCAATATTTTTATAGATTATACTTTATTTAAAGTTATAAAATATTGGCTATGATGGAAGTCACCCAATCAGAACTGCAAAAAGAAAAACAGATTTTAAAAATGAGAATAGTTGAGGGGACCTTTGAGACAGCAGAAAGTGTACCAACATTCACCTTATAGGATTCCCAGAAGAAGAGACAGAGGAAGGAGTCCAAAATGTATCTGATGAAATTATGGCTGAAAAGTTCCCAAACCTGAGGAGGGACACAGATATCCAGGTACAGGAAGCACAGAGTGTCCCAAACAAAATGAACCCAAACAGATATACAAGATATATCATAATTTAAATGTCAAAAGTTAATGGCTATATTGTACCTCATACATTGATATTTTGAAAGGTGTAACGTAGTGACATGTACAGTAAGCTCTATATAAGCACTCTTATCTAGAAAACCTAACTCAGGCAAACTTGGATGCATTCTACAAGTATTTATTGAGTACCTCATAATAAGTGCAAGGCTGTCTTTTAGGCCCTTGGCTTAAATCAGTGACAGAACAAAGATCAACATCCTCTCAGAGCTTGCACTCAAGCTGAGAAATGAAGACACATAATAATTTATAACATAATCTAATCTAGAAGTTTTGATGGTGGTACTTATTAAAAAGAAAAGAAGGATAGGATAAGAAAATGATAAGAAACCTTAAATAGTGTGATCAGAGTAGACATCATGTGAGAATTATACAAATGGCTTGTGAAAAAATATACAAATATGGTCACAAATTCCTCACTAAACTTTTTCTAAAAGCATTAAAATAATTATTAAACAGAATAATTCTGACTCTGTGTCTAATGCCTTAAACTAATTCCATCTCTGCCAGTCTGATCTCTATTTGGCCAATGGATATTAATCACGTTTTTGGACAAGTATCTTTAGAACATCCTAAAACAGGTAGGATTGGAATACAATATTAAATGTTCTAAAGAATATAAAGGCATTAATTACCAGTGAATAATGGAGCTACATAATATTTGTGGCTTGCCAGTAGAGAGTACCCACTGGCAATGAAGTAAGTTTCTAGTAGCTAAATTAAATGCCTAGGGAATACAGCATAAAGATGCCGTGGGACTTGTTGCTATCTCCCTTCTCATTAATATTCTTATTTCACAGTTAGCTGCTATGCAGCCGATGAAACCACAGTAGTAGAAACTGTCATAGCTAAAAATTCACAGGAAGAGATGTGCTTTCCTCCTTTCCTTCTAAGCCAAGAAAGGATATTCATTTCACGTGTCTTGGATTCAAGTAATAGCTTCATTTTTTAATGTAGTGCAGGGCTGGGGAGCATGGAGTTGCAAGAAGAAAAGAAACATTGAGCTAGAAGGAAGGAATCTGAGAGGAAAATATTGTCCATAAAATTATTTTTAGAATTTCTATCATTTCTCTGGAAAAGTAAAGGGTACCTATCTTTTAATGGGGCTACTAAGTGACACAATGGACAGAATTCAGTAATTCTGTTGTAAGATCTGAACAGATCTTACAAAAAGAGTAGCAGTATGAAACTTTAAACATTTATAAATTTATATACATATCCTTTCCTTCAATAGCGGAGCCTTTCTGGCTACATACCATGGACATATTCTTTGATCCTACTTCTCTACTTCAAAATAACAGAAATAAAAAAATTAGGCTTTAAAAACATTTATTTCTTGTTAACCTGTTTAGTAGGTATTGTTTTCCTGCAATAGATTCTTATCCATGCAAGTTCTACTTAACATAAAATGTTTCAAAAGAGAGATACAGCATTTTATATAGTAAAATGTGCACATAAATAAAGCTATGAATAAAATAAAACTGTGTGGCCTATGGTAGTAAAAATGGTCTCAGGGAATATGAGAAGTAGATACAACTTTGCTTCACATATCTTATCAGATATGATTCACTGATCATAACTGTAACGTCTTACTATGACTTACATGATAAGATTTTAGATCAGGACCCTAGGAGTAGAGGATTCAGCTCTACTATTTTCTTTATTGTGCACTTGTTTGTGTTTGCAGTATTTTGTTATATTTGATATGCATTTTACTTTCCAGAGCCCTATTAAGACCTTTGGAGAAATTATAACAGTTAATTCAGGTAATACCAAATAACATAATTCTAATATATACACACTGAGTAAAGATCGCACAGCTAATATGTTTATTTTCTGGATTGAAAATAATAATATAAGACTAGACGTTCTCATAGTTTCTTCCCAAGGAATGGTATCCTTAAGGACGCAGCTATCATATTTTGGATACTGAGTCAAAAGGAGTTTTACAGGTTACATCCACACCAATGAGGTTCTGCAACTGTGTAAGTGTAGGTCAAATAGTAGAACAAGCGTGGACTGTCTACTGTCATCGTTAGCAATCACTGTTTTTATGGGCTATACATTAAGTAAACTGCAAAAATATTCAGGATGAATGGTAAAAAATCAGCTAAGTGTTTTGAGCTCTTTGCTAACCGTAAATACACCTGAGTGCCTGTGTTTGTTGAACCTCTTTTTATAACAATTTTTGTTTGCTAATCTAAACGAAAGAGAATGAAAATGAGTCCCTCAAACACATCACCTCGGGCACACCGCAAGCAAGAATTCCTTTGAGGTTCTCTTAGTGCAGTAAACAGATTTCCCTATATTCGCTTGCCTCACAAACAGCTATCTTTAATCACCTCCTTAGTTTTAAGGCACCGGGGGAATAATTTAATTTTAATTGTTTTTTCTTCTGGTCTGATGAGTGCAGATTTAAAGCCAGAACTCTTTTCATTCCTGCGTACATGAAGCCGTTCTGAAACGATGCACTGCTCAGTGAAATGTAACGAAAAATAATTCCGGCCTCTTCACTTAACATGTTGACGTGCTGAACAAATTTAAAATCATAGTTCAATAAGTCATAAAATATGAAAGTACCATAGCAGACGTCTTGCCAGCGATGTTAAGATACGGGTCCCATAACCAAATATATATATATATATATATCTCAAAGCCGTGGGACGCCGAAAACACAAGAAGGAAGCATTATGGTACATTTATCATTTATACTGCATGTGAGGTTAGGACCTCTAGCTTTCTTATGATGGTTCCACTTGAGTGGTGTAGGAATAAATGTATCTCAGTGCTCCTTTGCCTTCACAGTTATGCATTACACAGTAACAGATTTTCCAGGGAGAGACGCTTTTCATACAGGCACAATTGAAATATATGGTACATAAAAACACTGTGCCTTTTATATAATATGTCTCCTTACACTATGCACAGTGTGCAGGTGATCCTTTATATAATATATAAACAATCATTTCATATGCTTTCAGAGGTCCCGCTGGTCTCATTAATATTTGTAGAAACTCTCAAGCTCAGTTTACCAAATACATCAAACTACAGTCAGGGAGCATTCAGTATGATTGCTGGATTTGGGAATTATTATGAGCCATTAGCAATGATTCAGAGGCCTTAAATGTAGCCAAAGAAGCCATAGAAAACAAGTAAGCATTTTTCCTTGAGAACTGCTGCTAGAAAACAATTTCAACTGTTTTTCCATCTGTGGTATATGCTGATTCCTTCTGGTCTTCCCTAGCCAGAGCTTTCCACAGAAGCCCCAGGGGTCAAGGGGAATCCTTGCACAGAATGCCTATGTCAGGTTGCTAAGGGCACTTTCCACCCCGCTCTTCCCCTAAGAAGGGGAATCCCCATACTGTGGTTTAATAGGGAGTTTCTACATACAAGGTGCATCCTCATTACATTTACCATCTGTTGGTATTTGTGTTATAGTTTCCATTTGATTCATGGGACATAGGTGTGTAAATATCATTCCTATTGTTCCTGTGGGAGTTACAGGACTGATTCTTCCTTAATTAGTTGAAAGGCGTTATTTAATTTTTTTATTTAATTATTTAAAGGCGTTAATGAGAACAGAAAAAAGATATAAGCTGGCGAAAATGACCTTTCAACAGCACAGTCTTCTAAAATGTACCAAAGAGATTTTTATTCAGTTATAACTATGGGGGTCTGGGAGAAGGGAATCTCAGGGTTTTAAATACACCATAAAGACATTATTAGGACACTATCAGGAAAGCATAGACATCCGGTTCAACTTACTGATCTTACAGATACAGCAGCAGAAAAAGTTCCTTTATTTGACAAGTTCAAATTACCTACTTTTTTTTTTTTTTTTGGTTTCACAATTGTAGGTAAATGTCTGTATCATAGAGCATTGGCAGTATCTTTTGATATCTTTAAGCTGTACTACGCACATGACCTTTTGTGCAAATATTTTAAAATAAAATTTACTTTGGCTATTTTAAAGAATTTTAACTCATTAGCTCTTTAGCTTTCTCTCCTCTATTTTTTATGTGTAATGAGATCGATAAGGATTATATCAAGGAATATCATCTGAATGCCATATACCATCCATAATGTCAGTATGTTCAACACGAGTCTTCTGATAATATTTACAAGTTTCCTGTTATTTGTTGGTAACAGACTTTTCTTGAGGCATCCGAAACTGAGAGTAATTTCCAATAAATGTTTATTTATAGTCATTTGAAATTTTTATGTACTCAAAATGTTAAATCACAGTATTTTTTTTATTTTTATTTATTCATTATTTATTTCCGGTACGTGGGCCTCTCACTGTTGTGGCCTCTCCTGCTGCGGAGCACAGGCTCCGGACGCGCAGGCTCAGCGGCCATGGCTCACGGGCCCAGCCGCTCCGCGACATGTGGGATCTTCCCAGACCGGGGCACGAACCCGTGTCCCCTGCATCGGCAGGCGGACTCTCAACCATTGCACCACCAGGGAAGCCCCACAGTATATTAAATATGTAATCTTTGACAAAAATGCTTCATAATGAAGTTTATTCCCTTAAAAGGAATCCACTTCAGAGAGTTGTTTCAGTGAAAAATGTGTGAAATTAATTGACATAAATGTATTCATTTAACTGACTTAAACCTTTTATAATGTCAATCCATCATTCTATTTTATCTTTTGGTACATTTGATATAAGCTTGCAGTTTAACAGGTACTTAAGAATCATCCATGTTCCTGAAAGTGAACTAGAATATATTAAATATTATGGGCAACATTGTAAAAAACATGTAAGTACACCTCAGTGGTGGCTAACAGGTTTTCGCTCTTAATGATTTATCAAACTGTACGGTCCTGTTTTGTGCACTTTTGTACATGTGTGCTTTAGCTCACAGTAATAATTTCAAAATCTGATATAAGGATATTAAAGATGTATTTTTCTTCAAATTTGTCCAGGTCATCCTCATATTAACCCCCTAAAGTAATTGTATGCTATCCTGAGTCCTGACACACACTCCTCCTTTTAACTGATTTTCATCAATTAACTTCAAAAAATATCTTTTGAATATTTTCTATACACCAGCACTGGAACCACGTGCAGAAAGTGATGATTAACATTGATGGCCCTGTTTTTTGGTTTTTTTTTTTGCGGTACGCGGGCCTTTCACTGTTGTGGCCTCTCCCGTTGCAGAGCACAGGCTCTGGACGCGCAGGCTCAGGGGCCATGGCTCACGGGCCCAGCCGCTCCATGGCATGTGGGATCCTCCCTGACTGGGGCACGAAGCCGTGTCCCCTGCATTGGCAGGCGGACTCTCAACCACTTCGCCACCAGGGAAGCCCATGAAAGCCACTTTTAAAATTCTTTATTGATAATAGACTCAGACACTTTAATTTCTGGGAAACTGGCTAATAAAGGATTATTTTCTACATCATTTTAAGATGATTTTAAAATCTTTCCAGAAGTTTCACATGACAAAAATTTGAATATAAAATCCTAAACATAATTTCTTTGCACTATTATTCTGTTATTTTTAAAATTCCTAAACCATCTAAGCCTTTCCCCAATGCTATAGTTTTTCCTCATTAATCCAAATGCTAATGTGATTTCCACCATGCAGTTTTTATTTAGGCTGGTTGGCCCATTGCCCTAGAGATGCCCCACTAGGTTTCTGACACAGTGCATTTTTTCATTCTGTTTCTAAACTCACTAAGAAGGTCCCCGAGATGTGTCAAAGAATATTTGCACTAAGCAAGTGAAACAGGTGAGGAAGATTTTATTCAGAACAATGGCAATGAGGGTCATAATAACTCAATCCTTCTAAAATAGAATACAGGAGAATTTTTAAGCCTGGGGTTAGCTACTAGAAAAGTGTTCAAGGATATTATCTGGGAAGTTCATCAGTGAAATTTGGCCATTTATGTTTGCTAATTGGTGCTCACCCAAGTTAGGCTCCTAGCCTTTCAAAGAGACTGGGAAATATAGACACTATCTTTCTTTTTTTCTTTTCTTTTCCGTTTTTTTATTTATTGAAGTATAGGTGACGTACAAGATTATATTAGTTTCAAGTGTAAAAAACAGTGTTTCAATATTTTTATAGACTACACACCACACAAAGTTATTTTAAAATACTGACTATATTCCCTGTACTGTACATTACATCACTATGACTTACTTATAACTGGTAGTTTGTACCTCTTAATCCCCTTCACCAATTTTGCTTCTCTCCCCACTCCCTTGCCTCTGGTTGCCGCAAGTGTGTTCTCTGTATCTGTGAGTCTGTTTCTGTTTTGTTGTATTTGTTTGTTTGTTTTGTTTTTAGATTCCACACATAAGTGAACATATAGTATTTGTTTTTCTCTGACTTATTTCACTAAGCAAAATACCCTCCAGGCACATCCATGTTGTTGCAAATGGGAAGATTTCATTCTTTTTTATGACTAATATTCCAGTGTGTGTGTGTGTGTGTGTGTATTTACGTATAAAATGCTGCTACGAATACTGGGGTGCATGTATATTCAAATTAGTGTCTTCATTTCATCAGATGAATACCCAGAGTGGAACTGCTGGATTGTATGATAGTTCTACTTTTAATTTCTTTAGACACTATCTTTTTTTTTTTTTAACATCTTTATTGGAGTATAATTGCTTTACAATGGTGTGTTAGTTTCTGCTTTATAACAAAGTGAATCAGCTATATATATACATATATCCCCATATCTCCTCTCTCTTGCATCTCCCTCCCACCTATCTTTCTTAATGATTACATTTCAAAAGGATGGCTTCTAGATCCTTGAGAAAGACATTCCTGGGTTGTAAAACTGGCCAGAGGCTGGGAGAAGATTTGCATCTCAAAGCAGCATAGAAAATATTGAAAGTTGCAAGTTTTCTAAAGTAAATGCACTGAACAGCAGGGGCCTATAGTCAGGAAAATACCCCTCTAAAGTGTAGTGAAGCTGAGGGGAATCTTTTTTTTTTTTTTAACATCTTTATTGGAGTATAATTGCTTTACAATGGTGTGCTAGTTTCTGCTTTATAACAAAGTGAATCAGTTATACATATACATATGTTCCCATATCTCTTCCCTCTTGCGTCTCCCTCCCTCCCACCCTCCCTATCCCACCCCTCCAGGTGGTCACAAAGCACCAAGCCACCGATATCCCTGTGCCATGCAGCTGCTTCCCACTAGCTTAAGGCAGTCTTGGTCAGATCCCATAATGGATTACATCATGATAGTAGAACGATGTTTAACAATGGTTAAACATTCCTTTCTATCCTCAACTCCAGCAACTCTGCCTGATTTTAAGAGTTAGAGAAAGGTCAAATTAGGATTAAAATTTTTAAATAAAGAAAAAAATCATCTGTATGTCTTCTCCAAAGAAGACACACAGATGGCTAAAAAGCACATGAAAAGATGCTCAGCATCACTAATTATTAGAGAAATGCAAATCAAAACTATAATGAGGTATCACCTCACACCAGTCAGAATGGCCATGATAAAAAAATCTATAAACAATAAATGCTGAAGAGGGCGTGGAGAAAAGGGAACCCTCCTACACTTTTGGTGGGAACGTAAACTGGTAGAGCCACTATGGAGAACGGTATGGAGGTTCCCTAAAAAACTAAAAATAGAGCTACCATATGACCCAGCAATCATACTCCTAGGCATATACCCGAAGAAAACCATAATTCGAAATGATACATGCACCCCAATGTTCATTGCAACACTAGTTACAAGAGCCAGGACACAGAAGCAACCTAAATGTCATTAAAGGGAGGATGGGGCTTCCCTGGTGGTGCAGTGGTTGAGAGTTCACCTGCCGATGCAGGGGACACGTGTTCGTGCCCCAGTCCGGGAAGATCCCACATGCCGCGGAGCGGCTGGGCCCGTGAGCCATGGCTGCTGAGCCTGTGCGTCTGGAGCCTGTGCTCCGCAGCAGGAGAGGCCACAACAGTGAGAGGCCCGCGTACCACAAAACAAAACAAAAAGGGAGGATGGATGAAGAAGATGTGGTACATATATACAATGGAATATTACTCAGCCATAAAAATGAGTGAAATAATGCCATTTGCAGCAACATGGATGGACCTAGAAATTCTCATACTGAGTGAAGTAAGTCAGTCAGAGAAAGACAAATATCATATGATATCACTTATATGTGGAATCTAAAAAAAAAAGGGTGCAAATGAGCTTATCTACAAACCAGAAATAGAGTTACAGATGTAGAAAACAAACTTAAGGTTACCAGTGGGTAAGGGTGGGGGAGGGATAAACTGGAAGATTGGGATTGACATATATACACACTATTATATATAAAATAGATAACGAATAAGGACCTACTGTATAGCACAGGGAACTATACTCAATACTCTGTAATGGCCTATATGGGAAAAAAATCTAAAAAAGAGTGGATATATGCATTAATATATGTATAACAAATTCACTTTGCTGTACACCTGAAACTAACACAACACTGTAAATCAACTATACTCCAATAAAAATTTTAAAAAAAGAAAAAAAAAACCAATGCTTCAGAAGTGATACCATTTGATGTATATATGTGAATAACTGACTCACTTTACTGTACAGCAGAAATTAACAAATTATAAATCAACTATACTTCAATAAAATAAAAATTTTTAAAAAGTGATGCCATTTGATTTTTCCTATTTGGAATAATCTTCTCACAGATAATAATAATCATAAAGGAACTAT
Organism: Monodon monoceros; assembly: GCF_005190385.1. Lineage (NCBI taxonomy): Eukaryota > Metazoa > Chordata > Mammalia > Artiodactyla > Monodontidae > Monodon > Monodon monoceros. Next base: position 128,533,059 of record NW_021703777.1, on the reverse strand, counting down.
TAACCATTCAATAATTCTACCTCTGAGTAAAAACTAAGTGATGCTCCTTTTACACTGTAGCATGACATTTAATAATAGAAAACATACTATGAACCAATTGCTTTTCTTCTTTTGGGAAAAAGTCATTTTTCTCTAAAGGTATAGGAATTGGTAAACCATTCTTAAAATCTTCATCTTTATGTCTGAGGCTTTAAGAGAAGGAAGTTTCAATCCAGTTATAGAGTTCATCAGAATTAGAATGTCAGTCAGAGGGCACTTCAAACATAAAAGATTCAAAATCCAGTGAAGGGAGAGCAAGATATCTAATAAAAGAAACACAGGTTACTAGAAGAAAAATATTTTGACATAACAGCCCATTCTCTTCAAGGAACTGAATTTGGAAAGCAAGAAATTAGTACTCATTATACTGGGAAACTCAGATGCTTATTCTATATCACCACAGCAACTAGGCCATAACTGAATAAATGATATGTATTGAACACTGGTTGATTTTTATCCTCACTAGACTAATGCAAGGCTAACTGAGTTGGTAAAGACAAATGTTCATATGGAAGTGATTTGAGGAAAAAAAAAAAAAGTTCCTATTATTGAGATATGGCACACACAAAAAGGTAATTATTGTAAATGGAAAAGAACCTTAATGATGCCCACACACTTGTATAAGGTAATCATATACTGTTATAACTTTGTAGGGTCAAGAAAATAATAATTTTTATGTTTTTGATACTGCGCCAGGTAAATCATTCCCTTAAATCGTACAACAAAATGTCATATTGCAAATTCATAGATGAGGTAATTGAGGTATGGGAGACAAATAATTTACTAGGAGTCATAAAATTAGTATATCTGTATTAGTTTTCAAAAGCTGAAAGGAACTTTGTCTATGACACTGAATACATTGCTTCTTTGAATTCCTGCTTGTACGACATTTATCTTAAGGGCAAGTAAATCTGGGTAGTGTTAAAATTTGACACTGAAGCCTCTCTCCTTTCTCTGTAACACTACAAACACTTTAACAGAGGCTTCTCTTCACTCTATAATCAAAATATATTCAAAATCTAAATTACTTTGCACTACCTTTTCTGCTACCATACTGTTCAGACCACCATCATCTCATACCTAGATTAGCATCCTTGCTTCTCCCCTGCTTCTAGGGTTGGCTATGTAATCTCTGGGACCCAGTGCAAAATGAAAATATTTTTAAAAAGAAGGGAGAAAGCCACCTCAGCTTCCCCAGGTCAGTCAGCTCCCAGTCAATGATGCAGTCCCATGAATGAACTCAGGCAATACCAGAAGAATGGCACACAAATTTGTGAGAAATAATACATTCTTATTGTTATAAGCTATTAAATTTTGGGGTTGCGTTTTTATGCACCAATAGACAAGACAGGGTTTTTCCAGTTACAGCAGCTTTTTTCCATGAGAGATTTTTTAAATCCCTCTCATAAAAGGAATTTTCTTATAATATCTTTTGAATTTTTTTTTGTTTTCCTACATTACATATTTTCTAACAAATTACAATCATCAACAAAAAAACTGGCGAGAAGAATTATAGAGTAGCTGAGTGTGTGAAATCCCATGAATTTTCTGTTTTGTTTTATTTCTACAAGTCTTAAAAAAGTTGCACAGCAACTTTTTGTAGCTTAACCCAAGCTTCTCTCCTTTCTTTTGATCTCCCCTACTAAGCTGAGTCCATTGAGTCTATTGAGAACTGAAATTTGAATTAGTTTCATTATCAATGTGGATTGTCTCTGTATATTTCAGGAAAAAGGCTTGAGATACAAAATTCTGAGCCTATTTGAGAACCTGTTTTCTCAAAGGGCCTGTATCTCTTTTAAAGCAAACAATTTGATCAACATTTAAAAAGAAAACTTAACAAGGTTTTTAAACAGAGTAAAAGTGATTTTACTGCAAACGTATTTTTCCCCAATTTGAAAGAGAATCAATTGGTGACTGTTATGATCAGCTGCAGACAGCACTCCTTTTTTTTCTTTAATTTCCATGATAATTGACAGGTATTATAGAAAGCTGGATGAATCTTCCTTTAAAACATCACTTCATATGCTAAAAGAAGGAGTTATTTTGGGAGGATGGGTTATGACATTTCCTTTAAACTGACTGGAAAACATCAGTTAGCTTTTCCTGGAGCATTTAATACTATTTATTTTATTTTCACTTAAAAATAGTTCCTCAATGTATTGTAAATATTTTTTGCATTCATTATTTATGTTAATATTTATTATACATAGTGTGCTTACATTTGGCAGTAAAGTTTTCAATCTGTAGTTCATAAAGTAGTGTGAATATAAACATGAAACTGATAAATCTGTCAAAAAATACCTTCAGTAAGATGTATGTACTTTAACTGAGGTAAAAGAAATTATATTAATTAAAAAATATAAGTAACAGACACTTAAAGATTATTTACATATATGAAGCAGACATTCTCTTACTTGCAAGATGAATGTTGTACTAAAGAGAGTAGGGCTTGATGTCAGGAAAATTGAGTTTCAGAGATGGCTTGGCTACTAACAAATTGTATAAGATGAACAAAGCTGCTTTATCTCTGGGTAAGAGTTTCCTAATCTTTAAATGAAGGTGTATATAATGAGTTTTCTTGGTGATCAGATTAATTGAAAGTTTGTTAGAAAGCTTTTAAAAATAAATTGAGGGCAAGAGAGTTTTCCTCACATAGCTCCTATTTAAACAGGGAGTTATTATAAGCATTCCCCTCCTAAACGCAGTTGAGTACAGGTGGCCGAAGCTATGGACACAAATGCCTCAGCCAGGAAGTAGTCCTTCTGTACTAAAAGAGCATGAAATTGTACATATTATTATGCCCAAGGTGGCTATTGAATCCTAAAGGAGTTCACAGTCCTTGCAGATGTAGGCAGACGAATTATAAGATCAAGCCATTAAGGGCAGTCATGCTTCCGTACTCTATCATTTCATTTTATGATTTGCCCTATGTACAACTGAGAACCAGTTGTGAGTCAGTTGGAGCCTGGAGGATTCTGCAGAAAGATAATGACATTTTCTGGTTTTGCTTCCTCTTCATCATAGCCCTTGTCTTACTTAAATCATGTATGACAGGTAGTTAATGTAATTTGGGTTAAATCTAAGGTACCTGTGCCATTCCAGGAACTGTTGCCTTGAGAGGAGAGATGGAGGCAGGGATAATTTTTGGTGTGTCAATGGAACTTGGTCAAGTTTCTTTGACTAATGGGAGAGGCAGGAATCACTGCTTCAAGTGGACAGATGCAGGTGTTTGCCTTGACAATTGGACTTTTGTAGGTGTTGGCATGCATCACTCCTGCTAATAATACATTGGCACCTTCAAACTAATCCTGGGCAGTAAGATACGTCATAATGTGTTTTCTAATTTTCCACAGACTGCAGATTTTACACTTGGGTAACACAAACCACCTGAGTGGGGGCATCGGCCAATACAGTGAACTCCAAATACGATGGTTGAAACAAGTGGTATATAAGCCTTGATCTTTTGAAATTAGAGGGATAAACTATGGTCCAGAGCCTCCCTGTACGACTGACAAACACTGAAAACTGGAATATTCTTTATTTTTTTCTTAGAGTAGTACAAAAATGGATATTTTTCATGCCCCAGTTCACACATAATGAATGAGGTCTTAGGGAAAGTACAGTGACGGTTTATAACACTTTTTTTAGTACAAAAGAAGAAAGTTACAAAACATCAATTGTTTTTATATTATCAAATAAATGTGATGTATACCAATGCATATTCATAAAATTTAAATATTGAGCAATGTTAGAATTATCTTAATCTGCTCTTGAACACTGATGTTAATCATGGAAGCCTCAGTAACTTTGTCAAAGGGCTAATTAGCACTCTTCTGTGGAGTCCTACTAGGACCCGTACTGTCATTGCTCTTCTTCAGAGAGATAGCAGGCTTTTTAAGTGAGAAAGGCATTTGATATTCAGCTTTTAGTTCCTCAGATTATATGTCCTTCAGTACAGAGGAATTCTAGATAGCTACACTACGTAATGCATTGTATGTGAGTTTAAATAATGGATGTCTTGAATCTAAATCTAAGCAAAATATAGATGTCCTGAATTTAGTCAAAAATGCATGGAAATTAAATTTCAGCACCTCATTTTCAAAAATATGTAATAATACACTCTATATTCATGTATATAACATTTTATATGTGATATTTATATGTTTATGACTAAGGGTTAGAGAGGACCAAGAAAAAGTGTAAATAGATATTTTCTTTGGGTAATGGGATTACTAGTAACTTTTTTCTTTTTACAATACAGATTATTTAAAATAACTAATTATTCTTTAAAACATCATGAAGGAGAACATAGAACAATATGTACCGAAGTATATACTTGAAAGTAATAAAACCTATTACCACAAATTTTGAAATTACAATACAATATTACGATGTAAAACGCTCTATTAATAATAAGAGGTCTCATAGGATGGGCATGAAATGGGGCAGAGAAAGATTTATTCTCTTAGACAGAATTTGACCAGCATCTTTTAGTAGTAATTTAACGTTTAAAATTTGTAGGATTTACTTCTTCCTGTTTTTTTTTTTTTTGGTCTGTGGATGTTTCTCTCTTGCTTACTCCCTTAAATGAAATGAAAGAGATGCATCTTAAAGTTCTCAGGCCATTATACCCCTAGACCCAACCATTCTTTTTTCAAAAGTTTTTAATAGGACAGTCTCAGTCAGGTGAGGGCAGCAAAGATCAGAAAAAAGAAAGATGTCTCTGTCCCTTGGGCAGAGTACCTAGGGAGCTTTGTGAGGCAGGAGAGAGTCTGACATGGGTGAACAGCTCAGAGCAGGGATAAGTGGGGCAATGGACAATGCCCAGGTTTTCACCTCATGAGAATTTTACACCGCTAGCAAAGTTTTAGGAAGAATGAAGTGAGCAGCAACATGCAGATGGAGGAAAGCATGAAAGTTACTATACACAGGGTTTTCAAGCATCAGAACCAAGGCCAGATAAGCAAAACAAGCTTAACAAGGCATTCATTCAGACACAGAACTTACTTCCAAGAGCTAGCTTATCTTATTGATGGTCCTTCAGAGTCAGTCAACTCTCATAGATTAATAGTAACTTTGAGTAGTTTTTCATATACCTGTTGGCCATTTGTGTGTCTTCTTTGGAGAAGTGTCTGTTCAAGTCTTTAGCCCACTTTTAAATTGGGTTATTAGTTTTCTTGCTATTGAGTTTTACTAAGTCCTCATATATTTTGTTATTAATCCCTTATCAGATATATGTTTTGCAAATATTTTCTCCCATTTTGTAGTTTGTCTTTTCAGTTTGTTGATTGTTTCTTTTGCTGTGCTTTTTAATTTGATGTAGTTCTACTTGTTTATTCTGATTTTTATTGCCTGTGCTTTTGTTGTCAAATCCACGAAATCTTTGCCAGAACCAATGTCATGGAGCTTTTCCCCTATGTTTTCTTCTAGGAGTTTTACGGTTCCGTATTATTTTGTTTACCAACTTATTCCCCTTCACTTTTAATGTGATTTCACATCACATATGTATATAACAAATAATCACGTGTGTATGAACAATGTTCATATGTACAAAGAAAAAGAAATAATAATGGTTTCTGCATATTGATTCCCTTGTTATACATCAAGTAACTATGTAAAGCTTTTTACTATACATCCTCTATTCTTCTATTCAGAGAATGAGTTCTATGTTTGTATTTGCATTTACACGTTAGTAAACTGAGACAGTAAGATGTTAGAAGCTTGATCCATGACACATGGAAATTAGTGATGTAATCAAGGTTTGTATCTAAATTCCTGGCATCATCGAAGGATAATGAACCAATATAAGCAATATATTTTCATCAGTATACTAGTGATTCATTCAGAATACTCTGAAATCAGAAAGCATGCAATGCTGAGACTCTACCATTGGCATAGTTAACACTTCAGACAAGTTTGCCTTGACTCTGCATACTTTGTTCTTGGTGCTTCAGTCAGGAATGGTTATAATTATAAGTATTAGAGACACAGCTAGTTAGTAGATTAGTAGTTAGTAGCTAGTTAGTAGATTAAAAAAAGTTTTTTCTTCATTAATGATCAGACATAGACAATCCTTTTTTTTTTACAAAATTCTCAGGGACCCAGATACCTTCTCTAGATTTTTTTGTTTTGATTTATTTTGTTTTTATGTTCATTTTTCATGGCCTCTATTCTCAAGGTCACCTCTCTTGTTAAAGCTGCCTTAGATCCAGTCATGTGGAGCAAATTAGACATTAGTTGTCATATTCCTGGAAGGTACAGTGTCACTCCTTTACAATGTTCGCAATCGAATGTCAAGGGGAGATCTTATATTTGAGAAAACTTGCAGTGGGCTTTGCCTTACATGGTTTTATGTGTTTTTTCCTCCAAGTTTTTGCCCATAATTAATAATATTAATGGCCACAAAGTGGCCTTTGGAGACATTTGACTCACATAATTTTTTTAAGCATCAGCCCTTTGAGAAATACTATAGTGTGTGGTGTTACAATGAAGATGAGTAAAACATGCTCCCTTCCTTTGTAAATGTTCTTCAAACACAACAACCACACACTGGTACACTATATACCTTGTTGAACGTGGTTTTACTTGTTGATTCTCATTATTAAGGGCAGATGTTACGTACACTTAGTTTCAGCATACTGATATTTCTGCACTACTTAGTGTTCATCCATTAGCACATATCGCATTAGCTTTGCCTCATAGGACTGATCACAGAACTCCATGAGGTTGTTTTCACTTCACATTCTCTTCCTTGATAGCCTCATCCACATCAATACAGACTCAATCTGAATTACAGCACTTTAGATCTAGAAAGGATTATAAAATATCATTTTCTCTTCTCAGCTCCTTATTTACCAGTTAGGAAACAGATACCCAGGTATTTATCCAGAAACTAAATTAACTTTCATACTCTGAGCACAATGTATTTTCATGTGCTCCAAAAGAGTGTATCTTCTGCCTATTCTGGTCTATGAACTCAAAACCTGAATCTCCAAGTATATTTAGAAGAGTTACAACTGAAGAAAGTATAACGCATGTTAGACTTACACCTTTCTCCCATATTTAAAGGATAACTGAAATAATAATTTCAGTACTAATAAAATTTTGTTAAATGATACACCTTTTTTTAAATTGACGTATAGGTGATTTACAATGTTGTGTTAGTTTCAGGTGTATAGCAAAGTGATTCAGGAATATATATATATATATTCATTTTTAAATTCTTGTCTGTTATAGGTTATTACAAGATATTGCATATAGTTACCTGTTCTATACAGTAAGTTGATATATTTTTTTAAATAGAGCTCATTCCTGATAAAAGAAGTGCTATTTTAGAATTTTGCTTAAAAGCTTGCTGGATATTCATTTATTAGTGTGTATACTAAATTGGGCAACTTTTTCAGCAGATTTCTGGGTACATAAATAAAAGCTAGACAAAATTCTTTTGCATGTTTAAGTTATTATTATTATTATTTTACTTACTCTTTCAGTCATGGGGTCAATTATGATATCACCCCCAATGTCTGAGTCACTTATAGTTAGATCTCAGAGAGATAAATAAATTTGGTTTCATTTAGCATAAAACTAAATGTTCTATCAGTTTCATGATATAATTTCTATACTTGTCCATTTGTCCAGCTATATTATTACTCACTATGCAAAAGCTGGAAAATGAATACTAGCAAAGGTTAGAAAATGAGTATTAGCAAATGATACATGTGTATGTGTATATATATATATATATATATATATATATATATATATAATTTTTTTCTGGAGGATTTATTTTGATAAAAGGAGATAAAGTACTAGAATGGGATTTAAGGAACCCTGGATCTAGTACTTTCTATAACTAACTAAATTACCTTGGCCCACTAATATCAGCTCTATGGATATCATTTTCCTTATTTGACAATTACCTGGCTTGAACAACTTTTCAGAGGTACTTTGACCATGTACAACCATGATCTGTAAACTTCCACCTCTGTAAAAGGTTAGATTCTAGAAGAGGAATGAATCCTGCCCCTGTCAATTAAGGTCCATTACTGCTGCAGAGGAATGGGGAAGAACTATCACACATGGAGGCACGCTGACCTCCCAGACATTGTTTCACAAGCTGGCAGTCATATTTCAGGATCTGGAAATAAGCATTGGATATCCAGAAGTCCAATTTCATCAGCGCACCTGCAGATAACAAATCTCTTCAGAGTCTGATCTATTAATAAAACTCACACAGGGCTTCCCTGGTGGCGCAGTGGTTGAGAGTCCGCCTGCCGATAGAGGGGACACGGGTTCGTGCCCCGGTCCGGGAAGATCCCACATGCCGCGGAGCGGCTGGGCCCGTGAGCCATGACCCCTGAGCCTGCGCGTCCGGAGCCTGTGCTCCACAACGAGAGAGGCCACAACAGTGAGAGGCCCACGTACCGTGCAAAAAAAAAAAAAAAAAAAAAAAATACCTCACACGGTACTGATGTGCATGAATCAGAGGGATGAGTTATTCATCTAGAGCAAACATATAACCAATAAATTAACCATAACAATTTAATTGGCCCATCCAATTTTTCTCTATTGAAGACTTTACATGGAAATCTGAATTATTATCCAAAGGCTGCTTGTTGAGCATGCAAGCAAAGCAGTAGAATGTGGCATGTTTGAAAAGGTATACAGTTACACAGTGGATTGAAATAGCTTCCTGAGTTTACACTTCTCAAAATAGGTGGTCCACAAACTCTTTGTTCCCAGCTATGGGAGATAAGAAACCTGTGCCAGAATGCAAATTGAAATTTCAGCTGACCTAAGCAGTATACTGCTGGTCTAGTTAAATTAGAACACACGCTCCTTTTACTATGGTGACCCAGTGACATACTTTGCAGACCACACCTGGAATACAGGACCATCTCACATGAAGCAACAGAGATACGATGACCATAGTTTCCAATTTTATACCTGATTTTCCAGCCTCCCCACTTAAAATCCTTTATCTGGTAATGAGGTCTTTCATCAAACGGAGTACTTGGAAATTATTAGTAACGTGGTTTTTATCAGTATAGTCACATTCCAACCAAACTTTTCCAACACCAAATTAATGTAGCCTACTATCTATATTTCCTAATTCCTTCACCCTCAATGGTAGTTGCCATTAGCACCTTATCTCCTTGGCACTTTCAATTTCCACAACAACTGCCCCAAAGGCCAACTGCCAGCCTCACAGCGTTTTACCTCAAGGCCTTGTATGTCCATACCAGCTTTCTCTGCTCTTGCACACTGGAAGAGAGGTGCAGGCTGGAAGGACTGGAAATTAATACCCTTCGGGAACTGCATTCAACTAATGACAGACGTGAGTTGGGGGAAAACCCTGACCCCACCCCTCCTTTTGATAAGTCTTGGGCCTGTGTTTTAAATCGTTTCCCAGAATTCTTTAGCAGCACCCAAATCCATTTGCTCACAGCGGTATCTTGCTTGCAACCTTTGTTAGCTCCTCCCCTTCCTGTTTCGTTTCCATTTGTTCCCACCAGTGTTCACGAATCACTTCCCAAATAATCCATTTGTACTTTATTATTAGTTTCAGGTCTTCTTCTGAGAGAGCCAGTATTAGAAACATGAAACCCACTTATTCACAAATAACCCATCGAGTTATTTCTATCAGTGAATAATTTAAAGTGTTTCATTTCTTATTTTTCCCCCTAACTTAAAAAGTTAATTTTGGGAAGTCCACAGAGTTCTATGTGTCGGCTTTAAAATCTAGTTCAGGTAAAGCACATAAACATCAAGTACCAAATGATAGTTCCACATAAGATTTAGATAATCGTATTTCAGATAATCAAAAGGGTAAGATCACTAGAAACAGGTGAGGTTAAAAAAGGAGACTTTATAGACAAATTGGGATTTGCGTGAGGTTTGAGGTTGTATGTGAATCTATACTTACACAGTCATTTGGAATCTAATAAACAATTTTGCCTACAGTAAGAAGAATATACTGAGGAGTCTGTAGATTTAAAAAGTGAAGAAAGTACATTGCAAGAGCTATAGACAACAGACCTAAGAATAAAGCAACCTGTATGCAACACAGTACTGCGGATAGATGTTACAATAAAGAAATAACACATTTTAAATGATTCTGCAGTCTAGGCACATAAATCTAGTAGCAGCACATAGCACTGACATGACTGTGAGTAAGAAGAAAGCTGGGTAAAAGTTTATTTATTGCTAAAACTGTAGAGTGGAAACATTTTTCCAAGTTATTTAGGACCTAGGCATGTCACATCCAGAGCGCAGGCAACTTTTAGGAGGCACTGATCATATTGGAACAAAAAGAGATTAGACAGACTGGAAAGTTAGGCAAAGATTATCTTCAAGCAACAAGTCATTAAGTAGGTACTAAACAGCACTAAAATCCAAGCATGTGGGCATTACACATCATCACGTAATGAACAGAATCCCCAGAAGTCCTGAGAGCTGTTCTTATCCAGGTTAAAGGGAAGAAATAAGGATTCAGTCATGAAGATGGTTTCGGTGTGTCAGGATTAAATTAGTAAAACAGACCATAATTCCAGAAGACCAGATATATGAGAAAGATAACCACCCAGGAAGTCAGGCACAGGAAAGCAGACATGCAATAGAAGGAGAGAGAGAAAGTCTTAGTGAGGGATTAAATGCAAAACAAGATGTACATATTCAATTTAACCAAAAGAAAAGTTCAGAGCAATAGCAGAAACTTAGAAATGAAGTCCAGGATAGAGATGTCAGGAGTGAAAATATAATTTAATTTTATATTCATCTGATTATAAGTAAAATACAAATGTTACCGAGTTGGCGTGCGTTGCGTCAAATAGCTTCAACCGAGGATGTCAACGTTAGACCCAGACCAGCAATCTCGGTCCTTGTGATAGCAAGCAAAGAATTACAGGCTACCACTTTGGGCTTAGGTGCAAAGCAAAGTTTACTGAAGCACAGTTACACTCTCAGAGGGAGAGTGGGCTGTTTCTGCGAAGTGAAACCAGCCCTCCTGTACAGGCTTAAGGGTGTTTATAAGGAGTGTTCTGTGAAGAGGCGGGGTGCGATCATGGGTGAGTGACCAGGGATCATTATTTGATTGGCAGTCCCCGAGTTAGGTAACAAGTTCATTATCGTGCATGCCCTTACCCTTGATTCGCTAAGAAAAGCCCACCTGGGGCGGGGGCAAAACCACACGCAGATTTTACTATAGTGATGGTATAATGAGTTTGGGTTTACTATAGGTTATATGCCTGTCTAGTCTGGGCATGGGCAGCCCAGGGAAGTTCCCTTGTGTTACTGTGCCCCCTCTTTATCAGGATAAGTTGCCCACCACCTGACCATAGTTTTGCCCTTTCTGAGTGGGGCCGGGGCGGGTCCCCAGATGGTTGGGGTGTAACTTGACTACTCCCCTCTTGTCTTTTCGCCACTGTCACCTCCTTGCTGCTAATGTCTGACTATCTAACACATATATGTGGTTAACTACAATATTTAATTCATTTAACAGGAAGACTTATAAAGCAGTCTGTCCCCTCCAGAGGGAGTATTAGAGTTTAAAGGTGAGATAGATACAAAAAATATATCATTATACCATTATGGTAGTACTTAGCCAAGAGTTAGTAGAAGAAATATATGATGTGTTGAGTGATTTAAAGCTCATGAAAGAGGCAAACTGCCTGGGTTTAATTCTTAGCTTTGCCAGTAGGGAAAATTATTACAATTCTCTAAGCCTCCAATACTTATTTGATAACTACAACTATTAATAGTACATGTCTAATGGGGTTTTGGGGATTTAAATAAAATAATATATACAAAGTTCCAAGTACAAAGCCTAAAATCTATCCCCACCAGCCAAAGACCACAAGGAATCACATACAGTAAAAGAGTTAGGTGTGTTAGCTTAGTACAGCAGGGGAGAAGGCTTACCATGTGTAGCCATGAAGCATCTCAGTAAGAAGAATTTAGAACAGTCTTGTTACAGAGTTTCGGTGTAGAGGGGGTTTAAAGAAATGAGGAGTTGTTCTAGATTGTTTTCTCCCAGGAGTGAGTTCAATTTCATGGTTAAATGTCTTAACAATTTTTATCTAGGGTGAAAGAGGAACAAGCACAGCTAGGTTTAGCATAGGTAACCCTATGCATAGGTAAAGCATAGGTCAAGAAGCAGTTGTGATACACGTTAGTCACGAGAGGGGCATGAATTTTCTGATTGTATTGTATCTTCCTCTTTGTGTTCAGACATGATTACTAAGTAGTTTTGCTTCTGTCTTGATGCATCAGAGCCACAGTGTGGCTTTGCCAATTGTTCTGAGTTTCTTGTAGAAATTCGTTATGGTCAGTATTGTGGTAGGCAGGCTTCTAAAAAGGTTGTCAATGATCCATGCCTCCTGGTATTCATGCCCTTGGGTAATTCCCTTCCCTTGATGTGAGCTGGACCTTTAACTTGCTCCAAATGAACATAAATATGGCAAAAGTGATGCGTTATCACTTCCAAGACTAGATTATACAGACTATGACTTCCATCTTGCTAGCACCCTTTCTCCTGCCAGCACTCTTGTGCCCTTTCTTTTGACTTCCTGGCTTGTTCTCTTTGAGGAAGCAAGCTGTCATGCTGGAGAGGTTCACATGACAAGGAACTGAGGACTGTTCCTGGCCAATAGCTAGTGAGGAATTGACGCTCTCTGTCCAAGAGCCCATGAGGAAATGAATCTTTCCAACAACCGAGTGAGTGAACTTGGAAGTGTACCCTGAGATGATTATGTCTCTGGCCAACATTTTGCCACCTGTGAGAGACACTGAAGGAGAGGACCCAGATAATCTGCAGCTGGATTCCCAACCCACAGCAGCTGCAAGGTAATAAATGTTGTTGTTTCAAGCCACTAAGTTTGGGGGTAATTGATTACTATACAGGAAAGAATTAATTCAGCAGTCCTGGGCAGTTCAAACCTGGCACATACCCAAGAAAATCCTGTCTTTATGACTAGCCCTTGGCCAGCCCCAGGGACATGAACTCTGAGCCTTTGGAATATTCTGCCCAATAAGAGTGTTTGTGCGTGCCTGAGGCAGTAAGCCACACAGTACCAATTTGATCAAATAGTTTACGCTAACAATGTGATTTAGGTTGGACATCTGATTTTGCTCTTGTGGGTCTGGAGTCTAGGTAGTTGAGGTCGTTTGTGCAGATGCTACATGCCTTGGCTGATTTTAATCTGTATATTTTTTTCACCATATTTGTGAGAATAATAGCTTTTGTGAGTCCTGGGAGACCTTCTAGCAAATCATTGAGCTTGAAGGTGATCTTGGGACCCCCAACCCAGTTGCAGAGCAAAGCCTAGCTGGCTCCTACCAGGTTTCCTCATTTCAAAAAAACCCAAGCGTATATAATAAATGCACAGTAAACGTTAGCATATTAATTTTTTTGCAGTCCCTGGGGAATAAATTACCTTAAGATCCTGAAGCAGAACCTCCCTCTCCTGGCTAGGACAGTCTCAGCTGATTTTCTTCTACTCCTGACTTCACATTTTCCCTTTTATCAGCAAAATATAAATACAGATTTTCAAGCATGTCCAGTGCTCTTTTAGTTACTATTAATATTTTTAATAATTATAAAGTATTTCAATACCTCTTCTATCATTTTCACCCTGTGAATAAAAGTTCTGACTACAAAATAGATCACTAGAGCTGTCTCTATTAATCCAACTGTAATGGTGATCTCTTTAATCTCAAACTTATTCACTGCTTGCTCATTTTAATTTTTTTATTGAGGAACATTATAATTCTAATTTTTGTATTGATGGATATTATAATGCCATAATTTGTTACAAAATCACAATTGTTTTCTTGATCCTTTATTTACAAAACAAAATAAACCAAAAATTGAAGTTTTAAGCTTGCCTTTATGAAATTGGATTTAATTATTGTTCCATGTATTCATTTGAATTGATAAACAGTTCATTTTAAAGGTGTGTTCAGATATATTTCACTACCCCTACTCTATTATTGATTAAGATTACTTTAGAATTGGGTTTTTCTAGTACTGTCCTGGCATGTGGACTTAAAGACTTTAAAATACTGTATACTAAAAATAACAGATGTTGCAACTGTTTTCTTTAGGGGGTTTTAAATTTTTTAAAACCTCTTTAACACGCTTTCTTTTACTGACTTCCTTGAAAGACCTATTTAATTTTCATGTGATAACTATTAAAGTGAATTCAGCATTATCAGCATAAGTGAACCACGTTACCTAGTATCTAAATAGAATCATCTCATTTGAAAATAATATTAAAGTTAAAAGAACTATGCATTTTTCATAGAAAGAGACAAAGGGAAATAAGTTACTGTTAAAATATTTTTGAAATTTATGGTAAGAAAGGAACTAAACTCAGATAATTTTCTTTACATGATGTTAGGGTATTCTTTTGCTTGTTAGGGTTTTTCATTTAAATATTGTAAAAATTTTAATTTCATTTAATATTTTCTCTCTTTCTCTTTCTGTGTCTCTGTCTCTCTCACTCTTACTCTCTCTGATTTTTGAAAATTTCTGTGCAATCTATAAAACTCTATGTCAATTTTATTTTCTGAAAAATTCCAACCTAATTGTTTGAAGCATATTGCAATTAACACAGACATTTTTACATATGATACTATGATACTTAAAAGAATAATTAAATAATTAATAAAATTTATTGATATTATAGAAAATGATAAATGTGAGAATATAAACAAGGAAAATACAGCTCTAATTTTGAAATTTATAATATTAGTAATATATTCCTATTTTAACTAGAGTAGAAAAAAGTGTTATAGCATAGTGTACCTAAATAAAAATGGAGAGTGAAAAGTTACCAAGGGTACAATTTATCCTCATAGTAAAAAAAGAAAACAATAAAACATTTCAAAAGGAGAACACACACATATATATACACATATATGTACACACATGTATATGTGTAAGTAAATATATAGGCAATAAGTTAGATATAAACATATCAATATTTTTAAAGATTAGAGGTATATCAAAAGTCAATATCAAAATCATTAGGTCTCCCATGTGGATTTAGAGGTCACACAATAGATTTATTAGAACAGCTGCCTCTCCACTTAAGTCCCTAGCTCCCCCAGTAGTAAATCTAGTTCTAGGTGGAAAGCACTAAATTCTCTTTACATTTTGCAGCTCTGGTGGTCAATAAGCTCCTTTGTTTCTCTCATTACGTGTTACATCACTACCAAAGACAGAGCAAACAATCTACTAATTTCATAAATGTAATTATACCAGATTAGCTAAAAACTAATGTGACAGCAAGATTCACTGCTACATGGATTATTTATGAATCTTGTTCAAGACAATATGGTCATGGATAGAACCTTATAATACTGGAAGTGACAGTACAGTTACCATAGTGACTAAAGTGCTCAGGTGTGGGCTACAAGATATAAAAAATACAGGTAATCTGGTATCTTAGAGATGCAGGGGAGTATGGAACTTAAAATATATTGGGTATAAATGAAATATATATCCCTCTTGACAGCTCCAATAATTGAAGTTTGGAATCTCCAATATATAATATAGATTTTTTTTGTAATTTAAGTATACATAGAGTTTTTTAAATATATGAAATATTTGTTAATAAGCTACATACATGTGAAACAGCCTATAATAATTATTTTCTGTGTTTGAGAGATATGCACTCTAATATCTTTAAAGAGAAGTTGAACTTTAAATAATTTATTTTATCACATATTTATTTTTTAGCTGCCATGGAAACTGCCTAAAGGTTTTCTAAGTAAACTATGTATCATACAGCCTTGTTATCTGACCTTCAGCCCATCTCCATTTGTCCCTTTACAACATCAAAAAACAAAACAACAAGAAATCTTATTAAATAAAACAATTAATTCCAAAAGATCCTTACAAAAATTAATGTTATAAAAAATGAAATGTCTATAGAAGCCAGATCTATTTCAGCTATTTTTATACAGACACAAATGTTGTACTTGCTAAGTAAATGTTCTCAACCCAAAGAAATTTGCATATCTGGTCTTATAAAATGTCAGAAATAATCAAAGAGGCATGCTCTTGAGTTCATTTGTCAAAGTATCCGTCTTGATGTGAGGAAGGGAAAAAAAAGAACGTTCGGCAACATTTTTAAAGGTCTTAATCTAACTGTCTTTTTTCATGTTCTTAACTGAAAATAAATTTAGGCACACGTATATTATCTTCCTGATGAGAACTTCTGTTTATTATTTTAAGACACATGTAACCATTTTATAATAAGGTTGAAATGTTTTCCAAAATTATATTTATTTATCATTAATAAACTGTACAATTTAATGAGTACAGGAAAGTATTGATTGCTATGATTATATTACCTAAACTGAATAATTCATAAATCATTTTCTTCAACATCGTATGGGTGATAACATAGCATATATATATATATATATGCCATGTTATATATACATGTGTATATATATATATATACACTTATGTATATAATTTCATTTTAGATATTGTATTGCTAATATCTTGGTGTCTAAAATATTATTTGAGTAACATAATTGTCTTTTACAAATATAATCCATCCTCCCTAAGCAATGCCTTTTTGAAATATCATTTGATATCACCATCTGAATAGAATATGATTTTTTCTTTTAAACCTGATACTTTTTGTACCAGACCTGAAAAAAAATCCCAATTATACTTCTGCAAATCAAAGTTTCCTGTAATGCAAATGCAGACTTTTTTATCCATAAATCTCTTAATCAGTACAATTATTTCTTAATACTATTTTATGCAATATCATAACTATTTTAACTATGTAAATTCTGATTGATAAATGTGGTAATTAAACACAGTTCACCAGTGATATTTTATTAAACTTTGATAACAGAAAGCCTAGAACAATTCTGCTTATGCTGGGCACTGTGTTTGCTGCTCTAAGTTAGAGAAATTAACCGGGCAAGGTCTCTGCCCTCAGAGAATTCATCGTGGTAATTATTAGAGAAAGTCTTAATATTAAAAAATAATTATGTTAATAATATTATTAATAAATGTCCTCTTAATTAATGTCTATTCTGGAGGACCCAGTGTGCTAAGTGTTTGAGGCAAAAATCTCCTCTAATACAACAAGCTCATGAGGCAGTCATTTTAGGCAGAGGGTGTAAAATATAGAACATGAGGGTAAAGCTAGGCATTGAAACAGTATATTATTCACTGTGGTGAAAAGTGTGCCAGTTCTTGTTAATTTCAAGTTTTTACTCTTCAATTCATAGCTGTATGTTCTTGGGTGAGTTACTTTACCTCTCTGTGCCTCAGTTTCCTCATCTATTAAATAAAATAATAACAGCAGTTGCTACCTAGGTTACTTGTAAGCACAAAATGGGTAAAAAATTTAAACTCCCCAGAACATTTTTAGACTTAGTAAGTCTTCAATAAATATTTATAATTATCATATTATTTGAATAACAGGTGATAGATTTTATTTTCTATGTTATTGATAAAAGTATGACTTAGCTCACAGCTTACCTAGTTGGTTTAAAATATTTGATATTTTTGTCTTGTTTTATGATATTACTAGTGTATTAGTCTATTTTACTTAGGAAAACAGAAGCTACTCTATGTAATCCAAGAATAGAATTGTTATTATAGGAATTAAGACTGTACAAAATTGTTGAAAGATTGTGCAAGGAAAAGTCAGAGAAGTACTTCACTAAAGCTCAGGAAAAAAAGGGATGATCTCATACTGAAGCTCCAAGGAGCTCGTAAGGATGCATCTGTGAGCATCTGTGGATCTCATGTCCACTCATGCATCTGGCAGCAACTGCCTGCAGAGAAGTCTAACTTTTCTGCCCCATTGAAATCCCAGGGGAGGCTACCATTTGGCAAACTGATAATTAAATGGAAAAATGGATTGGGGCAAAAACAAGTTTTGGCATCCCTGAAGGAATTCAGAGGAGGTTTTTGGAAGTGGTGGCAATGATGTCAAGTTAACAACAATTAGGGCACCTAAACCACCTATGCCCTTCCATGGAATCGGTATTCCCCTCTTACAGAAGTTGAACCAGAGACACAAAGACATTACATACTCGCCTACATCCACCAGATATTAAGTAACACAGGAGGATTTGAGCCCAGCTCTGCCTGACTGTCATACCCAGGTCTTGTTTTAGCCACTGGGTATACACTTTCATGGAGGTGCCATGCCTGAACTGTAGCATGGAGAAAAGAATATCAAAAAAAAAGATCTTAAAAACTTTTTTCACTTACATTTCAATAGTATAGAAATTTTTATGAGTTGATGTTCAACTCATAAAATAACTTAATCACAGTATATTTAGAATTGGGTGTTCTCTAATGGTCAGCAATTGAAAATAAAGTGTCCTTCAAACTCCAGGTAATTGAAGTTTGTACAGAACAAAGGAGCATTGTTGCTACAAAAGAAGAATTCAACCCTGTATAATTTAAAGCTGAGTATGTCCAGCCAGTGCACATTAACATCTGAAGGCAGAACTTAAAGAGCCATACAATGTGATATTTACAATTAAAATAGTAATGAAAGGCAACTGACCTTTAATAATTATAACATACTCTAGCTCATTAACTGAAATAATGTACTGCAGCTGAATGTAAAAACTGGGTGTAAAATTCTTAGACCCCTGAAACTGTCTTTAAACCTTTAAATCACAAACTGAAAAGGCATCTGGCTGAATCACTTGTTATATTCTGTCTTCAAGATGCATATCCTCTTTGCATACAGAGAACCTTTTCAGAAGGAAGTTGTTCAAGAGGTAGTCCTATGTAAATTCACTAATTAGATTACTGAAAACAGTAATAACACATCCTGTTGTTACTTCTTTAAAAAGACAGAATATTCTCCACAATGCTTTCGCAATAATGTAAACTAAATATTTGCCTGACTGCAGAATAGAATTACTTTTACGGGAATCAGTAATAATATGACTCCTGATAGTATAAGCCTTTTGCATAGCCTCTTGTCTTTTAAATGAGCCATGAACTCAGGGATGCCCAAAACTTTTCCATATGATTGAGATGCAGTGATTGTGTGGAAAAACTGGAGATTTCAACCGAAAAAATACATATTTAAAGTGCCAGTTTTGGCTGAAATATCTTCAACAAAATTTTTAAAGAGCAATTTGTAATTGCTTTTTGCAGGCAGAACCACCATAGGAGACATTCACATACCTAAGCTCTGAATCATGTGCATATATTTTTAATTCCTGCACAGTCCATTTATTAGTTGACAAAATATTTAACTTAATAAAGTGCTTTTAGAACAAATTTCTCATTTAGTTAGCATTTTTAAATGAAATACACCTGAAAAATATTATTACTGAGATTTAAAAAAATTATGTTAGGAAGAAGGGAGGACCATAATTTGGGGTATTATTTTGGGATATTTATGGGTAAATCACATAAACTTTCTGAACCTCAGATTTCTCATTTCTGTAATAAGAAGGATGAGATGCTTTCTAAGGACCATAAAATTCTATTTTCCTCTGATAAATATAGTTTTCGCAATTCTTGCCATACTATGAAGCCAACATTGCCGTTGCATATGAATATCATATGTACGGTAAACTCATAGTTTTACCTCTTTTCAGAACAGGATTTCCTTTCAGGCATACTCTCCTAAATGGTTGACAATTGCATTTATCTTGGCATTTCTGCTGAAATCATCACACACCAATTTTTCCTTTCTTTTTAACAGTACTGCAGAACTTCAGGCTCTTAGAACGCTAGTTGTTTGTGTTCGCGGTTTAAGGGATCATTCAGCCCAATGTTTCTTTTTAGAAGCGCTGTTGCCATTTGATGGGGCTAATTCTTTAAGTGCACTTGCAGCCTCCTCTCTGTGGTGCATTTAGTGTCCCTGGAGACCTGGTCCTAGACTTCAGCAGTAGCCACAGCCCTCTCTCTCTACAGGTCATTGTGATAAAATCTTGCTGCATATTTCCACTTCCACTGTGCCATAGTTGGGCAACAAAATATGTCTATATTAATTGTTACATGAAAATTTGATGTTACAGGAGTTTATTTCTACCCAAATGAAAGACAGGTATTTGTAGATTCTAGAAACTGAAGCAAGGCCATCTTTTTTTTTTTTTTTTTAATCACAATTCAGAATTCGTTCCAAAAATAAGAATGTTTTTTCGTAGTTATAGCTTAATCATTCATTTTTTTCTTCCTAAAATTATGATTGGAATAAAATATTTTGTCCACTTGGATTTTTCAAAAGCAGTTGTTGCTTTGCTTTCTTCTTCCTAATCTATTTCTCTTCTATTGAGTCTCCTGGATTGGAAATTTATATTTCCTTTAACTAGCACTTTGTTGAAAAGTCCTCTGATATTCCATGTAAACTTGAGTTTATTCTGTTTTCTGCAGTGTCCTTAATCTCCAGTTTTGAGGTTATATATTCTTGCTTTTGTCCTCTTTGCCAACCTCTTCAATACGTTCTATTGGAAGGCTTTTTAAACTATTCTTTTCTTGTGTTAGCCTTTTTCTTAATTACTTCTATTCTCCACCAAACCTTGAGTTTCTACATAGAGTATAAAGCTTGACTCTACTTGTTTTTGTGTTATACTAATTCTTGAAATACAGACACCTTAAGCTATAAAATAATACTCCAACCACCCAAACTTGTGTAACTGGAGTGTTAGGCCAATATATAACACAGAATATTTCTTCTGGAATCACTCCTTGTTTCCTTTGGCCAAACAAACAGGTGTTTATTAATTTGCATATGACTATGGTTTGGAGTAATAGTTGTTGTAGAAATTATTGTCATGCTTTTATCTTACTTTTCGGGTTTTCTTTTTCCCCATCAAAATGACACCATAAGAATTACTTCCCCAATCAGAGACTGTTGGGAGTGTTGGAAGTAGTCCCAAAGGCTGTGTGGGAGGACAACCCCAGGCAAATCAGAAGTGCTTGGCTCTCCTGCCACTGTCATTTAGCAGTTGTACACTTTAAATGAATCCCAGCAAAAAAAAAAATAAAAGTTTGTGGAAACAGGTAACTAGGTGTAAGACAAACAAGTGGTAATTTGTATTAAAATGTCTCAAAGGAGAATTCAGTGGGAATTATTTGAAGCCCCCTGAACTCTCTAGTGTCAAGTCTTACAAGTGAGTTATATCAACTGTTTGATCTTGCCTATTACTTGATTTCTGTACCTGAATCACCCACATTTACTTTCCTATTTTCCTAAATTTTCTCAGAGAATTGATTTGGCTAAGGTTTAGAAATAAGAAAGATTAACATTTGAGACTGTGTGAAGGTGAATTTCTCAGAATTTGGGTTTTAGGGGCTTCAGACACATCTTTTTGAAAGGTGGCAACAAACCATCCTGGTCTGAGGTACTGACAGCAGAATGGAGCGATGTGTTTCCTGTTATGTGCACTTACTTCTCATCTCCCCTTTTAAGTATGTGTGTGTGTGTGTGTGTGTGTGTGTGTGTGTGTGTGTAATATACTTATGAAATATATATTTATATATGAATATATATTTATACTATACTGTATATACTATACTATATATACTAAATATATATATATTTACTGGATATATATGACATGTCTTTTGTCAGATAGCTTTAACTTCTTGACTCATATCATATTGATAAAAAATATTTTGAAGGGATCTGGTTCCTTTGTTTTGTAAGTTTCAAATATTGCAAAATATGACTAAAAGGCATAGAACTTTTTAAAGTAGAGGAAAATTTCATTACAGTATAGCAGGTTTCTGGGACTAGACACTGTCGCAAATGGAGGGGTGTGTAAGATAGTATTTGCCTTCACGCATCATCTATTGGGATAAAAGGGATAAAAAAATAGTATCAAGAAAACATACTATTAGTGCTTTGGGCATTCCAAGGACAGAGGATTCACACAAAATGGAAAATCAGAAAATACTCTTGTAGAATGCTGAATTTTATGGTTCTTGGTAATGATTAAGATTATTAATTAATAATTATTAAACAAATATGTATTAATGTCTACAGTATGTTAGACCATATAGTATGGTCGTAGACAAATAAAATATGCTTTCTACTGTGATTCAAAACAGAATCCATCTTCTTTCATGATAAATGAATTTTATGGTTTTTGTTTAATTGTGGTGACAGAATGCCAGCATCCAGTTACGAGGTATTTTTCTCTATTTCACATTGCTTTGGATTCAGTATATCATTGGGGAATCATGCAAGAAAATACAAGCATAACTCAAATAGTTAGAATTGATGATCTCAGACCAATCAACCTTGTCAGCAGGTTGTGTTTCTTTGAAAAAATTATGTGGCCTCTCCAAGCATCACTTTTCCCATGTATGAATCCACATGGTATGTAGTACAGATTTGATGAAATAATTTACATAAAACATTTAGTACTGCCTTACACATTATAAGTGGTCAATGTTTATTGATTTTTTGCTGCTAAAAAACAACATATCACACAGAGTTATGTCTGTTCAACTGAGATGATCTACTTTTTCATTGGTCTGGAATATTTATTTATGATGTTTTCTGAGGACAGATGTTTGTGTGGAATGATCATGAAAGACATTTTCTAAATTTTATTGGAAAAATTACACATATTTATTATGTGTAATAGTACCATTATGAACTTGTTAAGCTTTGTCAATTTATGTAAACTGAATAAGGATACATACATACAAATTAATACACTGTATATTTTGGGGCAGAATGACATACATTGACTCAAACTTGCCTATATTTATGTTCTACATTTAGGAACATTTGAGTTGACTCAATCTGTGCATGGAAAGGCTGGATCCTCAATGCTATGGAACTTCATTAATATAGTCTCAAAATGTTTTCAAGTTACTTCTCTTTTTAACTAGAGGATGAATTATTCTGTACATTCCTATAATAAAGCCTATCTCTGACTCACATTTTCAAAGTTGCGTACATTGACACACTGAATTTATATTTTAATTTTAACCTCTCATTTGTTTCATTAATAGCTTTCAAGAACCATTGAAAATACACAAAACTGCAAGAGAAAAATAAATACACTTGGATTTATTTCTTTTCCTTTTTTGTAAAGTTGTGTCACTCACTCATTGAATTAATTATGTGACCCTAAAAACAAACAGAAAGGATCAGGATACACAAAAAAGCATGGTTGAACATAAAAATATTAACACACAAGTAAAATTTGTTAATACAAATCAACTATAGCTGTTGTTTTATCAAGTATAAGCAAGTCTGTTTTGGGGGCCTGTTATTTCCAGTTACTTTAAATGATTCTGAAACAAAATATAAAAACTAGGTTTTCAAAATACATGGCCTTAGATGATATTTACCTGGCCTTTAGCAGTGAGATATCAGCCTAATGAGGTAGGAGCAAATGTTTGGCATATGTGGAACCAATCTGTTTTCAAACATTGTTAGCCTTGTCTGTTTCAATAAATGCACTGTGTGAACCAAAATATTTTACTTCCATTCTGGGTGGCAATCAGATATATGGGTGATGTTTCCTCAACAGGAGCATGTTTCAGTATGAGTGAAAATCACTTGTTTCCCAAATAACAGAGTCAAGATGAACATGGCATTACAGATGAAACCCTGACCTCCCAATATCTTAACCTATCATGCTTCTAGGTTCTCCTTTTCCTCCTCCAGGCTGAAACAGGAAGCCACAGCATACTCACCTCCATAAATATCCACTTACCACATACTGAGAACTTATATACATTGTTTACCTACTATACTTCTGGTACAAAACAAAGTTCCCATATTATAGAGTTATCAATTTTCTGCATAACCCCTGAAACTAAGAACAGGTCATAGTAAATCTAGTATAGCTGTTCAATCTGTTAACTAGATTAACAGCAACTCCAATATTCTTATACTGGTCATTAATAATAATCATATTAATTATAAAACAAGATATTCTACTTTCTACTAATTTATATGAGTGAATTTTTCCAGATTCTCTCTTTATATTTAATATGCTAATATTTTTAGTTTTTTATACTTATTTTTATGTTAAGTTATAATAGAAGCTGATATGATGCCTATAAATTCATGAAGATTCAAAGTGAACTGCTACCATAGCTAAAAACAGACATATCTTCTCCCACAAGAGTATACTTTTGGCATATATTAAATTTATTGTAAAGTTTTCAAACCATTTCCCCCCTGCACATACTAAATTTTAAAAAGCAATTTAGAAATTACTCATAGAAAATTGAATTGCCTAGCAATCCCATGAGTTAAAATTATGTCCTTGAGAAATTGTTTAAAATAAAACAGACTTCATTAAATGAGAAAAATAAATCCCTCTATTAACATAGCACCCAAACGCTAACAATACAAAGTAACAAATCGCTAGAGGCCTCAAATCACAGCATTCTAACCAAGGTTAATTTCTTTAATATTTTGAACACTGAGAAATTGTAGTCTAGAGGAAAGAATATATTAAGTCACTAAATTATCAAAATATCATGGGAAAATAACAGATTTAAGTTTTTACTATCCCTCCAATAAAGCCCTCTTGAGTTGGCAATAAATGACTAAGCTAAAGAAGAATACTTGGTATATATGTTTGAAATCTTTGGGGGTATAATAATTAAATCCCTGCAGTCTTTTTCTTAAAGAAAGAAAGTAGCCATTCATCCAAAGCTTTTAGGGATTTTTTTTTTTCTTATAGAGAAGTGATTCCCTTTATTGCTCTTTGAAGAGTGTATAATGGATGCTAAACAATTTATTTCCAAATGGAAATGCATCTTCAGAAAAATTCATATTAATCTAACTTTAATTTACTTCAAGTCAACAAATATTTATGACACATTAATAATATGCAAAATTCTATGCTGTAAATTCCTAAGGGATATATAAAGATGAGTTAGACATATTCTTGTTTGGGGGAGTAAATATAGGAAGGAACGCCTAATTACAAGGGAGTTAAACACATCTGAGTTGGATCTTGAAGACACAGGATGATGTGAACAAGCAAAAATAAGTGGGAGATATTCAGATGGAAAGCAGTACAAGAAACAAGAAAAGACAGGAGGAGCTGAACAAACTGATATAAAATTAAAACCTGTTAACTTATTTTTCATAGATGATGAGTGCTTCCTCATGTATAGACACGTCATCCTCAGAATAACCCAATTATATAAATAGAGCTGGTGCCATGCATGTGTGTGTGTGTGTGTGTGCGTGTGTGTGTATGTGTGTTATACATAAGAAAACAGTGGCCTTTT
Source organism: Monodon monoceros (assembly GCF_005190385.1). Taxonomy (NCBI): domain Eukaryota; kingdom Metazoa; phylum Chordata; class Mammalia; order Artiodactyla; family Monodontidae; genus Monodon; species Monodon monoceros. The sequence goes on along the minus strand of NW_021703777.1, from coordinate 128,507,789 downwards.
AGTTCCATTATACTGATTAGTAACAAAATTAGATATGAATCCTGTTCTTTGGCTATTAGAGCAGTTCTTTTCCCACTACATTATGCTACCTTTCATATTAGCTCAGATTGTATTGAAGGAGCACTATTCCCTAAGTACAATATAAACTGAGAAGCTGAACGATGTGGGGTTAGGAGAAACACCATTCCTCAAGTAATTTTCAAGAAACTAACTATCCAAGTAACAAATAACTGGAACATTGCCCCCAGTTTAGATTTCAGCTACATGCAGTTATACTGAATAAACATGAGATAAAGGAGAAGTCAAATAGGAGTCAAATTGCAAGGTCCCTGAGAAAACTTTCAATAATGATGAGGAAGACTTTTGGAATGTGGGGTCAAAGTCAGTCATGGGACCTAAATGTGGTGAGGGAGCTGTGATTTGGTTTTTCGAAGAAATAATCTTTCAAGTTATTTCTATGTCCTTGTAAGGAAGACCCTCAGTTAAAAAAAATTAGAAGAAACTATGAAAATTGCATAAAATAACAATTGAATTTCTTTTATAAATGGTTTCAGTAGTTTGATTCAGCAAATACTCAAAGAACATTTATTGACGACATACTGGAAACTAGAGATATAGCAAACAACAAACTCTTAACAAACCAAAATATTTATCACAAAAAGTTGAATTCTTAAAAGTAAACTCTAAGTACTTTTTCACTGATAGTTTATATGTCAAGATTTACTCCACTTTTCTATGTATATTTTAATGCAGCTATCCATTCTTTAAGTAATCCCTTCTAAACACTTTTTCTTTTCTTTTTTTTTTAACTTTTTCAGTATTAACTTATTTTACTCTTTAATAATAAATGTGTCACGATTTTCTCCTTTTGATTTTTGGGCTTCTGGTATTATTTCTTAAGTATTTCCATTTCTTTTATGTTTGTTTTTTGCTTCCTATCCATAACATCTGAATTGATTTTTATCCACTGTTTTATTTTTTTAAATTAATTAATTAATTTTATTTATTTTTGGCTGCGTTGCGTCTTCGTTGCTGTGTGCTGGCTTTCTCTAGTTGCAGCGAGCGGCGGCTACTCTTCATTGAGGTGCGCAGGCTTCTCATTGTGGTGGCTTCCCTTGTTGCGGAGCATGGGCTCTGGGCGTGCGGGCTTCAGTAGTTGTGGCCCGTGGGCTCAGTAGTTGTGGCTCGTGGGCTCTAGAGTGCAGGCTCAGTAGTTGTGGCACAGGGGCTTAGTTGTTCAACGGCATGTGGGATCTTCCCAGACCAGGGCTCGAACCCGTGTCCCCTGCACTGGCAGGCAGATGCTTAACCACTGCGCCACCAGAGAAGCTCCACTTTTTCTTAAAAGGTGTGTGTGTGTGTGTGTGTGTGTGTGTGTGTTTTAGGTTTCAGTAATTAAAAATTTCAGCAAATAGTCAAACTTAAGCCATTCTTTCATATTATTAATGAGAAGATGAGTTCAGTAAAGAGAACCAACGTTTTGGAGAGTCCATATACTTTCCTGACTATATAGGTACGGTTTGGGGGTAACCAATCACCCTCAGGTCAGTGATTTGCTAGAAGGACTCACAAAACTCAGAAAAACTGTTATATCATGGTCATGGTTTGTTACAGTGACAGGATATAGAATAAAATATCAAAGGGATGAGGTACATAGGGCAAAGTCCAAGAGACACCAGATGTAAGCTTCCTGGAGGCCTCTCCCAGTGCAGTTGTGCAGAGTTTATTTCTCCCAGCCATGATGTGTGGTAACAATATACAGAGCATTGCCAACCAGTGAAGCTCACCTGAGCCTAGATGTCTAGGGTTTTTATTGGGGTCCAGTGACATAGGCATGGTTTCCTGCTGACCTTTATTCTGTAGCCCTTCCAGAGATCAAGCTGATAACACATGGCCCAAGCCTACCACCATCAATCACAGTGTTACCAAGAACTGTCTTTGTTGCCCAAATTCCCCAGGTAACAAAGATACTCTGAACAGACAGGATACTCTAAGGACTTAGATGTTACCTCCCAGGAATCAGGCAAGAGACAAGCCTTTAATGTGCAGTGTGTGCACAACCTGGACTTGCTGAGTTGATCACTTTCTGCACAATGGGATTAACTTTTTATTAAAAATACAAAAACATTTCTCCTTTAGGTATTGGAAACACTAAAAGTCAAGGGGAGATAAAAACATACACTTGAAACAGAAAAGGGACTGAGGATAGCAAGCAGCAAACTTAATTTTTTTTAAAGAGTAATCTACACTGATGACATTAATTTCTTTTCGCTTATTCATTTCTCAGATATCTGGCTTTTCTTTTCATCACACTAAAGAAACTCCCCTCTGTAATCCAGAAGGACACATAAAACACCGGAGATAATAAGTCCAAAGAATTTTTCAAACCTTTGCTTTAGACACTGCTGGTCACAAAACATGCTATATTTTATTTGCACTTTTGACTACTTAAAAAGGTGTGCAAAAATCCAAACTCTACCAGTTTATAAAATGAGAGGTATTACTCTTAAGACCATTTGTAACCTAAGAGATACTCACTGTTCACAGCTTTTTGAACGTCCTTCCAGAAAATTTCTACACAAACACACACACACACACACACACCTTTCTTTGACTCCATTATTTACACCAAGTAATGTATAAAATATATAAAATAAGCTGATCCTTTTATTTAACATCTAATTGAGATATTTTCATGTAAAATATAATGATAAAACTTCTGGATTTTTATAACTGCAGAGAATATTGATATATGACTATGGTGTAATTTAGGATATAAGGTGATATTTCTCAAGCTGCTAAGGTAAAAAATATCTTACTGTTATTATTTCAATCTTCAGTTATATTCAATAAATTTGAGCATATTTATACATATATGTAATAGCCATTCATAGTTCTTGATTTTATATTTTCTTCTTGTAGTAACATCATTAGAACTTACGCTGTCATATTTGTTGTGAATGCACATTTCCTTTTTTTGGTTTTTGTTTTCAATCTATCTTTGGTGTATTTTCTCTGCCAAAAAAATTCTGTAGTGAAGTTTACCTGTGTTTTCCTTTATAGTTTCTGGGGTTTGTGTCTGGTTTAGAAAGGATTTCCAAACAAGATTATAAATGGTACCTTTTTCCATTTTTCATGCAGATTTTCATCTGTACCACTTCTATGTTTTGTAATCTATTGACAGTCACTTTGTGGCTTAATATTTAATCATTTATTATAAATTTTGCATATACTCTTGAAAATATGTTGTAGTATCTGTTTTCAAGGACCACAGTTTAATATGTATCTAATAAATTGCCTCCATATTATTTCGGTCCTTAGTCTGTGTCCATATTTCTTGCTGTTTATTTGCTTTGTCTAGGTTTAGTGAAAAGTTAAAATTTTAACATCATTATGAGTTTCTGTTATTTTCTCCAATATAATTTTTATAGGTAGTGTTTGATCAATTTTGATTCTGTTTTTTACTACACAAAATTTTGTCCTTCTTTTAAAAATAATTTGCTTCATTATTTAACTCTCATTTTCATTGTGTTTAAAAATTTTCCTTTGTTTTCAAACTTCTCTATTTTTATTTGTATTTTCTGGTATGCCATTTTCTTTAAGATCATTTTTATGTTTATTAATACGATGTTTCGAGTTAGTTCTACCTTATAATATGCTTTTTGCTTTGGATGTGCCTTTGCTTTCTCTCTCTTACTGTAGCCTCCACTACTACTAAACACACATGCATTGTGTTTGTGTGTGTTTTTTCCAGCTGAAAATTAAAAATTTAGATTTTTTATTTAGATTATTATGAGTAATGTTAACATCTACATCTTTAAGTAATACTCTTAAGCTTCTATTATTAGATTTATCAGACTTAAATGGTTGCATGATGTTGATTTTCTTAATCATTGATCATCAGCCATGAAAGAATAGTGAATTTATCACCTAATTTTTTACTTTGCCTTCCACTATCCTATTTTTGGTTTGTGTTTTTCTGTAATATCATTATTTATTACATTTAAAAATTTTAAACCATAATTACCATAATTGTTTTGAAAAGGACTCAAGGGTGCTGTGCTTACTGATTTATCTCATGTCTAAAGATAAATCTTCATACTTGAGAATTTGTTTGAATATTCTTAATTGCCACTTATCTTTTTTGAATATTCTTTAGACACATCTTCTCATCTACTCATCCCATGTGGACATCTAAGGTCAGGCTGATTCCCCCTGAACAATAAAGGGTTAATTTGGAAAGTCAAGGTAGTCCACACCCTGTATGTTCCAAACAAAATTTGGCTCTTGTCTGGCTCCTAGGAGATAACCTCTAAGCCCTTGGAATATCTTGTCTGATAAGAGTATCTGTATTTGAGGGCCTTGGACCATGCCACATTGACTATGTTAATAATGTGATTTATGGTGGGGGCCTGGGACTGTACGTAGCCACTTGACTTCTGGAGGGGTGGGAGTTTAAATGTCAGCCATGCCAGTTAACATATTCATGTAAATGACCCCTAATAAAAGTCCTGGACACCAAGGCTTAGGTGAATGAGCTTTGCTGGTTGGCAATATTCCGTATGTGGTATCACACATGTTGCCACACATATAGTATATTACTGGGAGAAGTGAGTGCTATTTGCAAAAATCCAACAGGAGGGGGAAACTGGAAGCATTCCCTGGTGTCTCCTGAATTCTGCCCTAGAAGCTTCTTTCCTCTGCTGATTTTAGCCAGTATTCTTTCACAGTAATAAACCATAACCATGAATACCACAGCTTTTCTTAGTTCTTTGAGTCCTTCCAGTGAGTCATAACTGTGGTCTTGGGACCCGTCCCCTCCAAACAGTACTCCCTTTATAGTTCCTTTTTTTTTTGCAGTACGTGGGCCTCTCACTGTTGTGGCCTCTCCCGTTGCGGAGAACAGGCTCCAGACGTGCAGGCTCAGCGGCCATGGCTCACCGGCCCAGCTGCTCCGCGGCATGTGGGATCCTCGTGGACCGGGACACAAACCCGCGTCCCCTGCATCGGCAGGCGGACTCTCAACCACTGCGCCACCAGGGAAGCCCTATAGTTCCTTTGAAATTTTTGTCTTTGGGGGCATGTAAAGCAGGGGCAGGTATTTTTCCATTTTAGGAAATTGTTAATTTCATTATTTTGCTTTCAAGTGCTTCTGTTTCTTCTTGAAGGATACCAATTACAGTTGTGTTAGCTTTGAATTTTCTGTCATCCATATTTATTTTCTCTAGTCGTCTCTAGCTCTGTTGATTTCCATTTTTTATTCCTGTGTTTTTTCAGACCTATCTTCCATGTTCTTGACTGTTCAGAGTTGTGCTTGTTTTTCTTTTTTGCTTCATCTAAATGAACATCATTTCTATGGTTATTTAATTTTCTCTTCCCTTATTTTCTGAACTCTTCTACCAGCATTTTTATATTTACCTTTGTATATTTTCTTTGAATTTTTATTTCAGACAAACCATATTTTCTTTAATTTCATTGATTTCTTATAACATTGACCCACAAATTTGTAAAATAGCTTTTCTGATATGTAATTTTGGGAGGTGTGCATCTTTTATCCCCTTTCCTCCTTTCCCTCTTTATATTCCTTTCCTCTCTTTTCTTCCAATATCTTTTCACAAATTCTATGCTGGTTCCTTTGTAAATTGTTTTCACCTTTGAAATGCAGGGTTACTTTTCTGAGGCTGGCTATTTGTTGAAGGATGGTTTGAGTGAGGTTAAAGAATAGGGTCAATAGGCCACATGGACTTCAGCCCATTTTCTCTGAAATCTTTCTCATGAATACTCTCCCTGAGGATCATTCTCTGTTCTGGCATAGAAGGAAATAAGTAGAGAGAACCCTAAAGCCGTGTATGTTCCTGTCCCCTGCAGTGATTTAACAGTTACTTCTGCTGATCCGACCAAGACTGTCCTCAGCAGTGATTTCCACATGCTTTTTCTTTTCTGACTTGCCCTATTGAAGAGTTGGCTACATTTTAACAAAGAAGCAGATCTCTGTGTTTCTTTTTTAGCCTCCTCTCCCATCTACACTGCCTTTTAAATTGTCTGAAACTAATTGTTTAAGTCAGTTGAAACTTACAAATGGACTGAAGAGGTTGTGATTTGCTTGTTTTTAACTTCAGCTTAGGAGTTATTTTTCTATATATCTCTTGTTTCCTTTCCGTCCACCATGCTGTAGATTCAAATATTATTCTGGGATGTTCTCTAAGCTCTCATATATACCCAGATCAGCAACGAAGCTTTGTTTTGTCCCTCAAGATATATGTTGCTAACTGACCAAGGCCCATTTAATAGAGCTCATCTCCTACATTCTTTTTGGTAGTTTCCAAAGATGTTTGATATAAATAGGAGTTAACCACCTCACACATTTACTACCATGTTAAAATAAAAGCAAATCTCTGAACAAGCACTGTCCCACATATAAAAGACAACAAACACTTATTACAGAGGAAACAGAAATCATGCCATAAAATCTGTTTTAGAAGTTTGACAAAAATCCCAGTTCTCTGTCCTTTTAAGTACTTGAATCACGTCACATGAAAAGTCTGTGAAAGCAGAGAATAATATTCTAAAGGCAAGGTTATCCTTAGGATTATCATCAGGAAAATAGAAATACTTCAAAACAAATTTCTGGATGTAAGTCTGTTCAGTGATCAAGTTTCTGGCTTGCCTAGATTCTTAATACTATTAATGAGCATTAAAAAGTTTAGCTTTTCCAAACCTACTGAATTTAACATTGAGAATGCATTTCTAATATTCATCATGTTATTTGACAAACCAATGTTTTCACTAATAAAAACACATTTTTACTTCAAATTTGCTAATGAGCAAATATTCAACTATTTATCTAGTTATGGATTACCTTTGGATTAGGGTCTTTTTGATATAACAACAGCTAATCACCCCTGTCATATGTTTTTCTGATTAAAGCAACTGATTGCCCCTAGAGTTGAAGCTTAAACTTAGTACCTATTTACTAACATACTGTCTATATCACTCTGCTACAATGTTGAAATCTTTAAAAACAGATTACAGGTGAGAAAAAAATGCCCAATTTACTTTTGGAGAAACTGGCTCAATTCCCAAGATCAGCTTTTCAGCACGCAAAGTACCATATGTCATCGCTCTTGGTAGCACTTTTTCTTTATACATTATGTATCTAGATATACACTAACTGTATCAAGGACAAAAGTTTGGGGCTTTGAATTCTTAATTTCATTATATTTAAGAAGATCCAGGAAGAACTCTCTTCATGCCCTCATTCTTCAAATCAAATATCTACATGTTCTTTCTTGGAAATTTTCTTTCCTTTATTTCTTTCTGTGTTTTCCTTCCACTGCCCAATATTTTTGTTTGTTTTAATTATTGTTTTTAGTTTGATATAATTTCAGCATTACAGAAAATGTGTAAGAATAATATCCAACCCAAGACCATATGTTCAGTTCCTCAGACTTATCTTTTATGACCCTAAATTTTTAAAGAGCACATGGAAAATACCCTTTATTTGAGTTTGCCTGGTGCCTCCTAATGATTACAGGTCATACAGTTTGTCAGGAATACTACAGGATATATTTTGTATCCTTTAACTTTAAGGTACACGATGTCCATTTGTCCCTTGATCTGTCAACTATAAGCTGGAGACAAGCCAGTGGTGTGGTTCCACTCTGAGTCTTAAAGCCTGAGAATCAGGAGCAGTTAAGATGTTATTTCTAGTCCAGGTCCAAAGGCCTGAGAACCAGAGTCCCATGGTGTAAGTTCCAATCCAAGGACAGGAGAAGACTGATGTTCCAGCTCAAGCAATCAGGCAGAGAGAGTGAATTTTCCCTTACTCTGCTTTTTGTTCTATTCATTCCCTCAACAGACTGTATACTATGTCCACTCATATTGGCACAGGCAATTTGTTATACTCGATTTACTGATTCAAATGTTAATATCGTCTGGAAACATCCCCACAGACACATAGAGAAATAACGTTTAGCCAAATATCTGGACATCTCATGGTCTAGCCAAGCTGACCCATAAAATTAATTATCACAATAACTTTCATCACTTGCAAGCCCAGAGAACTGGGATGTTTACTAGATTATTTTTCTGTACTCACCTACCCCCTCCAACACCTAACAATGCACTAAGAGATGTAATTAATATTTCCCTATGACTCTCAAATCTGTCTCCTCTTTCTCATTATCTCTGTGACTATCCTAGGTAAAAGCTTTGTAATTTTATAATATTTTACTATAGAGATTTTGTAACTAACCTCTCAATCTCCAGCACTGTTCTTCTTCAATCCATTCTTCCTGTAGCTGTCAGTGTCAGTATTCTATATGGTTTCCGACCGTAACAACTTTGCCTCTTTTAAACACCACGGTGCTAGAACAGTGATTAAGATATAATAAATATTCTATAAATATTGGTTGAATAAAAGAGTAAAATGCAAACTTGAAAATGTAATGTCCAAACCAAAATCACTCCATAATTTCTCACAGATTTACAGACATTCTTCAAACACCTTGGCCTAGCAAACAAAATACAGGCTTACCTGGAGCAAATTTATCATCCACCACCCTTTAATACCCCCTATTTGCTCCAGTGATATAAAATTATTGTTTTTCACATAACCAATAACCCATCAATCTTTCATACATGCTGTTACTTTGACCGTTTCACTCTTTTTCGAACTAGCTATAAACGAACATTTTTCAAAAAATGCAGCTTGATTCTTACTTAATCACCATGTACCCCCTGATGTCATATAGATATATATTTTTTCTGTCACCAGTAACATACTTCATCAAAACACTTAGTTCACTGAACTATAATTACTGTCCTATTTTTCTCTCTCTTTTTGGGTAAGGGCCATTTATTATTTATGTTTTCATCACCAGTTTATAACTGAGTACCTGTTATAGGTAGACAATCAATATATATTTGCTGAAAAAGTGAATTCTGAACCCTACATGTCAAATAACCTTTCACCCCATATCTACTTTTAGTATTTCTGTTCTACTCATCCTTAAAACTGTTTTCACCTCTTCCAGGAGAAACAGTCTAGTTGCTTTCTTGGAATTCAATAATCTCTCTTTGCTCTCATCACTCTTAATGTTTGTCATTATTAAAACATTTAAATCAATCTGATTTGTAGTATAAATGATTATTTGTTTTTCTATCTCCCCAAGTGAACTATAAACCCTGTGACAACAAAATCTATGTCTTCGTTCTACTAGATATACTAAAATAATTATATTACCAATAATAGTACCTTAAGGAAAAAGAAGTTTTATATTGAGTAATTGTCAGAACTTTATTTCAGAAACAAACCATTGGAGCTAATCGTGGAAGTGAACCCTTCAGGGGCAGGATTTTTATGGAGAATAAAAGGAAAATCATATTATATTGTGTAACAAAGTATAGAATCGGCTGCTTTGTAAAAATTACTGTGCTAGACATAACTTGATTGAAGATAATCTTTGTGGTTGGAGCATAAAGACATTTCATGTTCATTTTACATGTACTTTGCTTTTTGAGAATTATTAGTTAAGTACAAATTGTGGAAGACTTATTATTGTTCATAAAGTTTCTTCTCACATTTTAATAGTGATTCACACTTTTTAAATTGTGTTTACATACTTTACTTCACATTAATGCTTAATATTATTTTGTAAAGTAGGAGAGGGAACTGAGATTCAGCAAATTCGAATTACGTCCCTGAGCTCTGTCATACTGTTAACTACCACATAAGTGTGCAATTTTATTACCATGGTAATACAGGCAGAGAGAAAAAAGAAGTAATGATTTGGGATCTGATCTAAGATTTTGTGTGTGTGTGTGTGGGACAACTGCCAGGAAAGCTTGTCCTGGTGTAAAAGCTAACTATAGGTGCTGTGACTCTGAAGCATGTTCAAAAATACTCAATAGAAGTAAAGTAATGCAAATTTCTAAGATCAAAGAAGCTTCCATTTATCACCTATAAAAATAGCAAGTATATTTTTTAAACTATTCAATAGAAAGATGACATAGGGTCAGTTATTTAACCAATATTTAAATTATGAGATGCCAAGTGGACAAAGTACAACATGCAAAGGAATCTGAGATTTCCATCATTCTATTTGGTTTTGTAATTTAGAAATTAATTGAAAGTCATCAGATGCCCCATGCCTTCTGTGTGGCCAAGGTTAGGAATTGATAACTTCTAACCCAAAAGCAGGTCTCCTGGCCCTGGACCTGAATTAGGACATGGTCGGTTGACTTATGACAGTGTTCTCAGAGCAGGAGTAAGGGTAGAAAGTTTAGGTAACAATGTTAAATTATTGCCTCATGTGGGAGTATTCCTCATGCATAATTTGGAGGAAAGGGTAGTGTTAGTAAACCTCACACTGAAAAGTAAAATGAAGTGACTGGTGAATCTTGAACTTTAATCTTTTGTCATCCCAGATCCAATGCATATTCTATTCTGTCCGCTCACCACAACCACAACAGTTATTTTCAGACATTCACTAAATATTGTTGAGTGAATTATACCCTGCAAAATATCATGTTTCTGTAATAACTTCCCTACAACTTTAAGAATATATCCATTTTCTCATTCTCATTTTGAAACACTGACATCCACTATAAAATAAATAATGCTATATTTTAGGTCACCAGCTATAATTAATAAGGCATTCTATATATACATACTATCTCTTGAATTATTCGTTCAACTACATCATGAATTATATATAATTCTTCATTCTCATTGTCACCACTTTAGTTCAGGCCCTCATCATTGCATGCCTGACCAACAACAGTGATATTATAAATAATTTTCCTATTTCTAAACTAACAGATACCCTGAATGTCTTATTTTGCTCATATTTTCTGTAGCACTATGTTGATCATATAGAACAACTTTAATGATTCCATACTGAATTAGTAAAAAGTACCAAAAGCACTTTATAAAGATTTTATCCTCACTATTTTTCATGTCTTAGTAGGATAGTAATATTTGGGTAATTTTTTGGCTTCTAAAAAATGTCAAGTTGGATTTAAAACTTCAAAAAAGAAAAAATAAAACTTCAAAAAAGAAAAAACAAAACTTCAAAAAAAGAAAAAATTAAAAAGGAAAGAAAGAAAGAAAAAAAGAGAGAAAGAATATCAATTTGGGAACTCATTGTATCCACACTATTTTACCTTCATGTTCAAGTTCTCAGTCTGATACCTGTTGTGGTACAAATACTGAACCAAAGAAAGAGCAGTGATCCTTCTAACTAGTCATTCATTTCATTCACAGCACGTAAACATGTTGCAAAAACATACATACAGAATTCAGTTAGAATTTAACTCTCACTCTGCCTCTGCCCCATCAGTCCAATTCTTATTTAATAATAAATTAGATTGTAGATTAATTTATACAAATTTTAATATAAAAATAATTTTTTTGACAATCAAGGCATACTGAAGATGGAAGGGTTTATCTGAGGAGGTGTTCAAAATGATGGTTATCAATGTTCAGAAATGCTCTTTGTATAGTTTTGAAGAGATGTGAAATATTGCTGTTGAAATCCTAACTGAAAATTAGGTTCAAATTTTGAGTCAATGAAAGATCCCTTTGGAACAACGTAAAGCCTGAATCATTATATGCCTATGGTATTTTCTGAGACTGAACTATGAATATGCATAAATTGGTTTAGAATATATAAAAATCTTGGGATGGGACTCTAATCATAAGAAAGATCTTAGTCATATCAACCAATTTTAATTTTGTACTGTTAATTTTTAAGGATTCCTGCAAAATTACTAGACATGAATCACATTTCTAAAAATACATTTTCAGTTTTGTTGTCATTTTCTTCCAGTAACTGAAATGAAGTCTGGACTATTTAGATAATTTAGAGAATATAATGAAACCGTAATCTAATGAGCAGTAAAGTTCAGTAAATGCTCTGATGCATCTCTTTACTACCAGGAAATAATAAATAGTAAGCTAATTTCCATTAGAGTTAATGTTTAGTATGAATAAAATATTAATGTAATAATAAACTGTAATATAATAATACATAAGAGGGAAATAAGAGTTGAATTTGTTTCTTTCTGCATAAGGAATGCTTCTCAGTTGCCCTAAAGTTTAAAATACTTTTTAATTACAGAGGTCATTTTTTTTTTTTTTTTTGCGGTACGCGGGCCTCTCACTGTTGTGGCCTCTCCCGTTGCAGAGCACAGACTACAGACGCGCAGGCTCAGCAGCCATGGCTCACGGGCCCAGCTGCTCAGCGACATGTGGGATCTTCCCGGACCGGGGCACGAACCCGTGTCCCCTGCATTGGCAGGCGGACTCTCAACCACTGCACCACCAGGGAAGCCCGAGAGGTCATTTTTAAAGATGATCTAAAAATGTTTCAAATTAAACTAAAAATTCGAGGAGTAAAATATGACCTAATTAAAACTTAGTAAGAAAATGAAATAGTCCAGTTGACATATCATGTGGAATCCTAAAAGTATATTAATATTATAATTTTTAGATTAATATGAGGTATCTTTATTGATTAATAAGACACTAAGATATTTCAAAATATAATTAAATTGAAATGACATATTTTTCTAAAAAATAAAACTAGTTTTTATATGGTCATTCTTATGTCATTCATACCTTTACCTCTTCATATTTTGTAAAAATATCCAGCTTATTATATGAAGGAAATTGATTTCATAATCACCTTCATAATGACAGCAAACCTCCAAACATCAATCTGTCATTACATTTCTGTTTAGTGTCTTTTGAGTGTCCTGAGAGGAAATGAAAGCTGAAGGACCTAAAGAATTACTACAGAACCCCTGAACATAAAGAATTTACATTTTATCTTCCAGCATCATCATGATGTCCATATCTTATCCCCAAAACTCAGCATTTATAAAATTGTATGATCACTGCTGTCCATATCATAAAATGCAAACTCATCCAAAAGCACTTTATGCCTCTGGCCTCAGCTAACTTTTCCCGTCTGATCTTCCAGCCTAACCTCCATTTAGAGAACAATTAATAAAGAAACAAGACACCTGAAAGAATTGGCAAAAACACATGACAGTACAACATATATTTTCTTAATGCATTGTGAGGTACATGGTCCAACTGCTAATCCATTGTCAATTGGCTAGAATAATCAGAGCTTCTTGGAGAAAATATTAAACACTGTTTTGAAGGCAAACTGGGTATAAATTGGTTTATGGGAGAGATAACACCATTTCTGTGAAGACACATTAAAAAAGGGGTGATCATGATGTGAACACTGTAAAATATTAATATCAGTCTGAATACTTAAGTTGTATTAATATTTAAAAGTAACCAGAATTAGAGTTTAGTGAATAGAGAGAAAACATTATGAAAGACTATACGATTAATTTAGAGGAGTCTTGATTGGTTTCAGAAGTAGGCTTATGAACAAGAAATCATATATAGTCCATTTCTCAAGTTTAATTGCAAAATGTGTAATTCTGCTCCTTCTTTATTCATTTGAAATTATGTATTGAACTTCTGAATGTCTTTGTTAAACACCGAACATATTTACAGCATTACCCAATTTTGGAAAAATAAAATTCATGGGTCACAAACATAAATGTCTTACAGGAAAGAAATATCAATCATTTCTTCAACAAATATTTATTGAGCAACTTCCATGCACTGGGCACTATTCTCAGAATTGTCAGATACAAAACAACAAGGAGTCAAGAGGACTACGACAAACTAGAGAATTTCTGCCTGGTTTAAATTCTCTCCGTTTATTTATTTATTTTAATCAAGCAAGTCAAACAAGACAAATCTGGTAACTTCCCCTTTGACCTACCCTGACTCCTACCTAAATATATACCTGTGCTGAGTCTTTGTAGTTGAGACCAACCTGAGTTTTTCAGAGATTCTGAGGAAATCTCAGATAATATAGAAGAAATAATCATTTGGGGGGTTTGTTTCTTCCAGAGCACTCTCAGGATTAGAGGGCATCAATAATGGATTCTGGAACTACAGCATGGAGAAAAGTTTGAGGTACAGTCAAACAGCTAATCCCTTTTCTATTTTATCTTCAAAATATTGCCATCTGTCAGTTGCCGAGTGAAAAGCAAAGCTAATTTACACCTCTCTGAAATTTCTTTAACATCAAGTCCTCTTTTCAGGCAGCTGCTGGGATCCTGCCTTAGTTATGGGCACAATGAGTCTTTGAAAAGTGATCAGAAGAATTCAGTTACTTTTAATTTCTGTAGAAATGAGAGGCCAGTAAGATGAGAAAAGAAGAATATGAAGGAAATAAAAATGTTATGATGTGTTTTCCCCTTTTGTATGTGTTTGTTTGTAAAAGTGATGTAAAATAATCAAATGTGTCATCAGTTAAAAATAACCAACTTTAAGAAAATATCAATTGACAGTTACATTAGAAATCTGTAGAAGTTATTTCATCCAAAATGAAGCAAAAAACACGATTATATTTTATTTTATAATGGTGAGATGATGCTAGCTCCCTGTGCAAGATCTGGGCATATATGAACCTATTGTATCAAAAAAAGAATATCTAAAAATTCTACTCAAAATGTTACTGTTTGCATAAACATTGTTTAATAAGGACATGTGCAATTTTATATCTTGGATATATACATATATAAAATATACATATGAGCCAATTTTTTACCTAAATATTATCATAGATTTGATAAAGAACTAAATTATAATACCATCAAAATGAAAAAATATATATAGTATATTAAATTGGATTAGACCAATATAATTTGCTGGTTAATAAAGACTATTAACAGTTTACAAGATCAAAGAACTGAGCCACAATATATTTTAATAAATATCCTTCCTACTTTTCTTTTCTCATTTAAAGAAATGGAATGACATATTGTTAGTTAGTAGCAGATATAGGAGTAAAACCATTGTTCTCATATTTTACTACCAAAAACCCATTAACTCCTCCACTTATAAGGCTCAGTACATCTGATTTTGTTACTCCAGGCAGGTTACATGACTTGGTCAAGGTATGACGGTTGTTTTATTGTAATGGTAGCAGTGGACTGGGTCTGACTCACCTGCTATGGACCTCAACCTAACACTCTTTCCACTACATATGCTGTTAATATTCGTGTTTACACTTTCTTCATGCAATAGGTATGGTTCCTATGTAATTAACATTTCTCTTCATACTGGTCATAAATTGATTCAACAAACCAGTGGAAAACTAGAGGAATTAGAAAATCAGTTAGTGGTAGCTGCATATATGAATTACCATTCATGATTGTGCTGACTGATATTTAACTACAGCAGGAAATTACTTTTTAAGAATATTTAATTTTCTGTAAACACCAAAATCACAAAATTCAATTCTTGCTAATGTTCAATGAACCACACATATGTACATATCTATACATAAATTAAATTTAGATGTATCATATGCACATGTATTCAAAGCAAAAATTATATGCAATTTTAAAAACTAAAAACATGGGAAGACTCATGACATCAATTTTTATCTATTGGACATATTCTTAATAATATTATGTTGTTATTGAGCAGAGAAGAGTGAGATATACATAATTTCAATACAGTTTTAAAGTAACTGTCTCTGCCTGAAGATTTGCAGAGTCCAATGCTTACACAAAACCAGCAGAGATGTAAAGTCAGACCAAAGAAACTTTTACTCAAATCTTTTTCTCAAATCTTATGAGAGGTAAACCAAACCAGATTTATAAAATTAAATTGTACCAATCAGAAGAATAATCCCCTTTCTCTTCCTGTTTAGTTTTACAAGAAAGTCAAAAATGGCCAGTAGAAAGTTCGTGCTTCCAACTGATCAAATCCATGACCACTTTTCTTTTTGAAGGACTCCTTTCTCAGGAATTCTAAATTCACCCAGCATAAGGGAGCAGAGATAAGAAGCAAACATTATTCAACTGGGTCATTAGGTATAATAGTGAATTATGGATCCCTCTTTCTTACCCTTTGTTCCCATGTCTATGAATTCGGGCTACAGGAAGGACTACCCCATATATTGGCTCTGGTTTCAAGAATATGCCAAATCTTGCAGAAAAATGTAGAAAAATCTTGCAGATATGTTCTCCAAGCAGGTGCCACAACTCTTATTATAGCTTGCTGTCCTATCATTTAATCAAGCCAGCTGCTTCTGGATGATGCGACTCAGGGCAAAAACAGTAACTTATTTGTGTAGGAACCAATTGTCACATTCCTTTTCTACAAAATAGGGCCTGTTTGAATGCCCAGCAGTTGAATCTGAAATGAAGATTCTTGTAAAATTTATTTACAATGCAAAATACTCAAGAAAAAGATAAAGGGCAGGTGCCCTAGAGGAAAAGCAAGCTAAGCAAAGATGTCTCAGCTGAATTATAACTTCAGTTTGATTACATGGGGGAGGGTTTAGAGTGAAAATAGAACCACAGAGTTTGTTCCATCTTGAGGCAAGAGAGCGGTCCATTGTACTTTGTATTAATGTATCAGGAGTGCCGAGTTTGATTCTCCAAATAATGAGAGAGCTGTGAGTTAGCAGCCAACTGCGATAACTGTTGGGTTGTGTGTACTGTCCCAGTAAAGGGTATTAGGTGTGGAATCAGCATCATTTACTACAGAGTTGATATTGTGTGGGATTCCATCATGCTGGTGAAGAATACTGAAGTCCAATCATGTCAACACTGGCATTGAAGGCAATCTAGACCTGAAATATTTTCTTTCCCTTGAGGACAAAGTTGCTGACCCTCTGTGATGGGAGAGATCCAATGAAATTAGCCAGTCACCACACTGTTGGCTGGATATTCAGGAATTTGTACTATGTCAGGGGATCAGCATTGACCTCTGCTGTTGGAAAGCTGTGCTCATAGCAATGGTAATAGTCAAATCACGGTGAAGGGAAGACCATGTTGTTTTGTCAGTTGCCATGGAGACTTTGTTCAACAACCAATTATTAAAAGCCTCCTTCCTTGTCAAAATCTTCTGATCGGCATTTATGTGGTACACAAATATTTTCACCTTCTCCTAAGGGGACCATCCATATACTTCTCTAGATTTCCTAGGACCAATTTTCCAATATTATTGAATCTAAATCTTTCCAAATTGTGCCAGCTGCTACCCACTGTCTATGAGGCGATGTAGAGCCATAATTTAGACCATCTGTTTTTTCATAAGAAATGGGCAACCAAACTTACGTCTTATGTTCTGAACTTTAGAAGATGGGTTTGTAAGGCAGCAGCTATCTAGCTTTGGCCCGTGTCTGCATATTACACAGGTCCATCCATAAACAGGACTGAAACTCTTTCTCTTCAAGGAATCTGTCAGAGGGAACTTATAAATTTGGGGCTTATGAAGAGGTCAAACAAGAGCAGGTAACATGGGATTCTGAGTCACATGCATGAGAAATTTAATTTTATCTTCTAGCCATGCTCAGGACTAGTCTGTATGAATCTCTTCTATTTTGTAATCCTACTAGACATCCCAATTTTATTGAGAATCAAACCTGTCATTTTTAATACTCTACCACCCCGGTCATGGCACATGATGGAGAATCAATGCATATATACTCAATAAATTAGTATAAGACTTAAAATGGAATACATCAAAGTTGTATAAGAATTAGCCTAAAATATTATAAATTTTTCTTTTATTCTCTAGTGTTGCTTTAAATAAGGTAAAATTACCTTCTATAATAAAAGAAACACCAATATCAGTAGTTTTATAGAGTTTTTTTCTAATTTACGTGAATTTTTCAAATGCCTAGAAAGAGTATACATCCTTTCCCTCAACTTCCATTAGCTGGAAATTAGTTCCATAGCCACTCCTAACTGCAAGAGATGCTTGAAAGTTGTGATAAAATATTTAGTACTAGTAAATATCAAATCACACAGAAAATAACGTTATTTCCATCTATAAACTACATTTGAATTATTGAAAAAGAAAAGATTAATAAAAATGAGGGAAAAAAGCAATAAGAAGTAATTGAACATTTAGTCAAGATTGCTAACTTTTCACCAAAGTTGCTCTTTTCTGGTCACTCATGCTGCTAGATTATTGTTGTTATATAAGTGGGCCAAAATTGGCCCCTGTGTATTGGCCTAAAATGGCCCCCATGCTATTTACTTTTACAAAACAGGCTAGGACTGTTATCCCAAAGCCTACCAGAATCAGAATTTTGGCTTAATCAAGGAAGAGACATAATCATGAGAAGCAGTAACACACAAGCTTTATTGGGCAACACTTGGACGGGGTTACTTAGGAGGGGAAGTCCCTCCCAGAAAGACACCTTCCATAAAGGCACACAGGGCCACCACCCAGAAGGGGAGTAGAGCAAGGGACCTTTTGGGGAAGAAGGGAAACCAGCGAGGAGTCTGACTTGTCTCAGCTGCAAGGTGGGGAGTCTCTGGGTCAGAGAGCTCCATAAGGCAGCAGAAGTTTGAAGTCTTATAGCTACAGGGTTTGTCTTGTCTATGGTTGTTAGCAAATGTTGGGTGCAGTTTGCAGGGTTTGAAAAGTAGTTCTGGTCTAAATGGCTAAAAATATGTCTATTTGGACTACATTTAAATCAATTAGATGTGTATGGATTTAAGCTTGGTGCTGGTAGGCTTGGGATTAACTTGGCTAAATACCTCGGGGTGGGATTTTTGGACCATAAGTGAATGTCTAGCCTTTTACAAAACAGACAGCATGATTTCCAAAGTGGATATCTGGTTTTACATTTCCACCAGCAGTGTATCAGAGTTCCAGTTCCTTCACATCCTCACCCACACTGGGTATTGTTGCAGGTTTTAATTTTAGCCATTCTAAAATGTTTGCTTTGCAAATATTTTCTCTTACATTGTGACTTTTCATTCCTTTAATAATTTATTTTGGAGAATGGATGTTTTAAATGTTTCTTAAATCCAATTTGTCATTTTTAAAAATTTCTGTCGATTTTGTTTTTACTGTCATATCTGAATAATCTTTATTTAACATCTCCCATTTATTTTCTAGAAGTTTTAGCCTTTACTTTTAGGTCTACGATTAATTTTAGCTTCTTTGTATATATCTTGTGAGGCATTACTCTAAGTATTTTAAAATTGCTAGTAGTGGTAAATAATTATAGCTTCATGATTACAATAAAGGGTAAAATGGTCTTTTGTCTTCATCTGAACATTTTCATCATATCTTAAATATTTCTGTATATCTATAATAAACACAACTATTCATCCAACTATTCATTCATTTTTCTGTGGGGGATACAATATCCAGCAGGGGGTAATATCAAATACATAATTAAAAATTACGATTAGAACTGGAAAAAAAAGTACATTGAATCATGAAAGGGAAAAGCAGCAGGATCTGAAGTGATTCAAAGTGGCAGCTGTTGGGTGTGTGAATCAGAAAATCTTTATCTTTGAAAAGAGATCTGAAAGTTAAGGAGAATTTCTTTGTGCACGTGCACGTGTGTGTGTGTGTGTGTGTGTGTGTGTGTGTGTGTGTTGTAGGGCACTGTGTATTAGGGAGGATGGCATTCATTCCACCCTACTGGAAGACCCTAGAGTGGAAGAAAACAGGGAAAGTTCAATGTATTCAGAGAAAATTGCAGAGAGCACGGAGCTATGATAGGTGAGCATTGTAACATGGGATTTTTATTATTCAGAGCCTATTGTGTGACACCATCAAAGGTTTTCATGTAAAGAATGGACATAATTAAAGCATTAAATTTTCATTTTAAAATGATTACTCTAGAAGCAATGTGGAACAGAGTGTGGAGGGAGCAGAAGAGCATGTGGGGAAATAGATTAGTACTTTTCTGAAAGTGGGAAATTAAAATTGCATGTATATTTATGCGGGGGATTAGGCAGAGCTTGGCAAGAGACTGGAAGAGTTAAGGGAAAAAGGAAGTGCCAAAGATAATTCCTGGTTTTCTGGTTTACAAAACTTTCATGTATTTAAACAGGTAATGGTGTAAGTGGCTTAAAAGTGTGGTTTTTAAAACATTGATTTTATAGTCTTTGTAATACCTTTAAATTAAAGAACAAAGAAAAATTCTGGTAACAGTGCTAATTTTTACTAAAGCACACCTGTCACATAAACTATCTGGAAACGTATAATCTTTAGCATTCATTTTCACAGGATAGATAGATATTTAAACAGAATTAGCTAGTTTTACTCATGTTTGTCCTATTTAGGTCTAATTCAAACAAAATAAGGAGGTTGCTAATCTGAGTTATTTCTCCAAAAGAAAGAATAAACTATTTAAGTTGAACTAGTGTAGAAAGTCATGCTCATTTGAAGCATATGAATTTAATAGCTGAAATACTGGAATAAGTATAATGCTATTCTTTGGATTTATTCTCATTAGAGAACACAAGTCACTCAGTATGTCAGTAGCACACACTGCCCACCTGTTTGCGGGGACAATTGCCAAGTAGTATGATCTATGAAAGGCAACTGAGATGACATCTCAAGGAACTTGGGTTTCATGTTGCATTAAAAAAAAAAAAAAACACACAAAGCTGGCAGTCACTTGATAGAAGTTTCTAGAATGTTCACAGGGAAGAAATTTTCCACAAATAATTGATCCTTAAACTGAAGTACTTTCCTTAAACTGAAGTACTTTGATCCTTAAACTGAAGTACTTTCCTTCAGTTTAGCTCCACGATTAAGGTGATCATGTTCATCAGAGTCAGATAGACTCTGGTTAAAAATGTCAAATATGCCAAGAATTGATTATTAAACAAGCATGTGCTATAATTTTACTATATGTATTATATAAATGTTTTTGTAAAATTTCAGATGTGGTATGATTTTTTCAACTTTGATAAAATTAAATTGCTTTACATTTAGGATTTTGACAAGCATGACCAAAGGGTAAAGTACTTTTAGGAAATCTAAGTCAGGTTCATTTGTTTAATACATCAGGAGGATAACCCTGCTATATCTCATTTTAGGAATTGTCCATGTAAACAAAACATCTAAAAACTATAAGAGCCCATACAGTAACTCAACATATATGATTTTAGTGAACGGTTTTGTTATTAAATGTGACACACTTTGAAAAATAGATTTTATTTCTAGTACTGAATATTTATACCTCCTTCTTACAATTGCAAATTACTTTTGAGAATTGTGCCCACTAATCTTCACAGAAGCCGATGAATTAGACTTCCATTTAGAATTCAGGTTTTTAGAGAAGAAAAGTAACATGAAAATGTTTAATTGTGTGAAAAAAGTCTTAAATAATGAAAGAAATCATTTTATAGTTCTATTTACTCTTCTTTCTTTATCTCATGTTTTTTCTTCAGATTTTTGTATCTCTACATTTGCTCACACTAAATTACACTTAATCTGCTTAGAGAGGGACATTTGTAAATCCTCATTTTTTTTTCTTCTCCAAATACTACTGTTTATCCCATAAATCACTAAATGTTATGTTTCATTGTTATATAGTGAAGAGAGCAAGATTTTATGATGCAATTGTAGTTGAAAACAGCTTTCTAAGAAAAGACAGTTATAACCCATATTTTTTTTTTTCTCAGACATACCTTGTTTATTTTTTATTAATTGATAATATCATCTTTCAGTTTGGTCATTCATAAAATTAACTTACAATATCAGTTTTGTGGCTATCCATGTGTGCATGAGTGTGTGTATATTTTCTGCCCTAAGTGAAATAAGAAACCACTGTACTAAAACAGAGAGAAAACATGAAGACCTCACAATTTGACAAATGATGTAAGTACTTTCTTCAGTTTCGCTCCATGAAAAGGTGATCATTTTCATCAGAGTCAGATAGACTCTGGTTAAAAGAATCATGTGTACCACTTAAATCTCCTTTATAATTACAAACAAACAAAAATAACTAAAAGTTAATGTAAGGATAACTAATATCTGATTCTTCCTTTAGTGTTTCAATTTCTATAAAATTATCAAGTACCAAATTCATTAATTTTTTTCTGCTCCTTATGCTTTGTTCACCATTGAATGTTAGCTCTATTCAGACTCTTGAAAACCTTCTAATTATATATCAAGGAGGCAGTTGACCATGGAGATTCTCAAAAGCATTTGACATCTGTGGTGTTCTGTTGACATCAATTAATTTATAATACTGCTGTTGCAAACAACTTTTCCTCTCTGGAGCCATAGAGCACCCATCAGTTTTTATTGTGGTACATTTATCCAATCTGCTCTTTCAACAGAGTGGAGTGTAATTAACACATTTGTAATTTTAATATGTTTTATTGAAAAAGCAAGTAAGTGTTGCTCTGCTATTTTTATAAAATTTGTAGGTATCTATGCTAAGTTTTCTAAGTGTCTGCATTTGATTACAAGACAAAACAAAAAAACTGAAAAATTTTGCAAGGTGGAGTAAGAAAAAGTGAAAATCAATGAGTGATATAAAAGATAAATTGGTAGGGATAATTTTTTATAAACTCTTAACAATGCTTTGAGGAAAGTGGGTACGAGTGACTTGCTATGGTACTGAATGAATTTTTACTATAGGTGCCTTCTTTTCCTTACATTTTCTTCATAAACTGTTCAGATTATTTTATAAAAGATAAAAACACATTTCTATAAAGAAGTTTGCTGTTTCTTTTTTTATTTTGTTTTTATCACTATTGTTTTGCCAATTTGTTAAGAATGAAAATATTTAAATCCATAGGAAGATATGTACTGAGAGAGATTTTTATTTTCAGATAAATTAAATTAGCTACCCTAGCTTCTGATAAACTACATAACTAAATAAAGTAGAACATAATAAGGCTAAAAAGAACAAGAACAACAAAAAAACTTGTTGACAAAATAGGATGAGATTTATTCTCCTTAAGTCTGTATACTTGAATAGTCATATTTATTATGCTATTTGTGAAATATAGTTTTAGTGATGTCTAGGCAAAGAACACATCAATAAACAAAATAAAGAAAAAATTAGTCAGTTTCCACTGTGATTTTACTTTCACTGGATAATTACTAAGATATTCTGCCAACTTTGTTGTAAAATGGAGAAGCTGTTTCTTCTTGGCTCTGGCACTCCTGGGCAGCTTTGTCCTATAGCTGTACACATCTGTGCAAACAACTAAGTCTTTCTGATTAACGTGTTGCTACATTTTTAAGATTGGGCAATGTGTATTTAGTTCTTGCTCCTGGAAGTTGTTGGAAAGCAGCACGTTTATAGAAGAAAATAATAGTTTACTTTCTCAGAACTTTTTTTTTCTCCCAAAAGAACAGACCCTTTCATCAGAAAGAGGAATTTTATCTAGTTATTACATGAAAAACAACCATTACTGTTAATGGGGTCATGTGTGTGTTGACTATAATTTTGCAATGAATATTCACTATAGAGGTATACATTAAAAACATACAAGTGATTTCTTCCATCAGATACATTACTTAAGATGGACTGTGTTTAAACTTTACAGGAGTAGAGATTCCATATATCTCCCATAATCTTTTCTGGTTTCAATTCTATCCTGTATTATTTTTTTCCTAAATAATTTATTGGTTCAATTTTTTCCTAAAATCCATTTTACCATTAGTTTTACTTTGCCCTGGTCTACAGGTTGCAGAATACACAACACATATGACCTATTCTAGCTTCAAGGAACTTATTCCACTAGAAGAATCAACATAATTATAAATTGGAATTGATTAAATATTTCCTTGTTTTTAATTTTTTTACCTTTCAATTAATTATAAATCAACAAGAATTTATTAAGCCCAAAGGAATACCAGAAACTTGGCTAGTTGCCAAGAATTAAAGACAAAAGATATTTTCCTCCCTGAAAGCAAAAATTCTTCTTTGCTAAGTTTTAAAACCATACATTTTTATTGTCTTCTACAAAGGTAAAAAATAATTTCCAGCATTTATATATACTTAAAAATAGTTTTATGTTTTAGTATTCTCTTCCTCAGGGATAAAAATGAATGTACATAAAATAATATAAAAGTAAAATAAACACAGTGACTTTTATTAGCACATTTCTGTTCTTTTAATTATTGTTTTCTCTATCCTGATGAATGTCATACATTTCTTTTCTGAATGTGAAGGTGAAATTTGGATGTAAGACTGTATTAATAACATAACCACATTTACATTACATATTTACACATATGTGTTTTTATTAGCATCTAAGATACTAATTTGTATCATATAATGCTTCATAAGAAAGACAACTGTGAACATAAATACCAGAAAGCTCTGTGACGGCAGTAACCAATCTGCTTTCTTAACTCTCCAGACACCCATTGTGACATTTGGCCTTCTTAATTTTCCTGAACCCCATTAAATCAATAGCCCTTCATAACTCCAGACAGCCATTGAAACAATAGCCCCCTTAAATCACGTGATTACGTTTGAGTCAATCCATCCCCTTAAGTCATGGGGCTACCAGTGATTCAATCAGGCCCCTTGTATCACATGCCTCCCATTGATTCAATCAGCTCTCTTAAATACCGTTAACCCTTTTAAATCAATCGGCCTTTGTAAACCTCCTGATCTTCATTAAACCAACCAAACACCTTAAGTTTCCTGACCCCCATTAAATCAATCTGCCTTCTTAAGTCTCATGACACCCATTAAAAAGGATGATTGATTTGATTAGGGTCACCTTATTTAAGAAGGTAGATTGAATCAATGGGTGTGCTGTCCCCCTTTGGGGGGTGGCCAGATGACCTAAATTAAGGTAAACAATTCAAAAATAAATTTCTAAAACTTGTTCAATTTTGACATTACATTAATCAATTAAAAGTACTTTAGAAATTATATTTACATAATTTGTTGTATTCAGAAATTAAGAAATTCAAATTCCACTGCTTATAATATGCCATTACAAAAATGGAATAACTTGCATTCATGTATGTGTGTATATAAACGTGTGTGTATATATATGTATATATAATCAAATTTTTTCACAAGCTTTTTCTTTAACTCAGGTTTATGAGGTATAATTTACATACAATAAACCTTATCCTTTTTTGTGTATATTTCTTGTTTGTGATAAAGGCATCCAGCATGTAAGCACTGCCACTGTCAAGATATAAAAGTTCCACTGTTCCATAAAATTTACTCATGCCTTTGATAGTCAATTGCCCCAACCTACTCCACTATAGCTCCTGAGAAACACTGATCTGTTTATGCTTTTGTGTTTTACAAGCTTCTCTCTCCTACTGTTTTTATTATAAAATTTTGAGTTATGTAACAGTATTCCAAATTAAATGAAAGTACAGAAATGCTCTTTAAAAATATAAAATCAATATTTGCTTCAGACGCTTGTTTTATTCTCATAATGTGTGAGTGTATGTGTGTGTTCTTTTGGCCAATTTGAGTAGTAAGTTGAGAAGTACCTAGAAATAACATTCTATCAATTTGCTCTGTAATTTACTATCAAAAGTTGGAAAATTCTTTCTTCTCTTTCAAAGACTAGAGATTTTCATTTTCATATCAACCACTTAAATATTGTTTGCCCATAAAATTATTTGATTAAATAATTTAAATTTTAGTAATTAGTAATTATTTACAAACCCATATGGAAGCAACCTAATTGTCCATCAACAGATGAATGGATAAAGAAGATGTGGTATAATTATACAATGGAATACTACTCAGTCACACAAAAGAATAAAATTTTGCCATTTGGAACAACATAGATGTACTTGGAGGGTATTATGCTTTGTGAAGTGAGACACAAAAAGACAGATACTGTATGTTTTTTCTTACATGTGGAATCTAAAAAATAAAACAAGTGAGTAAATACAACAAAACAGAAACAAACTCACAGATACAGAGAAGAAGCTAGTGTGTACCAGTGGGGAGAGGGGCAAAACACTGTAAAGATTTAAGAGGAACAAACTACTACATATAAAATAAATAATAAACAAGAATATAATTTATAGCATAAGGAATATAGCCAATCTTTTATAATAACTCAGGTGGAGTATAATCTATGAAAATATTGAAGCACTATGTTGTATAGCTGAAACTAATATAATATTGTAAATTAACTATAATTATAAAAGAATTTTGTTTCTTATTTCATTGTAGTCTTAGTATGTCATTTTGGAATTCTCTAAGAATTTTCCCAATTTCCTTTTATTTTATAATCTTAATCATAATTCTTTTTCTAAGCATTATATTTGATAAAGTTACTACTTTCCTGTTTTTTTTTCTGAAAAATAACTTTCATACTTTAAATTGCATTGGCAATTTCTTTCAATATCAATTAAATTGAAATCTGGAATTATGCTGTTCAGATCATAGAAAATCAAATGCTTTCCAAATCTTATGTTTATAAAGTTGAAATTCTTCAATTTAAAACTGAGGTCCAGAGAGGATGTTATTCTTGAATGGTACAGATATAATTAACAAAGCATGTATGGTATATTCATAATTTACACTCCTACATACATGAACATAGATGGGAGAGGAAAGTAGAGCTTATGTTAGGACACCCATGATCCAACACTTGCTTTGCTACTAATTGTATGAATTTTTATGTCACTTAAACTTTCTACACCATATGTAATTTTCCCCTTTGAACAAAAAATGGATATCCCAACGTACACTCTATTGCTAACATATTTCCTGTATGCAAATCTCTTGAAATTCATTATATTTTACATATAGCCACATATTTGCAAAGAGAGGGCTTGTCAATGTGGCATGATCATTTTTACCACAAAAATTTTGTGAAGCTACCAATATTTCTGACATAGAAAACTTAAAATTAACAGAATAAACTGAACATTAACTAAGGTTCACTTAGTTTAATTCATATATCCTTAACTTTATGCATTAAGAACTCTCAGCAATATAAGCAATGCAACAATAATTCAACAAATACTTAACAGTCACTCTCTTTGAATTTCCAATGAGATTCCATTGGACACATTAATTATGAATTTAATCCCAAGAATACAATACTCTTTGTTAGCCAACACTGTAATATCCACAACAGTTTCTGATATATTTTTTCTTAATAATTTAGTTTGTCAGACTTCAGTGATTTTTGTCATGCCTGAACATCCAATGAATAATTACCACAAGTAACATCTTTAAATACTGATGACAGGCACATAAAATAACTTCTAAATATGTATTCACTTATTTAATGGCACATGCAGTGAACTTCACACATGAAAAAAGCCAATGTGCCTTGGGAGGCATAAAAAGCACAATGAAAATATTAAGTATGAAATGTAAAACTGACTTCAAAACACTGTTATTGTTATTTTCTTTATGGAAAATAGCAAAATGTTTCCTATTAAATGCAAAACATAAAATTCTAATATGCACAGAGGAGGATTAATATGAAACTTGTGGAAGGGAATTATGATTAATTCGTTATTAATTTGATTATAATCAAGGCTAAAATATGTAACATATTTGATTTATCCTTACAACTGATGTATATATATATTACACATTTTATGTAATAAAGAACTTACTTTAGTAAATATTAAATATAATCAACTGACAATATACTAGAAAAGTAAAACCAGGTTTCCTAAAGATATATTTCAAGTCATAATAGGACTGCCTTGTCTGAGTGTATGTGTCTGTTTGTGTGTGAAAATAAAAGGAAGGCTAAATTCAGAACTATTGGATCAACTTTCTATTTTGTATGAACACTGAAATTCATCCATGTATGTATCTGCCTAGGATGTCAAAGAAAGATGAGAAATGACATTTTAGCTCTATTCCTAAATAAAATATAAACATTCAAAGAAATGGAAATACATATTTTGATTATGTTGAAGAAATTTCATTCTTTGAAATGTTTTGTTTGGTATCATTTTGAAAAAAAAAACATACTGATTTGGTTTGACTACTGCAATGAACTCCTTCCCTTCAACCACTTGTATTCTTGAGAAAAATAACATAATTTTTGCATTCAAATTTGCACAACAAATTATTATTCTTCATAAGTCTATATTACATAGGGTTATATATAATTACTTTCCACAAACAAAAACATGATTTCACAAATAAATTTATTCCTAATTATAGTTGAGTATCCAGTTAAATTTCTAATTCTTAAAACACAAAACCTTACATTATTCTTCTCTAATATTATATTTCTCTTAATATATCTTTTTCATGAAACCTGAAAAATGATGACATGTCCAACATTGTGTACAAGAAAAAAAGTATGCCTTATTAATATATCTATATATTTTATTAATTCTGAGTGTCTCTTTTATTTATATATGATTTTCAGGATGCAGACTATTACTCTATGTAATGTAGAAGCAAATGAAGGATTTTGAGCCACATGAGTGATAATCACTCTGAAGAAAATGTAGGAGAAAGTGTGGATTCAGGGTGACAGGTTAGGATGCTAATGCAGTAATTTGGGGGACAGGTATTAGCATCTTGGAGCTGGTTGAAGTGGGTAAAATTGAGTAGAATAAAGACAACTGTTTCATTTTTGAATATATTTTGTTGGTAGAGTTAACGGGATTTACTGACATATTATAAGCATGCATTGAGAAAAAGTGAGGAATCAATCATATTTCCAAAGTTATTGTCTTGAGCATCTGGAAGGACAGAGTTGCCTGAGGTGCGGAGACTGCAGGAATAACACATTTTAGGGCATGAGTTTATAGTATTTTATTTTATTTACAAGAAACTCTATTTTTCTTATATATGAATCACTTCTATTTTTTCTTTTCCATTATGGTTTATTACAGTACATTGAATATAGTTGCTTGTGCTATACAGTAGGACCTTGATGTTTACTTTACATATAAGTAGTGTGTATCTGTTAATCCCAAACTCCTAATTTATTCCTCCCCCCACTTCCCCTTTGGTAAGCATAAATTTGTTTTTTATGTCTGTATTTCTGTTTTGTAAATAAGTTCATTTGTATTATATTTCAGATTCCACATATAAGTGCTATCATATGGTATTTGTCTTTCTCTTTCTGGCTTACTTCACTTGGTATGATAATTTCTAGGTCCATTCATGTTGCTGCAAATGGCATTATTTAATTCTTTTTTATGGCTGAGTAGTATTACATTGTATATATAAATATACCACATCTTCTTTATCCATTCTTCTGTTGATGGATATTTAGGTTGCTTCCATGACTTGGCTATTTTAAATAGTGCTGCCATGAACACTGGGGTGCAATTATATTTTCAAATTCTAGTTTTCTCCAGATGTATGCCCAGGAGTGAGATTACAGGATCATATGGTAACTCTATTTTCATTTTTTAAGGAACATCCTTACTGTTCTCCATGGTGGCTGTATCAATTTACATTCCCACCAACAGTAGTGCAGAAGCGTCCCCTTTTCTCCACACCCTCTCCAGCATTTATTATTTGTACACTTTTTGATGATGGCCATTATAACCAGAGTGAGGTGATATCTCATCGTAGTTTTGATTTGCATTTCTCTGTTAATTTGAGATGTTGAGCATCTTTTCATGTGCCTATTGGCCATCTTTATTTCTTCTTTGGAGAAATGTGACATTTTAAATTTGAGATGCTTGGTAGTAGGAATTGCATATATTAAATATGATGGTAGCTGTATATTTGAAATAATATTTACCAAATTAGAACATATTTGACATATCTTTCAGAGTTTTTTAATCAGGAATCAGTGATTTGTATTTTTATGAGTGGTAAAATGAGGAATATGTTTGTTTTGGTCTTGTTCAGGTATAAAAATTTTATATTTCTTGAGTGTAAAAATGAGTAGGGAGTTATGTATGTACTTTGAAGTACAGTGGGTTGAAGGCACAAATTTGGTAGTCATCCACATATTTACATACAGTATTTAAAGGCAAGAACCCGTTTATCATTATCAAATGAATAAATATGGATAGAATGAGGAGAGGATCAAGAGCTGAAGGATAAGGCCATTCAACACTGAAAAATTAGAGAGAAGAGGAAAAACCAGAAAAGGAGACTGAGGAGGGTTAATCAATGAGGTGGTAGGCAAACTAACAGATGCAGTGGTCTGGGGTCCAAGTAATATGTTTTAAGGATTATGGATGAAAAATGTCACCTGCCATATCAGTAAACAAAGGGTGTTGCAGCCATCAAGCCAGCAGCCATTGCAGCCTCCCCAGGCTGTGAGCCCTGAGGGGATTCAGGATGCAGAAATGCAGGATACTGGCCCTAGAAAGCTAAGGTGCATATCAAAGGAACGATTTCAATGAGCCCAGACTCTTGCATCTTCCCAAATAGAGAAAAGTGATATTTCAAAAAGTGATATCTCAATTCATTAACTTGAAATATCTGGTTTTCTTTAATTAATAGTTATCTTTTGATGTTTCAACTACCAGTTTTTGTTGCAAAACTCCCATATATCCTGGCTCCTCCCATACCTCTTCGGAGTAGTCCCTCAGAGCAATCTGAGAGGCTGTCTTCTGGGCTTAAGTCCTTAGAAAATCCGCTGAATAAAACATAATTCTCAAATTTTAAGTTGTGCACATTTTTTTCAGTTGACAGGATTCATCTTTGTCAAATTCTGTTATAGGTAAGGTAAAATAAAGACTGAGAAGTTACCATTTTATTAAGTAATGTGTAAGTTGTCAAGAACAGTTTTGGGCTGAGCATTGAGGGAAACATTCTGGTTTATGAGAGAACTAGAAACAACATGTACAGAGGATATTTTTAGGAAGTTTTCTACAAAGATTAGAGAAATGGAGTGGTAGATAAGAGGGAAAGGGGGATGATCATGAGAAGATTGTTTCATTTTTTCCACATAAAAGAAATAACAGCATGTTTCCATGCTGATGGATAAATTCTGTGGAGAGTAAGATCTTGGTGATATAGGAGAGAGAAGGGAGAATTAATTCCGTCATTTTCTGCGTATGCACAATGTGATGGTATTGGGTTTCGAGAAGAGCAGAACCGATATGTCATGATACATCACGAGTGAGAAATGGAGTATTTCCTGCCAGTAAACAAAGGATGTCACAGTCACCAGCCATTGCAGCCCTCCTAATTGAGCTGGTGAGCCCTGAGGAAACTCAGGAAGGAAAGAATACCTGCCATCTAGCAGCAATCAGACTGCAGACACTCCCCATGGTGAGCCCTGAAGAAACTCAGGATATAGAAACACAGGATACTGGCCCCAGATAGCTGAGGTGCAGTCAAAGGAACAATTTCACTGAGCCCAGACTCCTGCATCTTCCCATACATGGAAAAGCGCTAAATTCCTTACCTTGGGCTATCTGGTTTTCTTTAATTAACAATAATCTTTTTTTTTTTTTTTCGGTACTCGGGCCTCTCACTGTTGTGGCCTCTCGCGTTGCGGAACACAGGCTCCTTACGCGCAGGCTCAGCGGCCATGGCTCACGGGCCCAGCCGCTCCGCGGCATGTGGGATCCTCCCGGACCGGGGCACGAACCCATGTCCCCTGCATCGGCAGGCGGACTCTCAACCACTGCGCCACCAGGGAAGCCCAACAATAATCTTTTGACATTCGGACTACCTGCCCTTTGTTGCAAAACTTCCATATATCCTGGCTCCCCACATCACTCCTCGGATCAGTTCTCTCAGGGTTACTTGAGATAATGCCTCTTGGGCTTGAAGTCCTAGATTACTGCTGAATAAAACATAACTCTCAACTTTTACGTTGTGAATATTTTTTACGTCGGCATGAGTAATGATCAGAGTATATAAACACAGACATTGATAGGCTAGACTGCCAATTGCACAACTCCTGGGTGCACCGTAACAGTGTATTCTGTGGAGTTTTGCTCTAGTGAGTAGCATAAAAAGTGAATTGAGGCCTCTGGTATTGCACAGTGGTACTGGCAGTCGGATGTTGTGATGGTGGGAGCCTGTGGAAGTCCTTTGGTGACTTTTGTCAGCTAAGTGAGAGAAGTTTGTCAGCTAGAAGAAGTGAGAGTGGGTTGCCTGTTGGAGGAGTGAGTGGGATGTGTGAAATAGTCACTTAGGAGATCTGGACGAAGGAAGTATAGGATAATATCAGTGAAGCATTCATGGCCTGCTTGACGTTAATAAGCATGAATTTAAAGGGATATCACCATGCACTCTGGGGTGTGTTACTCTAGATACGTTCAGTTGTGTGGGTATAAAAGCATGCAGAGTGCGTGTATTTGGATTTAACACAAAATGGAGATATGAAAAGGACATTCACCATATCCACAAATATTCCACTTTTTTCCCCATCAAGAGACAAACACTCTGTACTCTCTCCTGAGTGTATAGAAGTAAAAAAAAGACAGACATCAGTCAGCCCCTGTCCTCAATATTTTTAAGCTTCAATCAAGATTTAGGAGGAGCACTGTAGGAAGAAGAATGTTCTGACTCAGTAGCCTAGATTGGTAGTAATAATTTTCTGTTGAAAAACTTAGATCTTACATTGAAATTCCTTTTGCAGTAGGAAAACTCCCTACCTCCATGTGAACAAGGAGCATGCTTTCAGAGTAGCTTTCTGAAATAATGCTGCTTGTTTATGCTACACAACTCTGGATCTCTTATGGTAGAACTGCCTTTAGTCTCAAATATTTCTTGACTTGTAGAACCCTGTAGACATTCAGTATAGATAATTCACTATTTTCTTTTTTAAGGACCTCATACAATAGTTATCATGACTATTATAGGTTAAATTTTTGTTTCTACCATCCCCAAATTAAAGATATGCTGGAGTTCTAACCATAAGCACTTTAGAATATGACCTTATTTGGAAATAGGGTCATTTTAATGCAATTAGTTAAGTCAAGATGTGCCCATCTTGGAATAGGGTGTGCCCCTAAATCCAGTGAGTGGTATATTCATAAGAAGACGGTCATTTGTGAAGACACAGACATACAGGGAGCATTTCATGTGCTGACAATGCAGCTGCAAGCCAAAGAATGCCAAGGATTGATAGCCACCACCAGATACTAGGAAGAGGGTTTCAAAGGAGGCGCCTTTCCAACACCTTGATTTCTGTCTTCTAGCCTCCAGAACTGTGAGACAATAAATTTCTGCTGTTTTAAGCAACTCAGTTTTTTGTACTTGTATGGCAGCCCAAGACTGTTAATATAATGACCTAAAGAATTTTTCAGCTAAAGTCACTAAACTAAAGCTCCATCAGTATCTCTATCTATATATGTAGACGTCCCTCTATATATAGTGTGGTACAATTATTTGCCCATTCAATTTTTCCTTTTCTAAATATTAATGTGTTCTGCAGAAAACCACTTCATAGTCTGATATTAAGTTACTTGTGTTTGATTCTAGATTCTATTCCATCCCATTATAAATGTGACCTTAATTAACCTTCTTAAATGCATTGGATTTCAAGGACAGCTTCCTGAAAAGGATGTTACAGTGCTAGTCAAATGATAAGGTAATATCACTTCATAACACTATTTATAGAAAAGACCCTTGAATAGTAAAAGCTTCCAATCACTTGAAACTTATATAATCATTGTAATAAAAATGTTATTTATCTTGATGTACAAAAAATACATTCTTAAAGCTAGAAGAGCAAGCTGCCTTTTGAATAGTGTTCATAGATAATAGTATGATAAAATTACAGCACAAGAAGAATATAATTGTGTCCTTCAAAAAAAAAATCAAAGGAGTTTAAATTTAGCAAACTCTAGATATACTTACTTGAAATTGATAGAGTATTCCTACTCTAAGTCTTGCTGATTCAACTGCAAACAAATTTAGAATATATGGAGATGAATGTTTATTTTATATTTATATACACTTTTCAGTACCAATTTTCTGTACATTGAAAATTTGATGAGATATAATTCAGAAGGTCTTAATCAAAAAAAATTATTAAAAAGTCCTTTAAGGTACCACTTAGAAGAAGAATTGAATGTGCTTGAGATTAAATTGTTTTGTTTGTCTGTAGTTGACACAATACAGGTTGCAGAGCTAATAATGGGTTTTTATTGAACAATATATGTCAACTTTCTGTTAGAAGGGCCACCCTATAAAGCTGTAATTACTACTCTTATTTTTTTTAAGTAGAGGAAAAGTTAGGAAATGATTTAAATAAATGAAGGCCCATATACCAAACATAAATCTTATGAATATTTGGGCTGATGTTTTCCTCAGTGAAATGTAAATCAAAATGAGAATATCTTGCTGAAATGTAAAGAAAATGATTTAATTTGATGGGATATTTTATATCTTGACATTAAATAAAAATATTTTCTGGTTCATAAAGTTTTCTAAGAAAAGAATGAAACACTAAAAATATATTACTTAAAATTAAAACGAACATTCCCAAAATGACTACTGAGACACAAGTATGTATCTGCTTCTTGCAAGCATGAAGATAATACTATGTATGTTATTACTGAAAAACTGACAAATGGGGAAGATCTTTTAAAATTACCCGTGAATTCAGCTTACAGAGATAAGCACTCAAACTAATTGCAGTATTTCTTGTCAACGTCCTATGTTACTAAATCTCTTTGTACTGTATGTTCATGACAGGTTGTTTCTGTCATATGGATGAGGCAGGATTTATAACTATTTTGGATGCTTAGTTTGTTGCCAATGTTTTATTGCCACAAATAATTCTGCTGTGAGTGCACATGTTGTAAGTCTTTGGGCACCCTCGGATTAATTTCTAGAAGTGGCATTAAAGGTCAAAGAGCAAAAAAATATTGCCAAATAGTCTTGCAGAAAAAAAAGGCTCTTAATTTACACTCAGTAAGGTCCTATTAAAGGTAAAATTACAAGCTAGAAAAAGAATCACACAAAGGATAAAATAATTATTCATGTTTATACTACCCTAAAATATCTGTGGTATGACTTGTATTTCTAAATACATTTTTCTACAGCTATCAGTTTTATACACAGTTAAAATGTAGTTTACAATTGTGAATTTGACCTTTTTTACCTTTTTTTTCAGTTTGTAAGCAGTTTGTTATGATGCCAAAAATTCTTCACATTTGTTATAATAATAGTGCATAAATTAGATATGCCATTTCTCTAAAGAAGGAAACGTAGGTCATTTGCAATTTTTCGTTATTATAAATAATCTTGCCCCTTTGTATGCATACATTTTTTAAAGACTCATTGCCGAATAATAAATTCCACTGAATGGGACACTGCCTCATCATGTACGAGCAATGTCAACAGATTTTCATGGTGGTGGTGGTAGTGGTGGGTTTGCCAAAATGTCGTACAAATTTCAATACCGATAAGACTAAATCCTTATTCCAAGCTTTAAATAGTCTTTCGCCGGCTTTGGGATTTATGTACATAGGTGTAAATACCCAAGACCTTGGAGATAGACTGCCTGGTTAAAATATTAGCTCCTACCATTTTATAGCTGATTAATATTAGAAAAAATTCTTTTTTTTTTCTTTTATACATTTATTTATTTATTTATTTTGGCTGCGTTGGGTCTTCGTTGCTGTGTGCGGGCCTTCTCTACTTGTGGCGAGCGGTGGCTGCTCTTCGTTGTGGTGCGCGGGCTTTTCATTGCGGTGGCTTCTCTTGCTGCAAAGCACGGGCTCTAGGCATGCAGGCTCAGTAGTTGTGGTGCACGAGCTTAGTTGCTCCGCGGCATGTGGGATCTTCTCGGACTAGGGTTCGAACCCATGTTCCCTGCATTGGCAGGTGGATTCTTAACCACTGCGCCACCAAGGAAGTTCTAGAAAAATTTCTTAAGTTTTTGTGTCTTGGGTTCCTTATTTGTAAAATTTTTAATACTCCACTTCATAGTGTTTTTTCGGTTCATTAAATGAATTAATTTATTAGAATAGAACAGAACTTTGCACATGTATAGTTTACTACGTATACACTGGTGCTAACTTTTTAAATCAATATATATATATATTTAAGTTTTGGAATTTGTGATAAATCCCTGAAAATCAAAACATTAGTTGGAAAAAAGTCAGATATTTGCCATCGTTGTCACAGCACTAATAGTTCCCCACTCATCAAATCAGCTACTTCTTTCTGCAACTTGTTACAATAGGTAACATTCATTGCAGTAGTGTTAATTGCCTTTGTTTTACGTTAAAATTATTTGAT
This sequence comes from Monodon monoceros, assembly GCF_005190385.1. Taxonomy (NCBI): domain Eukaryota; kingdom Metazoa; phylum Chordata; class Mammalia; order Artiodactyla; family Monodontidae; genus Monodon; species Monodon monoceros. The sequence goes on along the minus strand of NW_021703777.1, from coordinate 128,471,853 downwards.
CCCTTATCCTGGAGAAATAGTAAGGATAATGTAAAGAAAATAAATTTAAAATATACATTATAATTATGCTTATATAATTATGTGAAAAATCTAAGCATAAAATGTGATATTTAATAGCAAGATGTAAAATAGAATATTAAATTAAATATGCCTTTGCATTTGGTCAACTGGTTTTTGTTTTGTTTTAAATTCCAGAAAAGAAAATAGCAGCCTGAATTCCAAATCTAATATATGCCAGGACTTAAATTTTCAGATTTCCAAAGCTAATGTGTTTTAGTTTATTATTGTCCTAACTCTTTTCTCCCTTTGATCACTGGTGCATTACTTATTAGAATTCTCATTCACTTACATCATTCATAGTTTAGTTTGTCTAGTTTGTTTTAAGAATTACAACAAGCAAATCAAAGTTTCTCTAGACATTTGGATTTAATAGTTTCCATTTAATTCCAAACATATCTTAAAACAGTTTTGAGAAGGTTTGTGATATATGTATATACTTTATCTATGAGGATTTTATGTTTCTTCCATTTCTCTGGGATTTTATGTTTCTTCCATTTCTCTGGGTTTTTAAGGAAAAATGGTCAAATCAATTCTAATCCTATATTGTTTTAATTTAAACCTCTTTTAGTTTCACAGAATTTTTTTTAAAGTAAATGAACATGCCATGATGTTGGGTTTTGAATAATAATAATGCACGTGGTTTGATGAGCTTGTCCAGCTGCAAAACTTAGGACTTCCTCTACACTGAGGAATTTAGTTCTAGCATTACCTTTTTCATCAATTCTCCATTAGTACTTCCTTTCATGACAGAATTCATCCGCATCTTGGATCTCTGATATATGTTCATAAAGTAGATCCTCTTTCACTCTTTCCCTAAATGCTTTATTATATTTGGTATAGAAAGCATTGTTATTATTTTATTTTTAATATTTTAGGGATTTATAATTATTCCTTCATTTAACTTGTTTAATAATTTCACAAAGTATTATATTTCTTTAAGATTATTTAAAAGCTGTTTCATGAAATATAAGGATAGAATGTCTTTGAACTTCTATTCAGCCTTCCAGCCTTAAAATTCCTATTATCTGGGGCTTCCCTGATGGCGCAGTGGTTGAGAGTCCGCCTGCCGATGCAGGGGACACGGGTTCGTGCCCTGGTCCGGGGGGATCCCACATGCCGCGGAGCGGCTGGGCCCGTGAGCCCTGGCCGCTGAGCCTGCGCGTCCGGAGCCTGTGCTCCGCAACGGGAGAGGCCACAGCAGTGAGAGGCCCGTGTACCGCAAAAAAAAAAAAAAAAAAATTCCTATTATCTATAAATCTTAAAAAAAACTTAGTTCAATTTAGTATAAATTCATATTTATGGTAAAATGCAGGTAGTGTATTAAAACAAAAAGTAAAAAGCAGTTTATTTTCTTAACCTGATTCACAGTTCCATTTCAGAATACTGATATATACTTACAGTCTGAATTTTAAATCTGCCATGAGATGGTTCTCATGAGATCTGATTATTTCACTTACTAGCTTACAGAAACACTTTTTTTTCAAATGACATGTTAATTTTATAAATATCATAGTGGAAATTTACTTGACCCCAGACACTGCTGAATATATCAGGTTGGTGTTAAAAATGATATCTTGTTTTAACATTCTTGCTAAAATGTGAACACCACCAACTGAATTATCTTTTTGAAGTGATTCTCAATGTTATATTAATTCTGTGTTGAACACTAGGTGATAGAAACAAGAGCTTTTGCCCAGTCTAATGTAGAAGCCCAACACAACTCTAAATAAATTCAGGCCATCATGTAACAGCCCTCAAAGAATGGCACAAATAGATAGGTAGAAGATACATCAACAAAATTAGCATATATAAATGAAGGGATCAATGCTGATATTTCAGTGATAACTTTTTATTCTCCTTTAAGTGTTCTTATTTTAGAAAAGAGGATTTAATTGACAAATTACATCTGTAACTACAGTTCATTCTATGCTAATTTATTATTCTGTTTTTATAAGTGAGGGCAAATTACTTTTCAAAACCTCCGATTTTGCGTTCTTTTTGACTATTCAGAAATTTATAACAAACAACTCTTAACTGGCTATGTTAAAAAAAACCAACAAACTATTAATGCACCAAGTACATGAAATATAATCTATAGTAAGATGAAAACAAGTAGTAGTCACTATAATACAAAGGAGGACTGGCCCTAGAAATTCAAGACAAAACTATGTAACAATTAGTGATGCATGAAGGACACTCCACAGGAGAAGGCATCACATCATATAGCTTATTTTTAGAGATATATACATATAGCAGAAGCAAAATATCTTTACAATATAAATTTCTATTAGTTTTTTCTTGCTGGTTAAGTGACATGTTGGTATTATCACGTGTCATGAGCATTGAAAAGCATAGAATTTATAGGAAAATCTCTTCCACTTTTCAAAAGTAGATGCAAAAACTTGGAATAATTTTTTATGGTAATATTGTAATTTTACCTGCAGTACAAAATTGCCTGTTGCCAGAATATAGAATTCTAAAACTAATATTGAATTAATTTGATTTGTCTAAATTACCAGTGACCTTTTCATTCTTGAGAAATTGTAATTTGATCAAAGAAACGCAAAATAGGTATTTACTTTTGACTATAACATAATTTCTGATCAATATTATGAGGTCTAGAATTGAATCATAGCCCATATATGCTGTCAAAGGATACTGTTTTACTGCTTTCCACAAAGATGTATTAATGCTTTCACTTTCTCCCCCAAATCATCTTTTCCTTTCATTTCTTCCTGGGAAAAGACAGAGTCAGCCCCATCTGTCTGATGTCAGGTTATTGTTTGTATTTTCCTTTTATAAAATATTCAGGACAATGATAAATTTGAGGGTTGTAAATATAAGTGGTTCACATATCTTATTTAATATTTATATTTTTTTTACTGTTTTTTATTTGCTTTTTTCCTCCACAGACATGGAACACTTTCTCTTTAAAAGAAATAAATGCCAGGATCAAGGCCTCACTTATTCAACTATATGAAAGCATTTAGCAGTACTTAAGAAGGCAATGTCCTTGTATGTAGAATATGAAACACTGATTTATTACAGCATTATTAAATATTAAAATAGAAAAGTACATATGTGAAGTGTAGAGTGAATTTATTTTATAATATTATCAATGATAAACTTTATTTTATTTCATCCACCACTTTTGAAACTCTCTTTAATAATATGAATAAAATCAAATCTCTTTTGGCTATATGTTTGTCAAATGTTAGGTTATTGCACGTGCTGTAATTCTCAATCACTAAATTTCCAAGAGTTTAAAATCTAATATTTTTGTATAAATATCATATTACTTAAAAGTTATTTATTGGATATAGAACAATTAAAAAGCTCTAATCCATTATAAAGTATTTTATTATACTATAGTAACATGTTAAGTACATAATATAGACTACGGAATTGGCACTGGGAAAGTTAGGGATTGGTAAAACACAATCTCTTCTTATATTTTGTTGGAGGAAGTAATCAGGATATAAACACTGGTTGATCCTTGAGGTGGACTTGACCAATGGGAGGGATCAATCTTCACTCTTTCCCCTATCCTTGGAATGTGCACTTTACTATTCCCACACTGGGAGCTCTTCCAAGGACACAGACTTGAGAGAGTAAAGTGTTGCTGAGAAGATCTGGTCAGTGTACATTACTGAGCCCAATTAAAGCCTCTATGTAAACTTTTAAGATTCTGGCAGGGGAGTGCAGAGATCAGCTGCTATTGTGACCGCCCAAGACAAACCTAGTAAGCTTCTGTCGCTTTCTCCTTTTATGGCTGTTAGCATTTGTCTTATATATTGAGGTGCTCCTATGTTGGGTGCATATATATTTACATTTGTTATATACTTTTCTTGGGTTGATCCCTTGACCATTACGTAGTGTCCTTGTCTCTTCTAACAGCCTTTATTTTAAAGCCTATTTTGTCTCATATGACCATTGCTACTCCAGCTTTCTTTTGATTTCCATTTGCATGGAATACTTTTTCCCATCCCCTCACTTTCAGTCTGTATGTGTCCCTAGGTATGAAGCACCATATACTGAAGATAGCATATATATGGGTAAGTTTTCTAGCTTATTCAACCTGCCTCCTACCAATCAGTAGTGGTCTGCCTCCTTCTTGGGTCTCTCCCTACTCTCCGTGTACAGGGGCCAATTCTACCAAGGAAGCTCCTGGGATTGCTAACCAACACATATAGAAATCTTAATCAAATAATAAATCCATATTTGTACACTCAGACCATGATAACATACATGACTGTTTGAACAGAGGAATGAATGTTTCTGGCTGGGAGAAATCTGGAAAGTCTCCACAGATGTTATGATCTTTGAGCTAAGTCATTGATATATAATGTTGCAGACCCACTTTCATCCAGGGATACCCTGATTAAGAATTATACTTATTTATCGCTTTACATTGATGTTACATGAGATTAGCTTTTCTAATGATATAGGTAGACACCATATGCCAAACATACATATTGATAGTCCTTGAGACCTCGGATGTACCATTATATTAAAGATCTTTCTTAACCCAAAGACTACTGTAATCAGTGACTCTTATCAGAACCTGCAAAACTTCCTTTCCTACGTTTCCCCTCCACAATTTTCCTGGACTTACTGGTAAATTAATCTCACCTAATCTTCTATTAGGACCCATTTATTGCTGATCAAATATCTTCACATTAAAGGCTTCCTTTCTGTCCTTTAGAAGAAACTCATCATTGGACTTAATAGATGTATTCAGCATTTAGTTTCTCCACTATCAACAAACATAAAACAAACAAAATAGAAAATAGACCTCTCTCATGCTGCTTTCTCTTGAATCCCAGGATCTTTTTAGCTCATCTCTGAGAACTTTTAATATTAGCCCTGTCTCGTGGCACAGTTGGTCCTAGCCCTTGCTCCTGTCTATAGTTCAGTCTTGTGCTCCATCTATAAATATGGAAATTTATTTTTGTTATATGTTCTATCAACACAAAATTGATTGAACACATGTAAATAATATCAAACTTACATTGTTAATCAAATTGGTAAATTCTGTCAGTACTCATGGCATATTAAGAGTTTTTTAACATATAAAAGTTAATCTTATTTTATATAAACACAGCAGGCTTAAAACTGAGTGTCAAGGAATTCCAAGAATATATTAAGGATTATAAAGTCCCTGAAGACGAAAGTGGAATCATTTAAAAGTGTGTTACAATACTTTCAGATACTACTTTACCCAGATATAAAAATGAAGATTGACAGGAAAAATAAGCACTATATATGTCAATATTTCAAATATACACTAAATTTTAAAAAGCTGGTATCTGTGTGTGTGTGTGTGTGTGTGAGATAGATTTTTAAGACTAAGCAATTTACTGAAATATATTATATGGAAAAGATAAGAGAAACAAAAGATGGATCACTGATCATCCTATTCTCATGCTGCTGCCTTTGTGACACAAACATATGACTAAATATATTGAATTCTAATATTTTACATTTTTAAATAAAACATTTAGAAACACGCACACTTTGTATTTTATCCTACTAGTAGGAATGGATCATTTTAAAAGTACATCTTGAAGAGGACCTTCAAGATGGCAGGGAAGTAAGACGTGGAGATCACCTTCCTCCTCAAAAATACATCAGAAATACAACTACATGTGGAACAGCTTCTACAAAACACCTATTGAATGCTGGCAGAAGACCTCAGACTTCCCAAAATGCAAGAAAATCCCCACGTACCTGGCTATGTGGCTGAAAGTGTCTAGGTGTTCTGGCCAGGTGTCAGGCCTGAGCCTCTGAGGTGGCAGAGCCGAGTTCAGACATTGCTCCACCAGAGACCTCCCAGCCCCGTGTAATATCAATCAGCGAGAGCTCTCTCAGAGAGATCCATCTCAATGCTAAGACCCAGCTCCACTCAACGACCAGCAAGCTCCAGTGCTGGATACTCAATGCCAAACAACTAGCAAGACAGGAACACAACCCCACCCATTAGCAGAGAGGCTGCCTAAAATCATAATAAGTTCACAGACACCCCAAAACACACCACCGGAAGTGGTCCTTCCCATCAGAAAGACAAGATCCAGCCTCATCCACCAGAACACAGACACCAGTCCCCTCCACCAGGAAGCCTACACAACCCTCTGAATGAACCTTACCCACTGGGGACAGACCACAAAAACAACAGGAACTACGAACATGTAGCCCACAAAAAGGAGACCCCAAACACAGTAAGTTAAGCAAAATGAGAAGACAGAGAAATACACAGCAGATGAAGGAGCAAGGTAAAAACCCACCAAACCAAACAAATGAAGAGGAAATAGGCAGTCTACCTGAAAAAGAATTCAGAGTAATGATAGTAAAGATTATCCAAAAACTCGGAAGTAGAATGGAAAAAATACAAGAAATGTTTAAAAAGACCTAGAAGGACTAAAGAGTAAACAAACAGTGATGAACAGCACAATAAATGAAATTAAAAATTCTCTAGAAGGAATCAAGAGCAGAATAACTGAGGCTGAAGAACGGATAAGTGACCTGGAAGATAAGATAGTAGAAATAACCACCACAGAGCAGAATAAAGAAAAAAGAAGGAAAGGAATTGACGACAGTCTCAGAGACCTCTGGGACAATATTAAACACACCAACATTCAAATTATAGGGGTCCCAGAAGAAGAAGAGAAAAAGAAACGGACTGAGAAAATATTTGAAGAGATTATACTTGAAAACTTCCCTAATATGGGAAAGGAAATATTCAGTCAAGTCCATGAAGCACAGAGAGTCCCACACAGGATAAATCTAAGGAGAAACATGCCAAGACACATATTAATCAATCTATCAAAAATTAACTACAAAGGAAAAATATTAAAAGCAGCAAGGGAAAAACAACAAATAACATACAAAGGAATCCCCATAAAGTTAACAGCTGATCGTTCAGCAGGAACTCTGCAAGCCAGAAGGGAGTGGCAGGACATATTTAAAGTGGTGAAAGGGAAAAGCCTACAACCAAGATTACTCTACCCAGCAAGGATCTCATTCAGATTCGACGGAGCAAATAAAACCTTTACATACAAGCAAAAGCTAAGAGAATTCAGTACCACCAAACCAGCTGTAAAATAAATGCTAAAGGAACTTCTCTAGGCAGGAAACACAAGAGAAGGAAAAGACATACAATAACAAACCCCAAACAATTAAGAAAATGATAATAGGAACATACATTTCGAAAATTACCTTAAATGTAAATGGATTAGATGCTCTAACAAAAGACATAGAGTGGCTGAATGGGTACAAAAACAAGACCCATATATATGCTGTCTACAAGAGACTCATTTCAGACCCAGGGACACATACAGACTGAAAGTGAGGGGATGGAAAAAGATATTCCATGCAAATGGAAATCAAAAGAAAGCTGGAGTAGCAATTCTCATATCACACAAAATAGACTTTAAAATAAAGGCTATTACAAGGGACAAAGAAAGACACTACATAATGATCAAGGGATCAATCCAAGAAGAAGATATAACAATTGTAAATATTTACGCACCCAACATAGGAGCACCTCAATACATAAGGCAAATACTAACAGCCATAAAAGGGGAAATCAACAGTAACACAATCATAGTAGGGGACTTTAACACCCCACTTTCACCCATGGACAGATCATCCAAAATGAAAATGAATAAGGGAACACAAGCTTTAAATGATACATTAAACAAGATGCACTTAATTGATATTTATAGGACATTCCATCCAAAAATAACAGAATACTCATTCTTCTCAAGTGCTCATGGAATATTCTCCAGGATAGACCATATCTTGGGTCACAAATCAAGCCTTGGAAAATTGAAGAAAACTGAAATCATATCGAGTATCTTTTCCAACAGCAGTGCTATGAGACTAGATATCAATTACAGCAAAATATCTGTAAAAAATAAAAACACATGGAGGCTAAACAATACACTACTAAATAACCAAGAGATCACTGAAGAAATCAAAGAGGAAATCAAAAAATACTTAGAAACAAATAACAATGGAGACACGACGACCCAAAACCTATGGGATGCAGCAAAAGCAGTTCTAAGAGGGAAGTTTATAGCAATACAATCCTACATTAAGAAACAGGAAACATCTCGAATAAACAACTTAACTTTGCACCTAAAGCAATTACAGAAAGAAGAACAAAAAAACCACAAAGTTAGCAGAAGGAAAGAAATCATAAAGATCAGATCAGAAATAAATGAAAAAGAAATGAAGGAAACGATAGCAAAGATCAATAAAACTAAAAGCTGGTTCTTTGAGAAGATAAACAAAATTGATAAACCATTAGCCAGACTCATCAAGAAAATAAGGGAAAAGACTCAAATCAATAGAATTACAAATGAAAAAGGAGAAGTAACAACTGACACTGCAGAAATAAAATGATAATGAGAGATCACTACAAGCAACTGTATGCCAATAAAATGGAAAACCTGGGAGAAATGCACAAATTCTTAGAAAAACACAACCTTCTGAGACTGAACCATGAAGAAATAGAAAATATAAACAGACCAGTCACAAGTAATTAAATTCAAACTGTGATTAAAATCTTCCAACAAACAAAAACCCAGCACCAGATGGATCCACAGGTTGATTCTATCAAACATTTAGAGAAGAGCTAACACTTATGCTTTTCAAACTCTTCGAAAATAAAGCAGAGGAAGAATGCTCTGAAACGCATTCTACGAGGCCACCGTCACCCTGATACCAAAACCACACAAAGACGTCACACACACACACAAAAACTACAGGTCAACATCACTGATGAACATAGATGATAAAAACCTCAACAAAATAGGAGCAAACTGAATGCAATAGCACATTAAAAGGATCATACACCATGATCAAGTGGGGTTTATCCCAGGAATCCAAGGATTCTTCAATATATGCGAATCCATCAATGTGATACACCATATTAACAAACTGAAAGATTAAAACCATATGATCACCTCAACAGATGCATAAAAGCTACTGACAAAATTCAACACCCATTTATGATAAAAACTCTCCAGAAAGTAGGCATAAAGGGAACTTACTTCAACTGAATAAAGGCTATATATGACAAACCCAAAGCCAACATCATTCTCAATGGTGAAAAACTGAAACCATTTCCACTAACATCAGGAACAAGACAAGGTAGCCCATTCTCACCACTATTATTCAACATAGTTTTGGAATTTTTAGCAAAAGCAATCAGAGAATAAAAAGAAATAAAAGGAATCCAACTTGGAAAAGAAGAAGTAAAACCATCACTGTTTGCAGATGACATGATACTATACATAGAGAATCCTAAAGATGCTACCAGAAATCTACTAAAGCTAATCAATGAATTTGGTAAAGTAGAAAGATATAAAATTAATACACAGAAATCTCTTGCATCCTTCACACTAATGATGAAATATCTGAAAGAGAAATTAAGGACACTCCCATTTACCACTGCAACAAAAAGAATAAAATACCTAGGAATAAACCTACCTAAGGAGACAAAAGACCTGTATGCAAGAAACTATAAGACACTGATGAAAGAAACTAAAGATGACAGAAACAGATGGAGAGATATACCATGTTCTTGGATTGGAAGAATCAACATTGTGAGAATGATTTTATTACCCAAAGCAACTACAGATTCAGTGCAATCCCTATCAAACTAGCAATGGCATTCTTCACAGAACTAGAACAAAAAAATTTCACAATTCATATGGAAACACAAAAGACCCCAAATAGCCAAAGCAATCTTGAGAAAGAAAAACGGAGCTGGAGGAATCAGACTCCCTGGCTTCAGACTATACTACAAAGCTACAGTAATCAAGACAGTATGGTACTGGCACAAAAACAGAAATATAGATGAATGGAACAGAGTCAAAAGCCCAGAGATAAACCCACGCACATATGGTCACCTCATCTTTGATAAAGGAGGCAAGAATATACAATGGAGAAGAGACTGCCTCTTCAATAAGTGGTGCTGGGAAAACTAGACAGCTACATGTAAAAGAATGCAATTAGGACACTCCATAACACCATATAAAAAAATAAACTCACAATGGATTAAAGCTCTAAATGTAAGGCCAGACACTATAAACTATTAGAGGAAAACATAGGTAGAACAGTCTATGACATAAATCACAGCAAGATCCTTCTTGACCCACCTCTTAGACAAATGAAAATAAAAACAAAAATAAATAACTGGGACCTAATGAAACTTCAAAGCTTTTGCACAGAAAAGGAAAACATAAACATGATGAAAAGACAACCCTCAGAATAGGAGAAATATTTTCAAATGAAGCAACTGACAAAGGATTAATCTCCAAAGTATACAAGCAGCTCATGCAGCTCAATATCAAAAATACAAACACCCAATCCAAAAATGGGCAGAAGACCTAAATAGACATTTCTCCAAAAGATATACAGATTGCCAACAAACACATGAAAGGATGCTCAACATCATTAATCATTAGAGAAATGCAAATCAAAACTACAATGAGGTATCACCTCACACCGGTTAGAATGGCTATCATCAAAAAATCTACACACAGTAAATGCTGGAGAGGGTGTGGAGAAAAGGGAACCCTCCTGCACTGTTGGTGGGAATGTAAATTGATACAGCCACTATGGAGAAAGTATGGAGGTTCCTTAAAAAACTAAAAATAGAACTATCATATGACCCAGCAATCCCACTACTGGACATATAACCTGAGAAAACCGTAATTCAGAAAGAGTCATGTACCACAATGTTCACTGCATCTCTATTTACAATAGCCAGGACATGGAAGAAACCTAAGTGTCCATTGACAGATGAATGGATAAAGAAGATGTGGCACATATATACAATGGAATATTACTCAGCCATAAAAAGAAATGAAATTGAGTTATTTGTAGTGGGGTGGATGGTCCTAGAGTAAGTCAGAAAGATAAAAAACAAATACCGTATACTAACATATATATATGGAATTTGAAAAAAACAAAATGATTCTGAAGAACCTAGGGGCAGGACAGGAATAAAGATGCAGATGTAGAGAATGGACTTGGGGACATGGGGAGGGGGAAGGGTAAGCTGGAATGAAGTGAGAGACTGGCATGGACATATATTCTCTACCAAATGTAAAATAGGTAGTGGGAAGCAGCTGCATAGCACAGGGAGATCAGCTCGGTGCTTTGTGGCCACCTAGAGGTGTGGGATAGGGAGGGTGGGAGGGAGACACAAGAGGGAGGGGGTATGGGGATATATGTATATGTATAGCTGACTAACCTCTTTTTTTTTTTTGCGGTGTGTGGGCCTCTCACTGTTTTGGCCTCTCCTGTTGTGGAGCACAGGCTCCGGATGCGCAGGCTCAGTGGCCACGGCTCACGGGCCCAGCCACTCCGCGGCATGTGGGATCTTCCTGGACCGGGGCACGAACCCATATCCCCTGCATCGGCAGGTGGACTCTCAACCACTGCGCCACCAGGGGAGCCCTGACTCACTTTTTTATATAGCAGAAACGAACACACTATTGTAAAGCAATTATACTCCTATAAAGATTTTTTAAAAAATACATCTTACTAAATGACAAATATATTGCCTTATTTCTTAACTTCAATATTTGCAGTTGTTATGTAGACCATTTTTATTACTTGAGGTATAATTTAAAAAATAACTAAAAATAATATTGAGAAAGATATAGAAATTATAAGGGGAAAAGAGATATTTGACTCTGATGATGTTTCTGTAGATAATTCAATGACAAAGATCAGAAATGATTTTGCAGTAGAAATTGAACAAGACCAGTTACAAAAAGGAAGGACAAAGTTATTTCCACTATCTCTTATGTTTTATGTATTTCAGTAACAAATTAAATTGTAATATTACCATGAGAGTAGTCTCATAGCAGAGAGACATTATTTTACAATTCTGAGAAAATGAAATTTTACAGAAACATACAGTTTTCTCCTTTCACTATTCCTTCCATTTCATATTAAGTAAAACAAGCTCAATTTATATAACTCACACACAATGATTTAATCTTTTTAATTAGGCCAAGAATGTTATTCTATAAGATAGTGTCATAAGTAATATTAGATGAAAAGACATTCCTTGATTCTTGCCAAAATGTGTTTTCCTTGCTTAACAGTGCCGATGTTTTATTCTTTTGCATGAGTTTTAACAGTAGTATTAATAAGAATTGTTACTGCCTTATAAAATTAGTTAAGATGACTATACACAGTTAAATACTATTTAGTGCATGACTGAAAGAGCTTTTGGGGTTGAACTGTGGATATCAGAGGTTTGTTTGCATGTTCACTTTTTACCATGCTGTCTGCTTGAAATATATGTTTTTCTGAGCAATATTCAGTGGCACATGGAAAATTCATAACAAAATAAAATGCAGTGAAAAAATACAGGCAGCTAATACTGATTACAGAATGGTCTCATGCACTTTTGTGCTGCTACTTCATGTCACTTTTGGCCTTACAATATTCCTCTTGGAGAAACTTGTTTCTGTTTATCTACATCTTCCCCTCCTGAATAGATTATGTGAAATGTCACAGTTCATGAAGACTTCCCTTAAAAAAACCTGTTTCTTAGAAGCTGAAATTTTATAGCTTTCATCCTATATTTCTCACCATTCACTATCATGTGGTAATTCTCCATTATGCAAGCAAGCCAACTAAATAGTAACTCTCATCTTGTGCCCATTTTCCACCAGCCTGTCTTTCACTTATTTGTTCCCAAGCCTATATTTAATTATTTATTAGTAACTTTTAACATTGTAGTCATGTTAGAAAATATCAATTAAGCACAATTAAGGAAATTAAAATAAACCAGAGAAAATTAAGTATTATGAATATTTGTAGATCTCTCTTTCCAGTCTATTTTCTACACAAACAGAATAACAGACAAACTTTTTTTTATTAAACTATTAATATATAATGAAAACTTTGTGTTGATTTAAAAACAAGACAACAGGTCCAAAATGTAGTCACTCATTCTAAGCTCCCCATCAACAAACCAAAATTTAACTTAATTATAGTCAGGGCTCTTCCAGAAATGGAATCTTAAAACAGTCAATCAGGAATCTCCTGCCCAGCACTAGTTAGGTAATCTGTCTGATAGACCCCCATTATCCCTTAAGTGAAAGTAATCTTTTAATAACCAATCTGTATTTTTGCCAGTACGACTTCCTTGCTTCCATTCTCTTTTGCCTGTAAGTTTTTCATCCTGTATAGCTCCTGGGAGCTCCTCCCTACCTTCTAGATAGGGTGCTTACCAATTGAAATCAATTTTTGCTCAAATAAATTCTTAAATTTTTAATATGTCTCCGTTCATCTTTTAATAATATCTATATGTTTCTTTGATACAGATTTTTGTATTCTAGCTGTCCTCACTATCCAATTCCCTCTTCTCTTTTTCTAGATTCTTTGTGGATCAATTTCTTTTCTCAGTTTAGGTCCTTGATCTCCTTTCTTTTATTGGTATCTCCTCCTGTGTTCCAAGTGTTTTTCAAAAGAAACAAAAAGTAAATTCCCTTCCCTTTTGATTTTCTTATTTTTTTTAATTAATTAATTAACTTTGGGCTGTGTTGGGTCTTCGTTTCTGTGTGAGGGCTTTCTCTAGTTGCGGCGAGCAGGGGCCACTCTTCATCGCAGTGCACGGGCCTCTCACTATCGCAGCCTCTCTTGTTGCGGAGCACAGGCTCCAGACACGCAGGCTCAGTAGTTGTGGCTCATGGGCCTAGTTGCTCTGCGGCATATGGGATATTCCCAGACCAGGGCTCGAACCCGTGTCCCCCGCATTGGCAGGCAGATTCTCAACCACTGTGCCAACAGGGAAGCCCTGATTTTCTCTTATATCTCTATCATTTATCTCATTACTAAATTTCTTCCAAGAGCTTTCTATGTTTTGAATTCCCTTTCTCATGTCTCGTGAATTCTCTGTAGACTTAAACATAATTTCTATTAGCTACAGTTCCTGCAAAAGTGCCCTTTTAAATGTCACAATTGACCTCAATTTCAGAATATAATTAGTTTTTTATCCATTTTTCTGCTTTTTGGTTATGTACAGCATTCCATGTGCTGGCCATTATTTTCCCCTTGATACTACATCATTAGCCACTGTTATTAGTCAAGATTCTCTGGAAAAACATAAATAAAGATCTATCTTATAGAGAGATTTACTTTAAGTAAGTGGTTCACGCTTAGAGGCAGACAAGTCTGAAATACACAGTGTGGTTTGGCAGGCTATATATTCAGGCAAGAGCTGAGGTTGCAATCTTGAGCCTGAGATCCAAAGGGCAGGTCAGCCAGGCTGGAAACTCAGAGGATTCTACGTTTCAGTACTGAGGAAGAATTCCTTTTTCTAAAGTTTAAGAAAACTCATTCTTTACTCTTAAGACTTTCAACTGATTGGATGAGGCCCACACATACTAATGAGGGTAATCTGCTTTATTCAAAGTCTGGTGATTATATATGTTAATCACTTCTAAAAAATACCATACAAGCAACATGTAGACTGGATTTGACCAATCAATTGATCACTGAAGTCTAACCAACTTGACATATAAAATTATCACAGCCACTAATAGATTTTCCCCCATATTTACCTCTATACATCTCTTTTTCATTGTTTCTGTTTCCCAATTTTTTCTCTTTAATGCTTTTATCAGTTTGCCCTATTTCTTCCTATTTTTTACCCAAATTGTTATCTCTAGAAAAATTTTCTACTTTGTTTAAAATGTTACCCTGAAAATAGCTCAGACATCTGTTTTTTCCAGGTATAATTAGTTCTTTAAACTCCATATGACCATATATTTAACTGAATATTTGAAAAGGTCTATGTGGCTGTCCCATACACCCTCATGAGATAAATAGCTCTAAATTATGTAATAACCTATTATGATTAAAAATATCCTATTTTTTCCTAGTTCTGGTAACTCAAAGATAGATTTGAAAATGTAACACTTTACATAAAACCTTTCATTTTGGATAATACTCAATCAGCAATTACAGAATAATTACTACTTATCCTTAGTCTACTTTTTAGCTACATCTCCACACCACCTAAAATAAAACTCATTACCAGAATTCACCATGTCATATGGGGTATTGCTCCTTTACCCAAGCTACTTGGCATGTACTCATTCAAACAAAATATTACTGATCAAGTGCTAGTTACTTTGTGTCTCCTCTACCACCTTGCTCATCAATGGGCACTCAATAATTAGTCACACAGTATAATATACAGCCAGTTCTAAATCAGAAGCAAAAAACAAGTAGAGATCAGTAAGTGCTAGAATCAATAACATTTAGATATCTTTAGAGATATGTTTATAATGTTAGATAATACAAAGAGGTCAATAGTGAAGAAGCTGTGACTAAAGTCTGCTATTTTTTTTTCTTTTTTGGTATAAAATATTAGTCTGAGAAATGCTGGTCTGAGATTTAGTGAGGTGGAAAATAGCAAAATGTTTAGCTTACATGTCACACAAATTAATGGCTTATGTCCTTTTCTGAACATGAAATAAATTACACTCTGAGTTCATCCACATGGGATCTCACCTGTTGAGTTAATTAGGATTAACCAATTCTCAAAAATCATAGGTCACAAGTCAGAAGAGTAAAATACATCTTAAACAGTTGTGTCAGAAAATCTTCACCATGTATGTTAAATTAAGGTTTTCAAATCAATTAACTGAGTAAAGAAATGTTACAGAGTATAAAAAGTAAAAACAAGAGACACCAACTTTCATGAAGATGTCCGGCAAAATATAAGATTTTTCAGGAATTAACTGAGTAAAATGCTTTATAATATTTCTTGCTCAGTTTCTAGTTAAGAAATTATGTCTCCAGATTTACCTTGTGTTTATTTTTGCATACAGAAAATCCTATACAAATTTTTTTAATATTAAAGATAATTTAAGTATTTTCAATTTAATAATAATCCATTGATAAGGATGGAGGGAGAAGGCTCCTTCAAAGTTAAACTGAATTGATGTTTTAATGTATTTTGTACAGTATGAAACCTATGACATATGGTATGTTTCTCTTATATACATAATCTTTCGCTCCATTAGTTTTAATCTGACCTTGTTAAGTAGAGAATAGATAAACAAAATGAAGAATACCTTAATTCTAATTTAGATAAGGGAGTCAAATTAGAATTACATGATGTAAAATTATCATCTTGAGTAAAATTATCATTACTTGAGTAAGCAGCTAACTAGTGATTGTAATAAATATATGGGCACTGGTATCATGAATGAGAAAATAAGAAAGGTTCTACCCAATAATAAATTTATCACATGGTTTTTTAACAATTTTGCCAGAAATTATTCAATATATGTACAACCGATTTAATTGATATTGGAATAAAAGTTACTGCATTTTACAAATTTTTTTTTTAAACCTCATTTAGGTAGTTTACCACAGTAGAGTAATTAGCATAACAAAAGTTATGCTAGCTCTCTGGATTTTGGGATTTAGATTTTTGGTAATATGTTGAGAATTTTGTTTTTATTTTTACTTTTTATTTTTTTAAATTTTTATTGCAGTATAGTTGATTATAATGTTTTGTTAGTTTCAGGTGTACAACAAAGTGAATCAGTTATACATATACATACATTCACTCTTTTTTAGATTCTATTCCCATGTAGGTCATTACAGAGTATTGAGTAGAGTTCCCTGTGCTGCACAGTAGGTCCTTATTAGTTATATATTTTATATTTGGTAGTGTGTAATGTCCATCGTGGTCTTGCAATTTATCTCTCCCCACCTTACCGCCTGGTAACCATAAGTTTGTTTTCTACATCTGTAACTCTATTTCTGTTTTGTATTTTTTTAATTTCCTCATTCAATGGTATTTCATTAAATGTTCAATTTTAGGCCCTGATGCTTCTAGCAGTATGTCAAACTATACAAGGTCTTGTTGCTATACCCCCTAACACCTTCATCCTTCCTCAAAGGAGAGGGCTGGATGACATGAACATGTTTAGGAAATCATATTTTTATTTGTCATCACTGGAAGGAACATAGTCTCTCTGTTGGGCTCTCTCTCACATTTTTCTTAGGCTCCATAAGTAGGTAGTCTCCTTAGCTTACTTCATGTCTATGTGGTAATTTAAACTCTGGTCTTTCCTCCTTGTATTAAGGAGCAAAAAGAGCTCTAAAACTCCTCCATATGTTGGTGGTCAGCAGAACCAGAATTTGCAGAGGGTTTAAAGCAAAACAATAT
This sequence comes from Monodon monoceros, assembly GCF_005190385.1. Lineage (NCBI taxonomy): Eukaryota > Metazoa > Chordata > Mammalia > Artiodactyla > Monodontidae > Monodon > Monodon monoceros. The sequence goes on along the minus strand of NW_021703777.1, from coordinate 128,454,569 downwards.
AGTGATGTGTATCTGAGTGTGTTCCATGCGTATTTAGTTTATTGATTGGCTGAGTATAATGCATGTTTTATACTGAAATACATTATTCCAGTTCTGGAGAATAAATATAAAGACTAATGAAATATTACACTTCTTCCAAGTCACAGCAAAAATATCCAAATATTTTGCCGATATAAAATTATATCAAATTTTAGCCATGAAGCCATTAACATTATACTTGTAAAATTACATGTCCTTGTGGCAACTGAGTTTGTTTTGTTATTTGCCTGCTTTTATTTGGAAAAAATATACAGACTTAATGAATTTTAATAATTTAGTCAAAAAATTTATACTTATGAAGTTATTACAGTTCATATTTGAACCTACTAGGCAAAGAGTTACACTATTAATATTTATTTCCTCATTGTTAAACATCTACTCCCATCTTGGATACAAAGCTATTCAGTGACTAACTTAAATAGAAGTATTTATATGATGCTTCCCCTTTTCCAATTTATAAATACAATGTCAAGTATATACCTATTCTAGGATTGACTAGTGCAAGGAGTAAAATCTTATGATTGTCTTTTGGAAAAAAATATGAACATTTTTATAGTACAAGTAAATGGTATAATATAATCGTCAAGAATTGCTTGCTGCAGAAGGAATATTAGAAAATATTTGCAAATGAAGCAACTGACAAAGGATTAATCTCCAAAATATACAAGCAGCTCATGCAGCTCAATAACAAAAAAAAAAACAAACAATCCAATCCAAAAATGGGCAGAAAACCTAAATAGACATTTCTCCAAAGAAGGTATACAGATTGCCAACAAACACATGAAAGGATGCTCATATCTCTAATCATTAGAGAAATGCAAGTCAAAACTACAATGAGGTATTACCTTACACTGGTCAAAATGGCCATAATCAAAAAATCTGCAAACAATAAATGCTGGAGAGGGTGTGGAGAAAAGGGAACCCTCTTGCACTGTTGGTGGGAATGTAAATTGATACAGCCACTATGGAGAAAGTATGGAGGTTCCTTAAAAAACTAAAAATAGAACTATCATATGACCCAGCAATCCCACTACTGGCCATATACCCTGAGAAAACCATAATTCAAAAAGAGTTATGTACCACAATGTTCATTGCAGCATTATTTACAATAGCCAGGACATGGAAGCAATCTAAGTGTCCATCGACAGATGAATGGATAAAAAAGATGTGGCACATATATACAATGGAACATTACTCAGCCATAAAAAGAAACGAAATTGAGTTATTTGTAGTGGGGTGGATGGATGTAGAGTCTGTCATACAGAGTAAAGTAAGTCAGAAAGATAAAAAAATACCGTATACTAACATATATATATGGAATCTGAAAAAAAAAATAAAATAGTTCTGAAGAACCTAGGGGCAGGACAGGAATAAAGATGCAGATGTAGAGAATGGACTTGAGGACACAGGGAGGGGGAAGGGTAAGCTGGGACAAAGTGAGAGAGTGGCATGGACATATATCCTCTACCAAATGTAAAATAGGTAGCTAGTGGGAAGCAGCTGAATAGCACAGGGAGATCAGCTTGGTGCTTTGTGACCACCAAGAGGGGTGGGATAGGGAGGGTGGGAGGGAGACCCAAGAGAGAGGGGATATGGGGATATACGTATACATTCACTTTGTTATACAGCAGAAAGTAACACAACATTGTAAAGCAATTATACTCCAATAAAGATGTTAAAAAAAGAGGTGATTTCATATCTTTCTTCTCTAAAATAGCATAAGATTAAAAAAAAGAGAATGAACTGTTTAAGTAGATTTATTTGCTTTATGGTTGAGCTAGCTTGATGAATTTTCAATGATACTGGACAGTAATGAGAAATTTAGATTCTTTATTTCTAAACATCCTGCTTTTCTCCTGGGAATATTTACAAGTACACCACATTGATTATATCTTCCTAGAAAGTGTTAGGAAAGATTCACAGGGACTTAGTTTTCTCTTTAATAGAATTTACTTTGCTTGACACTTAGACATCTTTTTAGATTGAAGTACTTAATAATCTAACTATAAAATTTCTTTTGTTGGGCTTCCCTGGTGGCGCAGTGGTTGAGAGTCTGCCTGCTGATGCAGCGGACGCGGGTTCGTGCCCTGGTCCGGGAGGATCCCACGTGCCGTGGAGTGGCTGGGCCCGTGAGCCAGGGCCGCTGGGCCTGCGCGTCCAGAGCCTGTGCTCCGCGGCGGGAGAGGCCACGGCAGTGAGAGGCCCGCGTACCGCAAAAAAAATTTCTTTTGTTGAAGAAAAATTACAGAAACTTGTCTCAATGTTGAGGATTCTTTTAAAATCTTCTTGTGTTTTCTCACCTCTTCACAAGATGAATAAACTACTAGTACTTTCTACCAGATAGAAAAATTAGTAAAGAAGTTATCTTTAGGCTTGATACAGAAAAGCCAAAAGTGCTTTCCCTTGGTAATTCAGTAACAAAACCATTTATTTTGTAACATCATGCTATATCCTAGGAAACATCTCTTAACCTCCTCTGATCTTGGGCAAGTCTCTCAGCAAGCAAACTGTGTGATTCTTCTTTACATTTCCACTCTCAGCTTAGATGCACCATTTGTGCTTCTTTAATTGTGACTGCTTTGTCTGTTCTCCTTTTATTCCTTCCTGCCTCCTTCCAAAACATCATGTTATCTGTCATCTACCCACCAGCCATCCTTCATAGCTGTATTGTCTCATTTTCTACCATTTCCATTACTTTTGATTCCCCAAAATGTCCTGTTCTCATTCCTGACACTATTTTTTTTTAATTCACGCACAGCTCAAGTTAAATTTTTATTCAAACTTTTTCTTTAATTGTTCAATTTCTTAGGAGATGGTCATACACTCTATGTTTCCCATTTCAACCATAATTCCTTGCAATTTACTTCTGAATCCACTGTGTTAATAAAACTGCACTTTCTTAGATCAGACGTATCTCACAAATCCCTCATTTTCCTTGACATTCACAGTATATAAAATTGAAAAAAATCAATTACATTTTCAACTTATATTCTTTTTGACTTCCTAAAAATAGTCTCTAGATTATCTTCAGTCCTAAGCTGCTTTCCTCTTCTCTAACTTCTCTCTGTTCTTCCCCTTTTTCTTTTAAATTTATAGTCTCTTGCCCTAAACTCCCATTATCATTGTGGCCTTTTGCCTTTATAAGGATAACTCTCACATCACAGTTCCAGAGCTTATTGTCTGACCTCTAGTCATAAATATCTGCTCAACATTTACTTTAGAATCTTGCCATCATCCCAAAATCCTATTAAATTTAAGCTAATCATTCCTCCTTCATCATATCTTTCCTCAACCCCTTTATTTCCTTGTCAATCTTTTCCCATTTCTCCCCTTGCTCATTTATTCCTATTTATTCTTCTTTTTCCATATCTCTCTCTTCTTTTTCTCTTCCTGGTTTTCCTACTTCTCTTATTTTTTTGTTCTTTCCCTTTATCTGATAATGGCGTCACATTTATTCTTTATTGTCCAGATTCAAACTATTGGAGTTATTGTTATATTTTTCTTGTGTGAATCAATAGGCATTAAATACTAAAATCAATATTTAATTCCAAAGCTGCTACCCAATGAGGCAGGTATTATTACTCCTTGTTTTACAGTATAAAAATGGAAGCTCAGAGAGGTTATTTGCCCACAGTTTCTACAAAATAGTCATTGAGTTCATGTGATTTCACTGCTGAAAAATCTTTAGTGGCTTTTCTGTGATCATAAAATCCAGGCTTCTTATTCTGCTATCAAATGCTTTGTTATGAGACCCCTACATAAATCTCTGTTTAATTTTCCTTGGGATTGTCATCCTGAGAACCCAGTACCTGCCTACAGACTCCAAAGGAACTTTAATTTTTACCCAAATCATTGTCCAAAAAATGGAAAACAACACCATCATAAACAAAACAACAAGAAACTTTCACTTTGCTCAGACTGTTATGCCTTTCTATAATGAATTATTATTTTCCACTTATTTAAGCTAGATGCTTTCCTTAAGACCCAGGCCATCACGTCTTTTTTCCAGCAAGCCTTTCTCCACTTCCAGTCACCCATGCAGAAATACTGAGAACACTGCGGTGGGTATTGTTATTTGTATTTTGTATACGTTAGCAGTTGGAAGGATGTGACATTCCTTTGTAGATGACCTGTAAGCTTTTAGTCGTGTAGTTCTGGGACAGTGATTGGTATTTGAGAGTCATCAGATTGTATGAATTTCTGAAAGGCTGATGGTATATGGAATGGCTTAATTAAAGACTGTAATCCAGTTTATTACTATTTCCTTAGACCAGGACTTCGGTTTCTTGTTCAATATATTGTTTCTGACATTAAGATCATGAAAATAGACTCACATATTACTGCATAGTATATAAGTTATTCTCATATGTAATTTTCCTTTGAAAGATTTATAATCTACCTATTCATCCTTCCTTCTCCCCTAATCCCTGGCAATCATGGATCCTTTTACAATATCCATAGTTTTGTCTTTTTAAGAATATCATATAATTGGAATCATTATACATAGCCTTTTTAGATTGACTTTTTTCACTTAGTAATATGCATTAAGCTTCCTCCATATTTTTCATGCTTTGATAGTTCATTTCTTTTTAGTGCTGAGTAATATCCCATTGTGGATGCACCACAATTTATTTCTCTGTTTACCTACTGAAGATGTGGCATCTTGGTTGCTTCCAAGTTTTGGCAATTATGAATAAGGCTGCTATAAATATCCATGTGCAGATTTTTGAGTGGATGTAAGTTTTCAGGTCTTTCAGGTAAATACCAAGGATGCATTTGGTGAATCATATAGTAGGAGTACATTTAGTTTTCTAAGAAACTTCCAAATTGTCTTTCAAAGTCGTTGTTACATTTTGCATTGCTACCAGAAAAGAATGAGCGTTTCTGTTGCTTCACATCCTCACCAACTTTTGATGTGTCACTGTTTTGGATGTTGGGTGTTCTAGTCATTATGTAATCTTACCTCACTATTGTTTTACTTTTCAATTTCCTAATGACATATGATGCTGAACACTTCTCCATATGCTTGTTTGCCAAATGTATATCTTCTTTGGTGAGTTGTTGATTCAGATCTTTTGCTCATTTTTTAATTGGGTAGTTCATTTTCATTGACCTTTAAGAATTCTTTATGTTTTTTAAATTAATTTTTATTGCAGTAGAGTTGATTTACAATGTTGTGTTAGTTTCTGCTGTACAGCAAATGAATGAGTTAAACATACATACACATATATCCACTCCTTTTTAGATTCTTTTCCCATATAGGTCATTACAGAGTACTGAGTAGAGTTCCTTGTGCTATACACTAGATTCTTATTAGTTATCTATTTTATATATAGTAGTGTGCATATGTCAATCCCAATCTCCCAATTTATCCCTCTCCCCACCTTTCCCCCTTAGTAACCATAAGGTTGATTTCTACATCTGTGACTTTCTGTTTTGTAAATAAGTTTATTTGTACCATTTTTTTTAGATTCTATATATAAGCAATATCACATATTTATCTTATGCAATCCCACTCTTGGGCATATATCCAGAGAAAACTCCAATTTGAAAATATACATGCACCCCAGTGTTCATTACAACACTATTTACAATAGCTAAGACATGGAAACGACCTAAATGTCCATCAACAGATGAATGGATAAAGAAGATGTAGTACATATATACAATGGAATAGTACTCAGCCATAAAAAAGAATGCCACTTGCAGCAACATGGATGGACCTAGAGATTATCATACTAAATGAAGTAAGTCAGAAAGAGAAAGACAAATACCATATGAATCACTTATATGTGGAATCTAAAATATGACACAGATGAACATATCTAAGAAACAGAAACAGACTCTCAGACATAGAGAACAGACTGTGGTTGCCAAAGGGGACAGGGGTTGAGAGAGGGATGGACTGGGAGTTTGGGATTAGCAGATGCAAAGTATTATACATAGACTGGATAAACAACAAGGTCGTACTGTACAGCACAGGGAACTATATTCAATATTCTTTGAGAAACCATAATGGAAAAGAATATGAAAAAGTGTATTTGTATATGTATAATGAATCACTTTGCTGTACAGAAATTAAAACAACATTGTAAGTCAACTATACTTCAGTAAAATAAATTTAAAAAGAATCCTTTATATGTCTTAGATAAGTTTTTTTAATCAGGTATGTCTTTTGCAAGTATTTTTTACCAATCTGTAGCATGTCTTCTCTTTCTCTCTACATTGCCTTTTGCATAATAGAAGTTTTTAATTTTAATGAAATCTAGCTCATCAATTATTTCTCCCATGGATTGTGCCTCTGGTGTTGTATCTAACAAGTCATCACTATACACAGGTCACCTAGATTTTCTCCTATATTACCTTCTAGGAATTTAATAATTTCGCATTTTACATTTTGGTTTATGATCCATTTTACTAAGTTTTTGTGAAGGATGTAAAGTCTGTGTCTAGATTCATTTTTTTTGCACATGGATGTCCAGTTGTTCCAGGACCATGTGTTGAAAAGACTATCTTTTCTTCACTGTATTGCCTTTGCTCTTTTTTTCAAAGTTCAGTTGACTTTAATTGTGTGGGTCTATGCCTGAACTCTCTATTCTGTTCCATTTATCTCTTTGACTAGTCTCTCACCAATATCACATTCTTGATTAGTGTGGCTTTATAGTAATTCTAGAAGTCAGGTAGTGTCAATTCTCTGACTTTGTTCTTTTCCTTCAATATTATTTGGCTATTGTGGGCCTTCTGTCTCTCCACATAAACTTTAGAATTAGCTTGTCAATATCCATAAAATAACTTCCCTTTTTAATGGATTTTAATGGAGATTTCATTAAATCTGTACATCAAGTCAGGAATAACTGACATCTTGACAATATTAGCTCTCGCTATTCCTGGACATAGAATAGCTCTTCATTAATTCCATCCTTTGCTTTATTTCATCAAAGTTTGTAATTTTCCTTATATAGATCTTGTAAATATTTTAATAGATTTATACCTTAATGTTTTGGGTTTGGGGGGGCTATAATGTGAACAGTGGTATTGTGTTTTTAATTTCAGATTCCACATGTTCATTACTGGATTCTGCACTTTTTACTTCTAGTATTTTCATATGTTTCTTCATTTTCAAAATACCCAATAATATAATTATTTTAAAGGTGTCTGAAAACTCCTTTATCTAAACCCTATTTGAATCTATTTTAATGTGTGTTGATCTCCATATTTAATATGTGTTGACACCTTATTTCCTTATAAGGAAACAAGTGTCCTTATTTCCTCTGATATCTGGCGATTTTTAAAGAATCTATAGGCTGTATATGAAAAATCTGAGCAAGAATGATAGTAACTTTCTTCAAATACAATGTAATTTTGCCTCTCACAAGTTGTCGGAGGTAGAAGCAATCCAAGATCACCTTAACCCAGTTTTGATTATGGAGATAATTTTAAGATGTGCATCATTTCTTATGAAAGCTGTACTCCTTCTGATTTACTGTAACCCCAAAATTGTAGCATGCTCTTGTCCTAATCTAGACTCTATTTTGTTCACTAACTTCCATTCAAGTTTCAGTTTTCACTCCTCAGTTTGTCAGCCTTTCAGCAACCTTTTCAAAATTACCAGATACTCCAAGGGGAAGAATGGTCCTAACTGCAACATAATTCTTCACTGCTTTGTCATCTCTTGAATTTGTTCATGTAGATTTATTTTTAAAGGCATTTGTTCATCTTTTACAGTTGTCCTTGTGGAGAAGATTGGTATGAATTACCTAGAAAACCATTACTGTCAGTAGAAACAGGTAATTTTTTCTTTATTTTTTTATCCATCAGCCTGTGATATCTCAAAGAAGAATTCTTTATATCATATTTCTCTTTATGTATTTTTATATTGTAATTTCTATACCATTCTCTTGAATGCTGTGAACACAAATTATGAGCTCTCTGCAAATGACTGAAAGAATAAAATATTTAAAAACACACACAATTTCATTTGCTATTCCCACGTTTTGAAAGTAACATACGATGATTTTCACTTCTTTACAGAAGTGTGTATCAGTTATAGGGAGGACACAAATATTGGCGAAAGTAGATGTTCTCCAACTGTTCCTTTTCCTAAAATAATATAATCAGATTTAAAAAAATCAACTTTAGTAAATATGCTCTATGGTTTCTTCAAGTGTTATTGGAAAAAGAACATTCTTTTCTGAAGGATAAAGGAAAACAGCATAGTTTGGCTATGAATGATTCTCTTTTATATATTTGTGTGGTTATGCCTTGTCTCACTTCTGTTTTAAACTCCAAGTCCCACACCAAAAATAAATGTAAAGCCATTTAATTTAACTTAAATCAAATTAATCAGTCTAAAAAATTATTAAGGAAATTGAGGTACAAGGAAAGTATATGAAAATTATATTAAAGCCACCAGAGTTTTAGGATTTAAATTCTAATAGGTTAGGCAGCAGGTTTTATTTGTGTTTGATAAATCACAACACATATCATTAGGAGAAGGTGAATAAAAAACCTGGATTAATGAAAATACCTGTTTATGTGTTTGAAAGTGTACATAGATAAAAATCCACCTTTTTTAGCCTCCAGTACACTACAGTGGAACTAAACAAAAAAGATGAAATATCTCTTCATTCAGAAAAAAACAAAAACAGCCTATAACTTACTTAAAACTTACTTATAACTCCATGGGTGTTGGCTGGATATCTGCTGTGAGTATCTATTTTCACACTATGACTTTTCAGCCAATTCAAAATTTATATGAGAGTAATGTCTACTTATTAATAACTGATTGAATTTTGCAATTTTATTTCTGTTTATTGACTATAACGTATTCAAACAAATATTTAAGTATTGAGTTTTAAGATACTGAAACACCTTCGCACATGCCTGTTTAATTTGTAAGTTTCAAATTAAATAAGAAATAAGAGACATCAAGTTAAGTTGATATATAAGATTTCACTTTAAAATATCTCATCTTTTTAAAAAAAGATACTGTGTTGGATCCAAATTTTAAAGAGATTACTCAACTGAATATACATCTCAATGTCCACTAAAAAACAAAAACTCAGACTGAAGAATGGAACTTAACTCTAGTCTGGCAGTAGTTGAGTAGTGGTGGATTTCTTGTGGTATATGGCTCACCTCTGAAAAACAATAATTGATGTGAGGTTAAGCCTTTTTTCTCACAAAGAAATTTTTATTTGAAACCTAATGGGCATATTTTATGTAGTATAGTGTATAATACCACAAAGCAACATTAAAATAAAGGAAGGAACAAAAAGCAATTAAAAGGGTAAAAGTACATGGGCCATAATGTTGGGTATACATTACACTATACTTTATGTTGGCTATCATGTAATATATGTAGAATCAAAATGTAATAATACAACAGGCCATCTAAGATTCTAGTATTTTCAAGAATGCAGCAAAGTATTTATACTATCACAATATGTGAAAATTATATAACATGCATGTTAACCACCAAAGTTATAGTAAAAATGTGAAATTAAGATAGTATTAAGATGTAATAACAAAAATGAGTAGGTAATTATACATCAGGACCTATAAAAGAGAAAATAAACAATCTGGCATAACCAAATTACAGGAAAAAAAAATTCAATTATAAATGTTGAAAATAAAAGTAATAAATATTGAAATAAAAATGACTCAGTTGAGAGCATAAATCCTTTAGTGGATAGTGAAAAAGAGTTGTGAAATGGAAGATAGTTTCCAAAACACTGCACTGAGAAATAATGAGTAAGTGAAATAGATGATAAAATGACTTGATAGAACATACAGCAGTTGCAAAATACTAAAATGAAGGAATTGACAAAGAGATACTTGATTACTCAATATTTAAAAATTATTCAAAACTGAAATACTTATGCACATATATATGTATACATATATGAATGTGTGTGTATGCCTGCTATGCTAAGAAGTATAAATAAATATGAACCTTCTGTGGCCAGGTAATAATTGAAACTTCACCATGTGAATTATAAAGTGAAATAAAACATAACCTTTACCAGAGAGAAAGGAGATTGATTAAAATGAATGAATAAAGTATATTATAAACATCAATAAAAACTAGAATAAAATAAATGATACCGAACATGAAGATAAAATAACATACTCATATTATTTACCATAAAATAAAACAAAATATTGCCATTTGTTGTTTTAAGATGCCAATGACTGTAATTTCACAGACATTAAATATATAAAAGTATGTTAGAATTGAATACAATATTCAACATGTATATATTATATATAATTCTATAGTATATAAATATATACTTTATATATAGTATGAATTTTTATGAATAGTAGTATAAAAACATGCACATGAATGGTACCTGTCAACTCGAGATTTTTTCAAATTTCTTTTCTCCATCTACTACTCCTAATAGATGCAGAAAAGAAACTTGAAATATGTCAGACATACAGAGAGAAACATTCAAATTTACCTTTTGTTTTTGTTACATGAAAATAAAACAAAATATTAGTATTGGGCATTTCTTATCCCTGATCTTTTCTTTATACTATAAATAGTTCATAACAATATTTAAAAATAAATGATATTTCCATAGAATTTAATTTTTTCCTATGGATTGTAAAGTATATCATCAATTAGTAACATGAAATGGAAACACTCTACATTAAATATGCACACTGAATGATATTCCAATTTCAGAAAGATTGAAATATGAAAAAATAAATATGCTTAGAACCTTAGAAACATAACAGTTCACTAATTTGACTGCATTTGCAGTAGTCTCAATGAATGAGGTCTTTTTTGCTTAATAGGAATTAAAGAATAATGTACTGCCTTTCACATGAAGGTGTTTTCTATTGAGGAATATTTATTTGTTTCACTCTTATGTCAGTCGTCTCAGCAGAAATATTTCTATCTTATCTCCCAATAATAACTTATATTTGCACAATGTAATCAACATCCTACTTCTTCATTTTGTAATATGAATCAAAAAGCTTTGCATTCTCAATTCAATTCTGGAATTTGCTTATCTTAGCAAAGAAAATCAATCATTGAGCAACTCCTTGCAGTCATCTATGGCTTTACAGGTAAACATTAACTAAGAAAGAATTCCAGGAGTGTACAAACAGACTGGGGGAGTCCTTGACCTGTTAAACTTAGCTACGGGATTCCTCAGATAATGCATTCTACCGGTAGCAGGCCCAGGTAAATTCAAGAGACTAATTTGGTTCCTTTTCAAATTGCATTCACTCAATGACCCAATCCATTTGGAAAATCAATATCCACAACTATCACCTTTGAAGAACCACATTATTCAGTAAAACCTAATCATCATAATACTTGCTCTATTACAACAGCTCTCCACTACTGTGTTAAAATTATGAAATAAGATTGTCCTGACATTTTTAGTGAGTGAATCTGTAACAGCAACAGGAAATTAGCTTTCTGTACTATAATATGCTATTACTTTTTCGTATTGTGATTCTTTTTCTAGTTCGGAAATTTGTTCAAAATTAGTCTGGAACTGTACTAAACATCAACTCTGTTAACTTTCTGAATTCATAAAAAAAATTATTGAAAAAAGGACTGAAAATCTCCTCACTGGCCTTGAAAACTACTGTGAAACAGCTACAAACTAAAAAGTAATTTAAAGCAAAATTACATATGCAGCTATTTATAAGATACTTTCAAATCCAAATGGAATAAGCTTACATCAAAGAACTGAATAAACTAGAAAACTGAACATATATGAAATAAAAAAGAATGAATTACTATTGTAAATAATCCTCCGACTGTATTTTCAGCTGTGAACATTTCAACAGCCTGCATGATATCCCTGATTTGAGTAACTATGCCCAGGGTGGATCAAAGGAACCCTAGGTTCTCTGAAGCACATAGGAGTTATTGTCTGACAATGACTTTGCTTCAGTATAGTCAGTGTAGTATAGAGATTGATTCAGAATTGAGGAAACTGCCCTGTAGATTGCTAGTGATATAACACACCCTGCCTGGAGAGTTCAGTATATTTTACATAAGAAGCATAACAGAGAAATGAGATAGTAGCTGAAGATTGACACTGGATCAAAGAGAATTTGCATTATTTCTGCTGCTTTTTAATTTGATATTTATATATCTTGTATGACATATTAATATGCTCATGGAAATGATCCCAAAACACAGAAGCAATTGATGATTCTGGGGAGAAAAACAGTGTGTAGTAAAAGATTAACTTTGACCATAGAAAGATTTGGCCCTTTGCCCCCACTTCCTGGAAGGGAACCTTTTAGCCCATGGAATGTCCTGCTCAACAGGAATGTTTTTGCTTATCTGGAGACTTGGGGCCATACCAGGTAATTTATGTTAGCAATGCGATTTATGTGTGGGAGCTTGGGATACATGATACCAGCATGACCACTGTAGGGGTTGGAGAGTAGGATCAGCCATGTGACTGTTTAGCCATGTCTATGTGACCAACTCCCAATACAAACTCTGAACACAAGACTCTGGTGAGATTCCCTCATTGGCAATACTGTGTGTGTTATTATTACATGTCATTACTGAGAGAAATAGCACTGTCCACAGAAGTCCACTGGGACAAGACAACTGGAAGCTTTGCAACTGATCTTTTCTGTACCCTGCTGTATGTACCTCTTTCCTTTGTTTATTTTCATCTGTATCCCTTCACTGTAATAAACCATAACCATGAGTATAACAACTTTTCTGAGTTCTAAGAATTGTTCTAGAAAATTATTGAGTCTGAGGGCAGTCTTGAGGACCTCCAGAATGAGCAGTCCAGCTCCTGGCCAAAAATCCTTGTGTGATTTTTCAGGCTCAACCATAGGCAAGTACAAAGGCTTTACATGGCAGGCCTCATACCAGAAAACTGCTGTCTCTTCACTGGACTTGATGCATAGTCAATGCATTGCACCCTCTGAAGGAGTTACAGTCAGGGACTCAAGACCCTCTGGCTGGCATCCTCTTTTGTTATATTTGCATTCCCAGCCCAGGCACTTGCATTTGGAAGTTTCCTTATAGGGAAATCCTGAAGATACCTTTCCCTACTCTGACACAGTACCTAGTTCTTTTCTACTCCTAGCCCTCCCCCTTTTGCCTTCTGCTAGCCCCCCAGTTATTAAAATTCCAAGAGCCTTTATTTCAGGGCTCCTTCAGCATTGATATATGACCAGCACACCTGTGCTGATCCAACCCCTGATTGGCACTCCATTCCAAGGGTGAAATTGGAAAAGGAGGGAGTTGATGCTGGCTATAGTTTTAGCCTTTTACTTATACTAGCATAGTAAGTGATTAAGGCTTGATGATTACTTCCATTTTGGCACACTGCTTGAATTGGCTACTCTGACACCTGGCAGCTCCCTTCAGCTCTACTGAGCTCTTGACCCTAGTCAGTTCACAGAACTCTGAAGGCTATAGAGAGAGAACTGGGTTGGCTGAAATTAACCCAGTGGTTGGAGATTAGGACATCTTGGAGCTCACTGTGATTAAACACTATGAGGTGGCTGCTCTTTTCAGAAACTGGAGATAATACAGCTAATTCTAACTGTGTTAGTTCTTACTTTCTAAATGTTATCACCCTTATTCTTTTTTTCCCCCCATCTCATCTTCTAGGACTTCCAGTTCCATGTTAAGTGAAACATAGCAGAAACGTTTTAATAAGAATACTTCTAAAATTTCACCAATAAGTGTTGTCTATTACAGGTTTTTGATAACATTCTCCACATTGGACTAGGATGTTTCTTTTACTGCCAGTTTCCTGAGGGAGTTCTTTAGAGGGAAGTGTTTGAATTTTATCTAATGACCTTTTAGCCTTTATTAATAGATCCTATCATTTATATTCTTTAATTACAAAGTAAATTTATTAACACATTTTCTAATTTTGAATCCTGCTTTCATTCTGGAGTAACAATGCATTTTTCCTTACACTGCTAGATTTTCTTTGCTAATAATTTAGTATTTCTTTTGTACATTCATATTTAGTTTGTTCTGTAGTTTTATTTTTCTGTTATTTTTGCCATGATTTTGTGTCAGAATTAGACTACCCCCACAAAATTAATATGAAAGCTTTCCTATTGTTCCCATTCTCCAGCAGAATTTACATAACATTGAAAGTATCTGTTATTAATGGTTTGTTATGTCACCTGAAAATTCAAGACCTAACAACTATTTTAGGAATAAAAATTTAAATATGTAGTTATGTTTGATATTGTCTTTGTATATTCTTTTGACTCAATTCATTGACAATATTATTTTAGGATATGATCCTTTACCTCTAGTTATTTTTCAAAATTGTTGTCATAAAACTGAGCATAATGGTCCCATCATTTTTTTCAGGCTAAATAAATTGAATTATTTCATATTTGTCCATTTTGACAAAAATGGATAAAACAATTGGAAAAGAGAAAAGGAGACATTTTTAATCCAACACTTTCTCTCACCACTTTCATCTTTGTTAACTGTGAGTTTAGTACAATAATCAAATATCTAGCTATTTATGGAAACTTTGGAAAAAAATCTTCTTCCATGTAAAATGCATGTCAGGCCTTATTTTATGACTATTACTTCAGTGGTACTACAACCTTTAAAAAATTGAAATTATATAAAAGTTACAATAAAAGAAAATCATCAATAAATCTTAGATATAATACCCATGCTCAAAACATTTTAAATGTGGTGATTTTGGAAAGTTTCTGCATTCTCCCTTATCTACTATGTCATGAAGAACTACTGAACCATCTTTTGCTAAGTCTGCAATGCTTCTCTGTGGGTGGAGTAACAACATTCCAGCACTTTGTTACTCATTCTGTTCTTCTGGTAGTTAATACAGTTAGCAGGTGGTGATAATTAAAATGCAGAAGTAAGCAGATGAACCTCTCTACTGAGTCCAAGTCAAGAAGATAATGAAAGATTAAGAAGAAATTTCTTGTCACTACCTGAATTATCTCCACTTCAACTGAAGCCATTTAATCTTTTGTGTCTTGAGCTATACAGACAAAAAACCAACAAAATTTTAAGAATACATTAAAATTATTTCTTCTTCTTCTTAAATCTTCATATAAAAAATTTCCCTAAGGTAACCAATTACAGTTTCTTTATTCGTCAAAGAAAAGGAAATATTGTATAAGCAAAAAAGACACACCTGGGATGCAGAAGACATAGTTTTTTGTTTTGTTGTTGTTGTTTTTATCCTGGCTCTTTATAAAAGCTCTGTATCTTAGGGTAAGTCACATAATTTTTCTGAGTCTTACTTACCTCCTTTAAAAATTGAGAACATCAACACAACTCACAACGTTGTGCCTAACTCACAATGTTGTAGGAAGGATCTAGTTAGGTAACTTCAACCCATTCATTTAACAGATGCTGTTCTGAGTACCTACTGTACATTAATTTAGCTTCTGGGTGAACAGGACACATTCCCTGCTATCATGGAACATACTTTCAATTGAGAAGATATAGTAAATAAGTGATAGCCTAGCTCCTACAGTTAGAAGCTTTATAAATCTGTAATACATATTTTTAAAAAAGGCTCAATTAAGGACTGAACTGAAAATAACTGATCCTTCTTATGTTGTAGAATGTATCTCTGCCTTTGATTTTGTGACTGGTAGAATTTTCTCTTCCCTTATTCATAAAATATGATAAACATTTAAAACATAAACATATTTTGCCTCATAATGTCATACTATGTTTCATCAGTTGGCTATGTAGCATCAAATAAACTGCACGTAGAATGTACAACTATTTTTAATGGGTTATCTAACTCAGAAAAATTAATATACTTACCTTCCAAAAGTACTGAAGGTTTTTTTATATAGTCAGATTAGAGGGTTAATTTAGGTCCAGAAGCAGAATTATCAGCTCTCATGAATGACATAGTAATGAGATGTATGCTGAGTGGTTTGGCAATGTGTAAATCTCACTTGTTTAGTCTTAAATCACTGAGTTGCCTGTACTTACACCCAATAATTAACAAGCCTATTTTTCCTGTGGAATATGTATGAATTATGGAAATAAAGACAAAAACTGAATAAAGAAAACAGCTGAAGAGAACCATTTCACTCACCCCAAAATCATTAAACTACTTACATATCAATAAAGGAAACTGACAAAGTATAGAGGCTATAAAGAAGGATAGAGAATGAGTGAAACACAATTCCCCAGTATTCTTCTTAAGGTGGAGTCAGAAGTGAACAAAATACGTAGGCTAGATCAGGGGTCAGCAAACAACTTTGTGAAAAAAAAAAGGAAAGTGAATATTTTTAGGCTTTGAGGGTCATCCAAGCTCTGTTGCAACTACTCAACTGTACTAGCCCTTGTAGGGAGGAAGTAGCCAAAAACTGTAAGTAAAAGAATGAGTGTGACTGTGCTCTAACACACCTTTATTTACAAAAAAAAAGCAGCAGACTCTTGGGTGATAGTTTGTTGAACTCTGATCTTGGTGATATATAACTTGAAATACTGAAAATAATTTTTATATTTTGAATGTTAGTTTTTATATTTTTCAACATTAGTTTTAACTCTGTTTAAATTAGGATCTACCAAAAATAAGTTTTTGGCAATAATAGATTCCAGAAGGCAGTAATAGTTAACATATCTTAAATTATCTTAAATTATCAAATTTGCATTTAGAGTTTTAAAATGTTAGGCAAGAGTCTATTTTTTTTTATTTTCCAGTTTTACAGAGATATAATCGACATCTAACATATTATTTTAAGATTATAACATAATAATTTTTTACATGTACAGATTGTGAAATGATTACCACAAGTTAACATCTTTCACCTCACAGTTACAATTTTTTTATTGTGATGAGAACTTCTAAGATCTACTCTCTTAGCAACTTCCAAATATTCAACACAGTATTGTTAACACAGTCAGCCTGTTGTATATTACTTCCCCAAAACTTATTTATCTTACACCTGGAAGCTTGTAGCTTTTTACCCATTTCTTCCATCCCCCATCCCCCAACTCTGGCAACCATCAATCTGTTCTCTGTTTTTAAGAATTCAAGTTTATTTTAGATTCCACGTATAAAGGAGATCATACAGTGTTTGTCTTTCTCTGACTTATTTCACTTAGCTTAATGCCTTCGAGGTCTATCCAGGTTGTCAAAATGGCAGTATTTCCTTCTTTTCAAGGGCTGAATAATGTTCTATTTTATATATACCACATTTTTTATATTCATTCATCCATTCATAGACACTTAGGTTGTTTCTCTGTTTTGGCTATTGTTAATAATGCTGCAGTGAACATGAGGGTACAGATGTCTTTTTGAGATTGATGTTGTTTCCTTAAGATATATGACAATAGTCTTAAATTCACTGTATATTATTAGGTAATAATTTTACATGATATTTTTGAAAGGATTTTTACTTTGTCAATAATTTAACATATGGGGCTTCCCTGGTGGCACAGTGGTTAAGAATCCACCTGCCAATGCAGGGGACACAGGTTCAGGCCCTGGTCTGGGAAGATCCCACATGCCGTGGAGCAACTAAGCCCCTGCGCCACAACTACTGAGCCTGTACTCTAGAGCCTGCGAGCCACAACTACTGAACCTGCGTGCCACAACTACTGAAGCCCACGCGCCTAGAGCCCGTGCTCCACAACGAGAGAAGCTACTGCAATGAAAAGGCCACGCACTGCAACGAAGAGTAGCCCCCACTCACTGCCAACTAGAGAAAGCCCGCACGCAGCAACAAAGACGCAACGCAGCCAAAAATAAATGAATAAAAATTAAAAAAATAATTTAACATATGAAGCTTTCAGCTTTTTTTCTTCAAATACCTCAAAGCCTAAAACTTAAAGTCAGTTACATTTTTAAAATCATTTTTGGACCCCCATCACAGATTCAGATGTATGACCCTTCAACTTCAAGTCAGTATGTCAGTTGACAGAAGACTGACCATTCAAAAGGAGCACTGGCCTTCTGTTGTTTCTTGACATATATATATATATATGGATTAAACTAGCAAAAATATGGCAAAGAAGAATTTAAATGAGGTCAGGTTGACTTTTCTAAATACTCATTTGCAGGTTTAATTTAAAATTACAAAATTAAAAAAAGGAAAGATGTTTTAGAATAAGATGTAAAAATTTTTAACAAGATCCCTCATACTTATTATAATCTTCCATTGTATTTAACTTCATATTTTATGTCATGAAGGGTGAACAGAAGGAATTAGCAGGTAAGGAATTGGAAAGAATATCTTCAGGGAAGAAGTCAGAATATAAACAAAGGTAGCATATAGCTCAGTATGGAGGGAGCTGTGTGCAGTGTGTGTTAAGCTTCAATAGAGAGACATGGAGAGATGACAGATGAGATTTGCCATGGAAGGGCAAGGAACTTACATTTTATCCAGAAGTCAAAATTTAAGGAAAGTGACACAATCTGATTTACATTATACAAAGATCCCCTAGGCAGGAAATGAAGTGTGAATTTTAATTGAACAAGTCTGGAGACAGGGAGAATAGCAAAGAAAACAGATTTAGAGGAAAGATAATGCAGATCTGAACTAGGATAACAGAGGAAGGAATGACTAAGAGAATACAAAATCAATGAATAATTAGGACACATAACTCACAAACCATGCATGGACAGTGGGAAGCTGGGATAAAGAAGGACATCCTGGATTCTAAAACTAGACCAAAAGAAACAAGAGCAAATCATTGTCAGTACATGTATTCTGAATACAGTATTAGGGAATGCTATCTAAGTAATATGAGTATAATTACATAGAACAATTGAAAAAAGTATTTGATACCAACCACACCAGTTAAGTTGGGTTATATGGTTACATTTATCACCATTTCAGGATAATTTTAATAACTGCCCAATATCCCTTACAATTCGATATTCCTGATTTCATTTTAACTATTTAACTATAACCTACAGACTGCTTTAAATTTTGGTATCATAAATAAGGTTATGATAAATTTTCATATATGTAAAGCTTTTAAATTGTTTTCATTATTTCTCTAGGAAAAAGGCACATTTGTAGTATTGCCACGACAGAAATATGAATGTGTTTAAAGCTATCACTTCATAATGGGATATTGCTTTCTAGTTTCTATTGGTAGTAACAATATATCACAGTGTCCATTTCTTTACACTATTTCTTAGAACTGAAAAAAAATACAAGAATTTCTTGTTGAAAAGCTAATATGTCTATCAGTTTAAGGTATTATTTTGTATTTTATGATGAAAAATTTAAATATACTAATTCTAAAATTCTGAGAATTACTAGAGCATGTTCTTTAATATTTTTTAGGCATTATTATTTTCTTGCTTGTAGGAATTCGTTTTTTCAAATTTAATTTTTTATAAATTTTAAAGTTTATTTTAGAAAATCTGAAAAATACAGAAAATTATTAAGTAAAATATAAAAAATCATCAATAATTCTATTACCCAGAGATAAACTGTTAAACTGTGGATGTATTTTCTTTCTATGCCTATAGTGTGTATGTATATATGTAAAATAATTTTTAATAGAATTATGCTATGCTATACATAGTTTCAGGGCCTTATTTACCCACAATATGTTATATATTTTGCCATGTCATCAAATGTTCTTTTTTTTGGGGGGGGGATTTAAACTTATTTCTGGTTATTACTTTAAATTCTCTGACAACAGCTTTACATAGTTTATTGAAGTATATTTGATCTATAGTTTTATATTAGTTTCAGGTGTACAACACATTTATTCAGTATTTTTATAGATTATACTCCATTTAAAATTATTACAAAATGATGGCTATATTTCCCTGTGCTGTCCAATATATCCTTGTTGCTTGTAGGAATTTTTAAGTTAATAATATTTAACATGTTTGCCATATATATCATTTGTCTTTTCTTTTTCATTATGGTATGTTTTTAATATACAGTATTATTAATAACAATAACCTGGATATAATTTCTTGGAAGAAAGCAGATAGAAGGTACTGCTATAAACATTATCAGTTTGCTGACAGAATCTAGTTATAGACTTTGTCAGCATTCAGGGATAGAAGGACCCTTGAATAAAGTAAGCAGAAAAAGCTAATAAAATATTTAGACTTTGCATTTAGAAATAAAAAGCTCATGAACACATTGAAGGAATAAAGGAGTAAATGCCTGTCAGAATGAAACACATAAAATGTTGTAGATGAATGTAACATGTAAAGAGAAGCAAAGCAGGAATAGAGCCAACTCAAGGGAAAACAATTTAAACAGGAAGAAGGCCATAGTAGAGAGGGCTTGTGAGTGAACTCAAAAGAGGTTATAATTAATAGTTGCTAATGAAATAAGGAATCCATGTAAATTTTTGACAGAGAAATTATTTGAAAAAGATATTTTATATAAATTTAAGTCTTCAGACACTAGGGGCAAGTAAACAGATCAAATAATCACATGTGTCTGATATGTAGACAGTCATAATTTCCTTTTATATGCTCTAATACTGAACAATACCGATTTAGTTGTATATGTAGGATCATCTAAGACTTTCAAATATGCCTTTGAAAGCAAAATAGTCTTTTGTGAAATGCTCTCTTCACATACTTTTTTTATTCATATTTTTAAGATATGTGGAAAAGAGATCTTAACAAACTAGTAAACTTACCTCTAGTTTTCACTCTTACAGACAGATGGGTGGGCAGGAACACATTGTTGATCTCAACTTGTTTGGAGTATAATTGTTTTACATTGTTGTGTTACTTTCTGTGGCACAACAAAGTGAATCAGCTATACGTATACTTTTATCCCCATATCCCCTCCATCTTGCATCTCCCTCCCCCCCTCCCTGTCCTACCCCTCTAGGCCATTGCAAAGCACCAAGCTGATCTCCCTGTGCTATGAGGCTGCTTCGCACTATCTATCTTACATTTGGTAGTGTATATATGTCAATGCCACTCTCTCACTTCGTCTCAGCTTACCATTTTCCCTCCCCATGTCCACCAGTCCATTCTCTGTGTCTGCATCTTTATTCCTGTCCTGCCCCTACATTCTTCAGAACCACATTTTTTTTAGATTCCATATATATGTGTTAGCATACAGCATTATTTTTCTCTTTCTGAATTACTTCACTCTGTATGACAGATTCTAGGTTGATCCACCTCAATACAAATAACTCTATTTCATTTCTTTTTATGGCTGAGTAATATTCCATTGTATATATGTGCCACGTCTTCTTTACCCATTCATCTGTCAATAGACACTTAGGTTGCTTCCATGTCCTGGTTATTGTAAATAGAGCTGCAATGAACATTGTGGTACATGGCTCTTTTTTTTATGGTTTTCTCAGGGTATATGCCCAGTAGTGGGATTGCTGGGTCATATGGTAGTTCTATTTTTAGTTTTTTAAGGAACCTCCATACTGTTCTCCACAGTGGCTGTATCAATTTACATTCCCACCAACAGTGCAAGAGGGCTCCCTTTTCTCCACACCCTCTCCAGCATTTATTGTTTGTAGATTTTTTGATGATGACCATTCTGACCGGTGTGAGGTGATACCTCATTGTAGTTTTGATTTGCATTTCTCTAATGATTAATGATGTTGAGCATCCTTTCATGTGTTTGTTGGCAATCTGTATATCTTTGGAGAAATGTCTATTAAGGTCTTCTGCCCATTTTTGGATTGGGATGTTTGTTTTTTTGATATTGAGCTGCTTGTATATTTTGGAGATTAATCCTTTGTCAGTTGCTTCATTGGCAACTATTTTCTCCCATTCTGAGGGCTGTCTTTTCGTCGTGTTCCAGCGGGTGAGCAGACAAGCCTCTCGGGCTGGTAAGTGCTGGTCGGCACCGATCCTCTGTGCGGGAATCTCTCCGCTTTGCCCTCCGCACCCCTGTTGCTGTGCTCTCCTCCGTGGCTCCGAAGCTTCCCCCACCCCCACCCCGTTTCTTCCACTGAAGGGGCTTCCTAGTGTTTGGAAAATTTTCCTCCTTCACGGCTCTCTCCCACTGGTGCAGGTCCCGTCCCTATTCTTTTGTCTGTATTTTTTCTTTTTTCTTTTGCCCTACCCAGGTGTGTGGGGAGTTTCTTGCCTTTTGGGAAGTCTGAGGTCTTCTGCCAGCCTTCAGTAGGTGTTCTGTAGGAGCTGTTGCACATGTAGATGTATTTGTGGGGAGGAAGGCGATCTCCACCTCTTACTCCTCCACCATCTTGAAGGTCCTCCCGAATGAAGAGTTTTGAATTAACTTCTATCTACTGTATGTGTATTGCTTTCCATTCAAATTCTTTAATAGCTGTTCCTCAGAGAGTTTAATGGATGTATCCAAAGTCATACAGGAAGCCAGACTTGGAGGCCAGGTCAGCTTAGCTCAGGCCCCTTCTCACAAGTCCTCAGGTCTCCCACCCGAATGAAGTCCTTTCTCAATGCTCTCCATAGATCAAAACAGGCCTCCATTCATTTCTCTTCTTCATTCAGCAGTTTTCTCCCATAATGCTGACAGGAGGTGGAACTCAGGTGGTAATGTAAGCGATGGGGATTGGCATGATCAACTGGGCTTTATTCCAGTGATGCAAAAATAGTCCAACATCCACAAATCAATCATTCAAACTGAGCCACAGCATTGGTAGTTGTATTAAAAAGTGCCAAGGAAGATGAACTTGGGTCTTGTAGCATGAAACCTAGTGCAATTATCCCTCAGTATCCACAGGAGATTGGTTCCAGTACCCCCCCCTGCAGATCGTAACAGATCATTTTAATGTCAATGAAGAATGCACAGAATACAATTATGCTTTCACAGTATGGTTAAAGAGCTAACAAGATGGATTGCCTGCTTTTGTAAAAGTGCACAAATAACTCTGACATAATAGCATTCACAGAAAACTCACAGAATTTTAATGTTAATATTTTAAAATTCATTATTAATATCAAAAAATATGGAAAATAATATGATACTCTTTTTTGGTATCAGAAATTAAAGGTGTTTAATTTACAGAAAATATATAAAGTTAGAAGAAACATTCACCCATGGAGAAAAAAAAGGAGGAAGGACTTTTCAATTATTCTTTAATATATACCAACAACATACTTGATTAAATTTTCTCATTAATATTAAATTAATATATTGTTACACATATAACTTCTACATATGCATAAATTATAAAAATCTCTTTACTGATAACATTTTTGCTTGAAATTTTGAATATGCATCTATTACATGGGTGAAAAAATAGCATTTATATACATGCAGTTGTAAAATGATGAATTAAGAACAATGTAATGAAAGCACACAAAATCTAGTGAACTAGACAAAGGTATTTGATGATCACAAACACTAAATTTTACTTGCAGCTTTTTAAAATTGAAATATAATTAACATATTCTATTTTTTTCTCGTGTATGTCAAAATGATTTGATATTTGTATATATTGTGAAATTATCACCACAATAAATTTAGTTAACATCCATCATCACATAGTAGCAAATTATTTTTTATGATGAGAACTTTTAAGATTTATTCACTTAGAAACTTTCAAATATTCAATGCAATATTGTTAACTATGGTCACCATGCTGTACCTTCAATCCCATGACTTATTTATTTTATAACGGGAAGTTTCTACCTTTTTACTACCTTCACCCATTTCCCTCACCTCCGACCCCCTACCTCTGAGAACCACCAGTATGTCCTCTGTATCTATGAGCTCAGCTGTTTTGCTGTTGCTGTTGTTAGATTCCACATACTGTAAGAGATCATGCAGTATTTGTTTTTCTCTGACATTTCACTTAGCATAATGCCCTCAAGATCCAAGTTCCAAGGTCAAGATCCATATTGTCACAAATAGCAAGATTTCATTCATTTTTGTGGATGAATAATATTCCATTGTGTGTGTGTCTCCCACATTTTCTTTATCCATTCATCTATCTATGGACACTTAGTTTGCTTCCATGTCTTGGCTATTGTAAATAATGCTGCCATGAACATAGCAGTGCACATATCTTTTTGAGTTTGTGTTTTTGTTTTCTTTGGATAAATATCTAGAAGTGGAATTGCTGGATCATATGGTAGCTCTATTTTGAATTTTTTGAGGAACGTGCATACTATTTTCCACAGTGGCTTCACCAACTTACATTTCCACCAAGAGCGCACAAGTGTTCCCTTTTTTCCACTTTCTCATCAATGCATGTTATTTCTTGACTTTTTGATAATAAATGGCTTGAGGTGATAGCTCACTGGGGTTTTGATCTGCATTTCCTTGACAATCAGTGGTGTTGATCACTTTTTCATATACCTGTTGACCGTCTATATGTTTTCTCTGGAAAAATGTCTATTCAGATCCTCTGCCCATTTTTTAATCAAATTGTCTGTTTGTTTGCTGTTGAATTGTGTAAATTATTTATATATGTTTTGATATTAACCCCTTATCAGATATGTGATTTGCAAATATTTTCTCCCATTCCATAGGTTTCTTTTTCATTTTTTTAATGGTTTCCCTTGCTGTGTAGGAGCTTTTTAGTTTATTGTAGCCCCACTTGTTTATTTTTGCTATTACTGCTTTTGCTTTTTGTGTCAAATTCAAAAAATAATTCCTAAGACCCACGTCAAGAGTTTGCTACCTATGTTTTCTTCTAGGAGTTTAATGGTTTTAGGTCTTATTCAAGTCTTTAATCCATTTCAAGTTAAACATTTGTAGCTTTTGATGACTCATAAAGTTTGCAAATCCAGCATTAAGATGGTTGACCACTTAAGCCACCGAACAGACCTGTAATTATTTTACTTTTATCTACTAGAAAATTTCAATTAAAGATTTCAAAATTTCTTGATTCAAATGAAGTCCACATTATACAGTCCATGTTACATACGGTAGTGTGTCTCATTTCTAATCTCTTCTTTCCTCTCCTCCACACTGCCACCCTATTTTCTTCTAAATATTTTCTCTGGCATTTTTTACAATATTTACTGTATACATATTTCCCATAACTATACCATTTGAGCTTTCTTAATGAAATAGGGCTTTATATTTCCTTTTTTACATTTAATATTGTATAAATATTCTATGTTTGGAATAATTAAAAACTCTGCTATAAATCTGTAATTGTGAAAATGTAAAAATTCTGAAATAAAATTTTATTAAGTGATTTTCTTCTAAAACCAATAACCTGTTATTCTGAAAAAGACAATCTTTTCCTCAGCGACAGATTTAAATTTGTTGCTCAAGGACAACACACCAAGAATGACGGTCATTTCATCACAGACAAATTATGGTTTGTCTCCCTTTAAACTAGATGCCCAAACCAATAAGGTTCTTTCCTGGGTAGTGTTGCCATATTGTCAAACAGGTTATGACTTGGTAAAAAACTGAAGTGAAAAAAATTTATTTTTGACTTGCTATGTAGCTCAAGATCAGAAGACGTTCGGCAGCTTTCCAATGCTGACATTAGAGTGAGCATTCCCTTGATTCAGCACATCATTTTCAAGAGTCTGTACACCTTTAAGACATTTTGGTTTGAAGAAAATAAGTAATATATTTTTCCCCTATTGCATAATATTTATTTCAACAATAAAAAAGAGCTTCCTTCAAACATTAGAAACAATCTGTATTTCATTTTAGTGCTTGTGTTTTATACTTACATTTCTTTTTGAGTTATTATTTGTGTGATTTTTCCTTTTAGTGTGTTTGGTTGTTATCACTTTCTCATATGTCTCATATGTTAACGAGGCTGAAACTAGTTACTCAGTTATTTTCTGCTTTTCAGAACAGTAATTTGAATAATTAAATAAAATAATTTAAATAACTAAATAATCAAAGTGGTGGTAGACTATCATATATGTATCTATATCTGTATATGGAACACCTATCTATATCTGTATCTGCATACGGGTATCTACACACACATCTATATATGAGATCTTGCGCTCTCTCTCTATATACATTTATATAGATTATTTTACATACATCACTGGCAAAGAAATTATTACTTTTATAGCATTCAAGTCACATTTGGGGCATTTTTTAAAAAATCGTTTGTTGACAGAGAGATTCAAATAGAAGAAATAGAAATAACTGAACATAATATGATATGACTATATTGCCATTATGTTGATTGTTCCACAGCACATAATAATGCTTTATTTGTACCATGCTGTAATTGGCACTTATACATTCCTTTCTCTGAGAGGCCATTAGAAATGCAATTATGCCAAAACATGATGATATATTTCAGCACATGGAATTGAACCTCTGCCTTTGGCAATAGTCCCATGAGGTAAACACAGCTCTGTGAGCAAAATATTTATCAAAGAAAAAAGTAAAAGCTCATTTTACTATTGTACTGTATAGCATTTGCTTCGCAGCTTAGCCCAGTTTAAAAAAAAAAAAAGGGAACAGGCTGATACTTCTCCCTAGAAAGTAATCAGTCAGTGACTGGTAAGATCATATTAGCAACAGGGGCAGGCTTATGATATTAACCATCTTGTGATCTTATCTGCTCCAGATAATTATTTTGCAATGGAAAGCAAGCAGTAAGCAATACCATCAGCCATTACTCATGGTAGGCAGAGGTTGTGTATTCTGCACTCCTTATGATAAGCCATTCTCTTTGTGTTGTTTTAGTGTCAAAGACAATCCCTATGCCTGTCAAAGATAAGCCATGCATTTTGAAACTCTTCATAATACTGTTTCATTTATCTAAGCCACAACCAAAATGATTTACAAACATGAAAAACAGATATTGGAAAAAAGATTTAATGACTTTTAGTTTCTATAATCAGATGTTGATGAAAGTCAACATCATGTTTGTGAGAATATTCTAGAATTCTTATGTCTACCTTACAGTATCTTTACTATAATAATTCCTTAAACTTAAAATATGCCAAGAAACTTATACACTTACTTCATGTATTTTAAGAAAAAGACAGGAGCTATTGATCACTTTTAATATGAAGATATCAAGAGGTGGAAAGTCTATAGATTGCTGGAGGGAAACATAGCTAAACTAGAACCCAGGTTTAAACACCACATGAAGAATAAATTCCACCTAACCAAACTGTATGTATAAACAGCTTGCATTGGAAATACACATCTTGGACATTGTCATGTTATGTGGCAATAAGTAAGGAGGAAATTGGCGAACACAGCATTTGAGAAAAAGAGTCAAAGAATGTTAGACTGTGTGAGAACTCTACAAAAGATTACTATGTTCTGTGAAAAGATTCTTAGCAGTGATATAAAAGATGATTTAATATGTTTGATGATAAATAGAGAATTTTTTTCCTCTTTCCCAAGAATAGAACCTGAAGTTTTGGCAGTAATGCTTTAAGATAGATGTAGAGAAACCCTTTCTGACTATGGGTTGGATCTTCCTGCTGCAGACACTCAAGAGGAGGTGTGCAATGCTTCAAAGAATCTTTCATTTCTCTCTGGTTGGTATGGGTTACATTATTTAAAACACAGAATTACAAGTATAAAGAAACGGATTTCAAAAATTCCTTTTGGCCTGCTGGAAAACAGGTTGTAAAAACACCTTGTATTGATAGGAAAGGGAAATAAAAGTAAATTTAGAGTTTAGGACTGGTCTTTTTATAGCTAATTTGTAATGAATTAATACACATGAAAAGAAAGTTGATATTGCAAAACAGTGTAATTATTTTGGATTAAAGCAATACATAATTTTAAGAGTAGTTTATAGACAATTCTGTTATACTATGTATAATTCTTCCTCAAGATTCCCCTCTTTTCTTTCTTAAATAGAAACAGACTATTTGCATTAATTTTAATGGTTCAACTGCTTGATTTCTCCCTGCATGAGACTGCATGCTTCAGCACCTCATACCTGATGATATAATAATTCATATACTCTCAAGAGGTGTCAAGAAGGGATTTAAAGTAGAAGCAAAAAAAATATGAACTAAAATTAATGATGATCCCCCACCACTTGCTGATGAATAGTAGAACAAGGTCATTCATTTCAACAAAGAGGGACTGCCTTTTCTCTTAATCTTTTCTGGTGCCTCTGGCTCTGCGGGTGTGATTACAAGCTCCTTTGACACTGCTGGGCAGCACTGCGTAGAATAATACTAAACCCATCCATTAAGAAGTAATAAGGCCATACTATGAAATAATAACTTATTGCATTGTAGTAAACAATGGTACCCAAATACATTGAATATGTTGAATTAATTCATGCAGTATTCAAAAATGTACAGTTTATAGAAAAATTTATATTGATTGATTAGGAACATGGCTACAAATATCAGAAAAGACGTACCAACTTACACAAAGAACTAAAATTTTAGCATACTTTTAAATTTTCAAGGATTTAACAAAATACATTGCTTTTGTTTCTCCTCAATGAACATTTCCCCACCAAAATTATCCACCTAACAATGAACACAAATGTGTGAAGTGACTGTTTTCATAATTTTAGAACAAGAGGTTTCCTTGAATGTCACAGAACAGTTCTGCCTGCATGTCTTAGATGCTTTTTATTATTTATGGAAATATGTCATAAAACTGCCAATAACATCTCCTGAATTTGTTGTTCTATTCCATTTCCCTAGGGGAAGCCCATAGGTAACAGGATCCATCCTCACATCGCCATTATTGCTGCTTTTGTAAGTAATCTCAACGATAACAAAAAAATGACTGTAGAATATTCACTGTTTAACTTACATCCACTGGCCATTTTGTGATATTTAAAAAATAAAAGACATGCACTAGTTGATACAATATTCCCTGTACTTATTTCCAGAGTATTTGAATTTTTGAAGTGGCTAGTTGTCAAATTTGTGAGCATTAAAATCACTTTAAAAATCAAAAAGCAAGAAGTCATTATTTAAACTATAGAGAAATACTTCAACTGACCAAGGATTGGGCACTGTATCACTGTGACAAATGGATGAGAGTGTCACTCCTCCCCCCCAAGTGACATGTACATGTCAAGTAAGAATTCTAATGTCAGGATCAGAGAAAAGACCACTTCACTAGTGTCCCATTATGATGTGTCACCCATACCAGGCTCAAACATGCCACAGACTATTATCAACCTATCAAATTGACTTTGAATTATTAAACAGATGTTGAGACTATGCAAATGAAAGGATAATCATATGTCTTTGATTTGCTGATAAAAACAGATAACATGAAATAGTATATTTTAAAAATCTATACCTTTCTTTTCATTTTAACTCTCTAGAAACCCTCATTTTGACAGTTTTCTCATTCTCAATTATTTGGCAAGTTAAGTAGTCAGCAGATATTCCAAAATGTCACACTGGTGAAATCTTTGGGACTTTAAACAAAAATGTCTACTTGCCAGCTTTCTCATTAAGTGGACTCAATGTGGGATTAAGGATGTTATTTTTCATTTTTGAAATAAGCACAATTCAATTGGCTACATGATTGCAATTCACATTATTCTTTCCTTTATCACATGTAAATGTATTCATTATACATTTTGGTGGAGTGAAAAAGAAAAAAGATAGAATGACATATCATTGTCAGTATAATAAAATGGATCTTCTTAGCCAATTAATATTTTCTTTTGTTTCACATCTCAGATATAATTTTGGTTGGCATCTATGTCTGAGCATATATACATCTCACTACCGAATCATGACAAGGATCGCTATTGAACTAACTCAGAAACTCATCATAAGTCCTTATCAAGTCAATTTCTATGTGGTCACTTTTTATAGTTGTAATTTGTTGAAATCTCATGGGCCTTGCACATTTCCAAAGCTGGTAGATGACAATTAAACTTAGTTTCAAGCTCAAGTGTAGGAATTAGTTTTAAATCACTAAATCAGCCCTTACATTCACCATGGAATCTACTGTATGAGTTCCATAGGTTCAACATACAATCTACTGGAGGGAGGTTGTAGTAGCTTCAGGCACCTTCATTGCCCTGTCCAGTGTCAGTACAGCCCTCTGATCATATCTGTTTGTGAAACAGAATTGTAACAATACTGCTGTACACACTAAGAGACTTGGCAATTGGTAATACCTCTGTAAGGATTTCTTTATTTCTATTTTATCTGCCCTTTCTCTCCATAAATGCATCATTCAAAATACCAAAACTTTTCTAAAATATTTCTTAATATTTATTTTGATAATTACTTTCCACATTAAAATTAACTGATACAAAGTATATTATTGTGATCAATTTCACTCCCTACTTCCCTACATTCATTCATTCAATCATTCAACAAAAAGTTTAAAAGTTATTTACTGCATAGAAGGTGAGGCATACTCATAGATAATTGGGAGGTATAGTGACCAAAAGAAAAATAAATATAGAAGTCATTTAATTTTTATTCTTTTTCATGATTTATTCCCATTGCAAATAAACTATATATGGAAATACCTTCTTACATGTAACAGCCATTTGTATTTCATTTATTATAAAATACGTCTTGCCCATCTTTCTGTTGAGTTGTGGTCTTTGTTTTTTCATTTGGTACTACTGCTTTATTTAATCAGAATTTATTTATTTAATGCTATCTGTTGTACACATTGCAATTTTTTCCAGTTTGTGTTTTTGAAATTGATTTTCTTTCCAGTAATATTACTGCTATTCAGATAACTTTACTTTAGAGTAGCCATCGGTACCAATTTTTATGTGTGGGGTTTGTGGTTTTGTCTCTTGCTAAACACAACCATCCACACGCTGGTATTTTTTCTAATAATTTGGTGATTTCATTTTTATGTTTAAGTCTCTGATGCAACCAGAATTTTTGATGATGCAAAAATTTGACGTTAAGATAATTCTATATATTCACCGGGTTTTTAACCGTTTTTTCTAGCAATGTTACTTTGCAATTTTCTCCCGAATGCTCTGAAATTCTACCTATATTTACTGCTATAATTCTGTTACGTATTTAGATAAATTTCTAACTATTCTTTTTTCCCCACTTTCCTGTCTGTCTACATGTATGCATAGTAGAAAACAATTTTAATTATAGTAGCATTACAATGTAGCTTAATAATGTAGGAAAAAAAGTCTCCACCGTCTCCCAATTTTTCTTTTACTGAAATTTGCTAGAAATTCTTGTATATTACATGACAAAATCAACTTTATTGGTTTATAATTTACACACAATAAAATGCACATCTTTTACATGCAAAGTTTGATGAATTTTGGCTAATTGATACAGTCATGTAACCACCATAAAAATCAAGTTAGATTATCCCCATTGTTCCCTGGTGTCCCTTCCTAGTCACCTTACCAGGGCATTGAACAACCACTAATCTGTGTTGTCATTATAAATTTTATTTGACTCTTCCAAAGTGTCATATAAATAACATTATACAGAGTACCTTCCAGCACCTGCGGGCTGGAGGGAACGCTGCTCACAGCTTTCTGTCAGCACGTCTTCGTGTGTCCTTACCCGCCTTATCCTGCACCCATCCGCCCAGAGCAACCTTCCTCCGCGACCCCGCATCTGAGGCATGGCTGCAGGCTAGGGGCCGCCCTCGCGGTTCCTGTCTGGCTCTTGCCCCCAGCGCTCGCCACCCGCGGCCTCATTGGGACGATGCTGGAGTCCACTAGCGGAACAGAAAAGCTTCACTGGCCTGAGCAAGAACTTGCTAAGAAGTCTATTCTAAATGCAGAAGAGTCCTTGATCATTGACAGCAAAAGAAGCATGCCACATTTACCTCCTGGAATACTAAAGGACATTTTCACAACTGGAACCAGTAGTTACAATGTCCTACTACAGAGCAAAGAGGAGAAAGAGCATCATTCACAAAAACAGTCTTCCTCCACCTACTCCAAAAGATGTAGAAAACCCAGCAATCTCGTAGCTCTTCACGTAGTAAAGATCTTCGCAAGATAAAAGCCCCAGTGCCTGTGATGAGCAGTGGTACTTGGTACTGCCTAGAAAGGCAGCCTGCTGTTTTTGTCACTAGTTCAGTGTCAAGTCCTGTAAAGTTTACACATGGTATCTCTGTCACAGGAAACAGCGTAGTACTGCCACCTACACCCCAAAATGAAAGAAAGGTCAAGCGACGCCATTTCCCTACTTTTCCAAAGCCAAAGCCGCAGCCTCAGCTGTCTAGAAGTTTTGAAAAAGGAGATGAATTTTCTGGAAGGAAATTTTGTATACTGACTGCT
This sequence comes from Monodon monoceros, assembly GCF_005190385.1. NCBI lineage: Eukaryota > Metazoa > Chordata > Mammalia > Artiodactyla > Monodontidae > Monodon > Monodon monoceros. The sequence goes on along the minus strand of NW_021703777.1, from coordinate 128,422,477 downwards.
ATAAAGCCCACCAACTTGGAGAAAGAAAAAGTGAGACTCTTAAGTCTGACTTCACCTACAATCCTCAGTTTGAATATGCTAATCCTTCTCTGCTAAGTGTCTTAACCAAGCACAACAAAGCAACTGACCAGTTTCTTAAGCAGGTAAAATGCTATTTCAGTAGTGGTATTTCATTTTATGTAATGAAAACAATTATTTGCCATCTTATAGAAAGCCAAAAAGAGTTGTTTTAAAATATTCCAATTATTTATAGTTAACTCCCATCCAGAACATGTAAATATGTGACAAGAAATCTCCAAGTGAGTGTCACAGCTCATATGTAAACTACTTTGCACTAATCAAAATCTACAAAGAATCTATTATATAGACGTTGTGTCAGGAAGCAACTATATTAGGAAAAAGCTTCAGATTCTGGTTCCAAGCTTTCATTTGGGAGTTACAAACTTATGGCCCATTCGTCAGCCCACAGACAAGTGTTTGTGTTTTCTTTTTGATTTTGAATGCCTTAGATGGAGCATGCAGTAACTCTGGTTCTCCCTGTTATATTACATTCTCAGCTTGCTTAGGCCCCTAAAAGCATTTTGGGGTCTAGGCTTGATACTGGCCAAGGAACTTTTTTTTTTTGCAGTACGCGGGCCTCTCACTCTTGTGGCCTCTCCCGTTGCGGAGCACAGGTTCCGGACGCACAGGCTCAGCAGCCATGGCTCACGGGCCCAGCTGCTCGGCGGCATGTGGGATCTTCCCGGACGAGGGCACGAACCCGTATCCCCTGCATGGGCAGGCGGACTCTCAACCACTGCACCACCAGGGAAGCCCTCTTATTCCTACTTTTAACAAGAATATTAATATTGGGTAACATGTGATACTTATTTTATAATGTTACAATATTAGCCTACCAATCTATCTAATATTGTTAAGGAAAATGGCAGTTGACTTTTATTGTGTTAGTTCAATATCAAGAAGGCTTTATTTTTGATTAATCATATAGTTGTTTATAATCTTCAATTCTGTATTGTCAAGGGAGCTGTAACAGAGCAAAATAATAGTGGATCTGACAGGTTTATGTATCACACTCAGGTAGTGTGCCCAGGTTTAGTATGGGGTCTCTCAATTCATTCAGACCCATGTCTCTTTCATTTTGTTCTACTGTATTCAACTTGTAGATTGTTTTAAATGTTCCATAATGTTTGTTCTTGATCACCTCATCAGGTCTGTATCTATACTATCATCTTTTTCAAATTATTATGTTTCTTCTATTTGTGATTATTTTCCTGGTATCCTCTTGTATTTTAATTCTTCTGATCCATGAACACAGCATATCTTTCCATTTATTGTGTGTCTTCTTCAGTTTCTTTCATCAATGTCATGTAATTTTCAGTGTAAATATCTTTTACATCATTGTTTAAATTTATTCCTAGATATTTTATTACTTTTGATATAATTGTAAATGGAATTGTTTTTCTTTGTCTCTTTTTCAGATAGTTCATTGTTAATACATAGAAATACAACTGATTTTTGCATATGGATTTTGTATCCTGCAACTTTACTGAATTCATTAATTAGCTCTAACAATTTTTTGGTTGAGTCTTTAGCATTTTCTATATATAAGATCATATCATCTGCAGAGAAAATTTTACTTCTTCTGTTCCAATTTGGATGCTTTTTATTTTTCTTGCTTATTTGTTCTGCCTATGGCTTCTAGTACTATATTGAATAAAACTGGTGAGAGCGAGCACCCTTGCCTTGTTCTTGATCTTAGCGGGAAATCTTTCAAACTTTCACCATTGAGTATGATGTCAACTGTGGATTTGTCATATATGGCATTAATTATGTTGAGGTAGGTTCCTTCTATGACCCGTTTATTGAGAGCTTTTATCTTGAAGGGATGTTAAATGTTGTCAAAAGCTTCTTTCTGCAACTATTGAGATTTTAATTTTTCATTCTATCAATGTGGTTATCAAATTTATTGACTTGCATGTGTTGAACCATGCTTGCATCCAAGCGTTCTGAACCCCACTTGATCATGGTGTGTGATCCTTTTAATGTACTGTTGAATTCAATTCGCTAGTATATTATTGGAAAGTTTTGCGTCTATATTCATCAGGGATATTGGGCTGTAGTTTTCTTTTCTTGTAGTGTCCTTATCTTGCTTTGGTATTTAAGTAATAATGCTGGCCTCATAAAATGAGTTTGGGAGTGCTCCCTCCTCTTCAATTTTTTAGAAGAGTTTGAGAAGGATTAGCCTTAATTCGGCTTTAAATGTTTGATAGAATTCACCAGTGAAGCCATCTGGTCTTGAACATTTCTCTGTTGGGATTGAATCGGTAAGGAAACTGATGCAATCTCCTCACTTGCTTCTGGTCCGTTCAGTTTTTCTATTTCTTCATTTCTTCATGATTCAGTTTTGGTAGGTTGTATGTTTCTAGAAATCTATCCGCTTCTTCTAGGTTACTCAATTTGCTGGTGTATAATTTTCATGGTTGTCTCATGATACTTTGTATTTTGGTGATGCCAGTTGTAATTTCTCCACTTTCATTTCTGATTTTATTTATTTGAGTCTTCTCTCTTTTTTCTTAGTTAATCTAGCCAAAAGTTGATCTATGGGCTTCCCTGCTGGCGCAATGGTTGAGAGTCTGCCTGCTGATGCAGGGGACACGGGTTCGTGCCCTGGTCCGGGAAGATCCCACATGCTGCAGAGCGGCTAGGCCCGTGAGCCATGGCCACTGAGCCTGCGCGTCCGGAGCCTGTGCTCCACAACAGGAGAGGCCACAACAGTGAGAGAGAGGCCTGCGTACCACAAAAAAAAAAAAAAAAAAAAGTTTATTTTGTTTAACTTTAAAAAAAAAACAGCTTTTAATTTCATTGATCTTTTCTATTGTTTTTCTGCTATTTGTGCTCTAATCTTTGTTATTTCCTTCCTTTTGCTAATTTTGGGCTTAATTTGTTCTTCTTTTTCTAGTTCCTTGAGTTGTAATGTTAAGTTGTTTATTTGTGATCTTTCTTTTTTCTTGTTAGGCATTTATCACTATAACTTTCCTCTTAGAACTGCTTTTGCTACATCCCATAATTCTTGTATGTTGTGTTTCCATTCTCATTTGTTTCAAGATGTTTTTTGATTTCCCTTTTGATTTCTTCTTTTACTCCTTGGTTGTTAAGGAGTGTGTTGCTTGATTTCCATATCTGGTCTGCAAGAACCAGTCTAGAGAATAGGTAGTGGGGGCCACCCTGGTACTGTTCCAGACAGGAAACTGGTTTGGCAGATGCCTGCCAGGAGGCCAGATTTACAGGGTCTGGTTTGGAGCCTTGGACCACAGGAGCTGCCTGGGACCAGGGGAGCCAGCTTGTGCAGGGATGGGCCAGGAGGCATGAGTTACAGAAGTCTAATGGGAGCTTCCCACCTAAAGCTGTAGGAGTTGGCCTTGTGCTAGAGCTGGCCAACATTGGGGTCTGCAGTGAATTCAGCTGCTCATTTCACTCTTCTTTTCCCATGGTGTGTCTCTCAGTGCTGGGCTCCCTGAGCTTAAGTGTGGGCTGAATGATGGGGATAATGTGGACCTATCTCTTTCATACTCTTCGATGCCTATTTCTGTGCTTTGTCTGGGTGCTATAAATCTTCACCTGGAATGCCTAACTCTTTGTGAAAGTATTTTTTTGCATGGATAGTTCAAATTGATGTTTTGGGGAGGGGGCAGTGCTAGAAATTCCTATACCACCATCTTGTTGATGTCACTACGTACATTCTTGTTTAATTTCTCAGTTGACTAAAACTATTTGTGCAGCAGTTTTTCATTTTTTGTTTTTTTAAAAATGTTGAGATAGTAAGTGGCAGAGCTAGGACTAGAACCCAAGTGTTTTTTTATTTTTTTAGAAGATGTTGGGGGTATGAGTTTATTAATTAATTAATTAATTTTTGCTGTGTTGGGTCTTCATTTCTGTGTGAGGGCTTTCTTTAGTTGTGGCAAATGGGGGCCACTCTTAATCGCGGTACATGGGCCTCTCACTATCGCGGCTTCTCTTGTTGCGGAGCACAGGCTCCAGACGTGCAGTCTCAGTAGTTGTGGCTCACGGGCCTAGCTGCTCCACGGCATGTGGGATCCTCCCAGACCAGGGCTTGAACCCGTGTCCCCTGCATTGGCAGGCAGATTCTCAACCACTGCACCACCAGGGAAGCCCAACAGTTTTTCTTAAAATGAGAAGATTCTCTAAAAGTTTCATCATGTTTGAAAATATTTTCCTTTTGTTATTATATTTAAATATGGTTTCACTCAGTTTAAAATTCTTTAGTCACTCTTTCTTTCCCCGAAGACCCTACAGTCATCGTTCATTTTCTTCTAGCTCTGAATTCCCAATTTTAATATCTGAATTCAGACTATTTTTTTTTTTTAAGTTAGGAGATAACTTTTACTCCCTGTATTTTCAAAGGATTTATTCTTCATTTTACAAACATGGCACAGTTTTCATTGGTATCCAGCATTTCTTATTTGGAATAGTATATGATACATTGTGTTATATACATTTTTAATTGAAGTAGAGTTGATTTATACTGTTGTGCTAGTTTCAGGTGTACAGCAAAGTGATTTAGTTATATATATATATGTATGTTATATTCTTAAGTCTTTGTATATTTTGGGAATATTTTGTCATATTTTTTACTATTTCTGTAACTACCTTATTTGTCTCTCTTCCTCAAAGATACCAATTATGGATATACTGTGAATACAGATATATGGAGTATACCTACCATGCACATCTAAGAAATGTCTCTGTAAACAACTTAACTTTTTGCTTATTCCCCTCTATTTTGCTCACTTACACTTGAGCTCATGTTTATTTTCATAAACTGTATTGAGCAAAAATCATTCTCTTTTTTGAGGCCTTAAAAGAAATCTTTATTACTGCAATAGTTTTATAGTCTCTTCCTCTTCTTTTCTGAATTTTTCTAGCTTATATTCTATATTATTAGAATTCTTAATTTTTTTCCTAAGAACTTTAAGATATATTATGTAGTTTTATTGGCTTATGTAATTTTTAAAAGAAATCTCTGTAAATGAATTTATTTTTATTTTTATTTTTATTTTTTGTTGGCAGTATGCGGGTTTCTCACTGTTGTGGCCTCTCCTGTTGCGGAGCACAGGCTGAGGACGCACAGGCTCAGCGGCCATGGCTCACGGGCCTAGCCGCTCCGTGGCATGTGGGATCTTTCTGGACCAGGGCATGAACCCGTGTCCCCTGCATCGGCAGGCGGACTCTCAACCACTGCACCACCAGGGAAGCCCTCAACATTTACTTTTTAAAATCTATAAAAATGGCATCAAATGATTTCCTGATAATTTCATTATAATAATAAACTTCAGAATTGATGCCTGGACTATAAAGTTATTTTTTACTCATAGTTAGTCTGGTAAGTCTATTTTTTGTCTAGGAAGCTTACAGAGATTAATTTTATTGGTTCTCTCTCCCACACTCCCAGATACATAATGATGGAAACTACAATATTATTTTGAGCACATGTACTTAAATAACCATTTAAAACTCAAAACAGAACTAAATGGATACAAAGTATTTTCAGATTTGAGTGTGGACTTGTGTTATTTCTCTTCAAAGATCTAAATGCTTTCAGAAATTTAAACTATCAGATTTCCCTGCCCTAAAACTCAATGATAAAATTTCCAAAAAACTGAGCAGTCAGGAATCAATATTTTACTTTGGTCACTACAATTTCATAATGTATTAAACATATGGATTCCATTTTACTAGAAAATGATCACAAATGTATTAACCAATATATTTTTGTGAATTTCAGCTCAAGGGTTATGTTTTAAAAATTCAAATATATGTGTTTTAGACAGGCCAAAATGTAATGTATCATGTGCTATCTTCAACTTCTATTTTGGCACTCAGTAATCTTGACAATATGGCAGAAAAAAAGGAAACAGAGATAACACTCTTGTTTAGAGTGTGACAATATTGATTATGGATTTTTTTCCTTAATCACATTATTATCATGAAATTAATATTGAACATATGATATATAGGAAGACCTTTGTCATCCCACCTTCTTAACATTGATTCAACAGTTACACTATGAATAAGAGTTGGAATGATGGTCTGAATTTTATAAATGATGTTGACAAATATATTGAGTCTTAACAAAATATAACATGTTCTATATTTCATATTTACATATGCCTTTTTAATTTTGAGCTCTGAGAATTTTAAAAGCATATTTTCCATATTATTTTTCTCTGATAAATCAACTATTTTATTCACTAATAAAATTTTTTTTACATAGAGAGAGAAAGTATATTCTGGAAAACTAACTGAACTCCTAATTTCTGGGCAAAATAATCACATGATATAAATGTTAAAGATGTAAAAATCATGGGAAGTATATAGTATAAATACATTGAAACATCTTATAGAGGTTTTAAATTAAAGGTGAATACTTGACATTCTGTACTAGAAAAGAATATTAAGATATAAATGATTAATGTAAATACACTTTATTTATATAACCATTTCATAAATTTGAAAGAAATAAAATTTAAATCAAAGATCAAAGATATTACACATAAAGTGATTAAATTAAATTTTTACAAAATTAGGGTAAATAGTGTACTGGTTAAATATGAAAGTATGAACAGGATCTAAAGGATACCTCTTCAATCAGGAAATTAAAACTTCCAGGTTTGATGAATAATATTTGCAATATAAAATTATATGAAATGTGAAAGCAGAAATTAGGAAACTTATGAAAATCATTACACATGAAGCAACCTTGAAATTTGATTCCTTCTATATTCCTATCTTATTCTGACTTCCTTAATGAAAGCTCATAAATTTCTCATATTGGATAATAAATGGGATCGACAGAGAGAAAAATGGATATAATGACAAAGAAAAGATTTATTAGAGCAAGTTGAGACTTATCTCTTTTGAATTCAGTTCAGTTAAACTAGTATACACTGGGCTTGTGCTATGTGTTATTTACTTTTCCAGGTGCTAAGTAGTCAAAGTAAAAATATTGATCCTATCCTCATGTTCAAGAACATTAGAGGTGAGATTCAGACAATATCGACTGAGCAGACAAAAAGAAATTTGTAAATGGTTAAGCTTCTTAAATTTTGACAAGAATTGCTTCCAAACGGTTAAATGTGCCTTAAATCCATATACATTTGATGTGACTAACAGTAATGATATATAATTACAATGTATCCACTACCACCCCTTTCTACTGTGACAGTGAGAGTCAATCTTTTCCCTTACACTCTAAAAAAAAAGATTAAAAACTAGCATGCATGAAAAGTTTTCAGACAGAGAACAGAGACAAAAATTTCAGATTATTATTATTTTGTTCACTTGCCTATCAGACCATATGTAAATTATATCTTGGAAGAGAGTGTCCATGACTCAATAGGACCAGGCTCTGGAAATAACAGAAGCAGGTTATTCACCCAGACTCTCTCCAGGTAACAGTAGAATGATGGCATGGAAAATATACAGAAGTCCATGTGGCTATCAAGATAATTTTTCAAGATTTCCAGAGGAAGACTGCACAGTGGCTTGTTACATTACTTGAATAATATACATGGAATGATCTTAGAAAAAGGCCTAGGACATGGTAAATAATGAATAAATATTACTTATTATTAATAATTATTATTAATTAAATACAATTAATATTCATAATAATTTCTATTATTAAATTCTCAGGTTGTATTAATTTTTTTCACTCCAACATTTTATTTCATACTGTCAGCCAGAGGAGTTCATTTTGAATTTATATAATCAGTGTTACTTCTTCTGGAACTGCAACCAAAATTTTCTACTGTAAGTATTATAAAATAACATGCATATCGATAACTACCTTAAATGTAAATGGACTAAATGCTCCCACAAAAAGACACAGATTGGCTGAATGGATAGAAAAACAAGACCCATATATTTGCTGTCTACAAGAGACCCACTTCAGACCTAGAGACACATACAGCCTGAAAGTAAGGGGATGGAAAAAGATATTTCATGCAAATGGAAACCAAAAGAAAGCTGGAGTAGCAATTCTCATATCAGACAGAATAGACTTTAAAATAAAGACTATTAGAAAAGACAAAGGAGGACACTACATAATGATCAAGGGATCAATCCAAGAAGAAGATATAACAATTATAAATATTTAGGCACCCAACACAGGAGCACCTCAATACATAAGGCAAATTACTAACAGCCATAAAAGGGGAAATCGACAGTAACACATTCATAGTAGGGGACTTTAACACCCCACTTTCACCAATGGACAGATCATCCAAAATGAAAATAAATAAGGAAACACAAGCTTTAAATGATACATTAAACAAGATGGACTTAATTGATATTTATATGACATTCCATCCAAAAACAACAGAATACACATTTTTCAGAAGAGCTCATGGAATATTCTCCAGGATAGATCATATCTTGGGTCACAAGTCAAGCCTTGGTAAATTTAAGAATATTGAAATTGTTTAAGTATCATTTCCGACCACAACGCTATAAGACTAGATATCAATTACAGGAAAAGATCTGTAAAAAATACAAACACATGGAGGCTAAACAATACACTACTTAATAACAAAGTGATCACTGAAGAAATCAAACAGGAAATCAAAAAATACCTAGAAACAAATGACAATGGAGACACGATGACCCAAAACCTATGGGATGCAGCAAAAACAGTTCTAAGAGGGAAGTTTATAGCAATACAATCCTACCTTAAGACATAGGAAACATCTCGAATAAACAACCTAACCTTGCACCTAAAGCAATTAGAGAAAGAAGAACAAAAAAACCCAAAAGTTAGCAGAAGGAAAGAAATCGTGAAAATCAGATCAGAAATAAATGAAAAAGAAATGAAAGAAACGATAGGAAAGAGCAATAAAACTAAAAGCTGGTTCTTTGAGAAGATAAACAAAATGGATAAACCATTAGCCAGACTCATCAAGAAAAAAAGGGAGAAGACTCAAATCAATAGAATCAGAAATGAAAAAGGAGAAGTAACAACTGACACTGCAGAAATACAAAAGATCATGAGAGATTACTACAAACAACTCTATGCCAATAAAATGCGCAATCTGGAAGAAATGGACAAATTCTTAGAAATGCACAAGCTGCCAAGACTGAATCAGGAAGAAATAGAAAATATGAATAGACCAATCACAAGAACTGAAATTGAAAGCGTGATTAAAAATCTTCCAACAAACAAAAGCCCAGGACCAGATGGCTTCACAGGCGAATTCTTATCAAATATTTAGAGAAGAGCTAACACCTATACTTCTCAAAATCTTCCAAAATATAGCAGAGGGAGGAACACTTCCAAACACATTCTACAAGGCCACCATCACCTTGATACCAAAACCAGACAAGGATGTCACAAAGAAAGAAAACTACAGGCCAATATCACTGATGAACATAGATGCAAAAATCCTCAGCAAAATACAAGCAAACAGAATCCAACAGCACATTAAAAGGATCATACACCATGATCAAGTGGGGTTTATTCCAGGAATGCAAGGATTCTTCAATATACACAAAACAATCAATGTGATAAACCATATTAACAAATTGAAGGAGAAAAACCATATGATCATCTCAATAGATGCAGAGAAAGCTTTTGACATAATTCAACAGCGATTTATGATAAAAACCCTGCAGAAAGTAGGCATAGAGGGAACTTTCCTCAACATAATAAAGGCCATATATGACAAAACCACAGCCAACATCATCTTCAATGGTGAAAAACTGAAAACATTTCCACTAAGATCAGGAACAAGACAAGTTTGCCCACTCTCACCACTCTTATTCAACATAGCTTTGGAAGTTTTAGCCACAGCAATCAGAGAAGAAAAGGAAATAAAAGGAATCCAAATTGGAAAAGAAGAACTAAAGCTGTCACTGTTTGCAGATGACATGATACTATACATAGAGAATCCTAAAGATGCTACCAGGAAACTACTAGAGCTAATCAATGAATTTGGTAAAGTAGCAGGATACAAAATTAATGCACAGAAATCTCTGGCATTCCTATACACTAATGATGAAAAATTTGAAAGTGAAATCAAGAAAACACTTCCATTTACCATTGCAACAAAAATAATAAAATATCTAGGAATAAACCCACCTAAGGAGACAAAAGACCTGTATGCAGAAAATTATAAGACACTGATGAAAGAAATTAAAGATGATACAAATAGATGGAGAGATATACCATGTTCTTGGATTGGAAGAATCAACATTGTGAAAATGACTCTATTACCCTAAGCAATCTATAGATTCAATGCAATCCCTATCAAACTAACACTGGCATTTTTCACAGAACTAGAACAAAAAATTTCACAATTTGTAGGGAAACACAAAACACCCCGAATAGCCAAAGCAATCTTGAGAATGAAAAACGGAGCTGGAGGAATCAGGCTCCCTGACTTCAGACTATACTACAAAGCTACAGTAATCAAGACTGTATGGTACTGGCACAAAAACAGAAAGATAGATCAATGCAACAGGATAGAAAGCCCAGAGATAAACCCACGCACATATGGTCACCTTATCTTTGATAAAGGAGGCAGGAATGTACAGTGGAGAAAGGACAGCCTCTTCAATAAGTGGTGCTGGGAAAACTGGACAGGTATATGTAAAAGTATGAGATTAGATCACACTCTAACACCATACACAAAAATAAGCTCAAAATGGATTAAAGACCTAAATGTAAGGCCAGAAACTATCAACCTGTTTTAGGAAAACATAGGCAGAACACTCTATGACATAAATCACAGCAAGATCCTTTTTGACCCATCTCCTAGAGAAATGGAAATAAAAACAAAAATAAACAAATGGGACCTAATGAAACTTCAAAGCTTTTGCACAGCAAAGGAAACCATAAACAAGACCAAAAGACAACCCTGAGAATGGGAGATAATATTTGCAAATGAAGCAACTGACAAAGGATTAATTTCCAAAATTTACAAGCAGCTCATGCAGCTCAATAACAAAAAAACAAACAACCCAATCCAAAAATGGGCAGAAGACCTAAATAGACATTTCTCCAAACAAGATATACAGACTGCCAACAAACACATGAAAGAATGCTCAACATCATTAATCATTAGAGAAATGCAAATCATAACTACAATGAGATATCATCTCACACCAGTCAGAATGGCCATCATCAAAAAATCTACAAACAATAAATGCTGGAGAGGGTGTGGAGAAAAGGGAACACTCTTACACTGCTGGTGGGAATGTGAATTGGTTTAGCCACTATGGAGAACAGTATGGAGGTTCCTTAAAAAACTACAAATAGAACTACCATATGACCCAGCAATCCCACTACTGGGCATATACCCTGGGAAAACCAAAATTCAAAAAGAGTCATGTACCAAAATGTTCATTGCAGCTCTATTTACAATAGCCCAGAGATGGAAACAACGTAAGTGCCCATCATCGGATGAATGGATAAAGAAGATGTGGCACATATATACAATGGAATATTACTGAGCCATAAAAAGAAACGAAATTGAGCTATTTGTAATGAGGTGGATAGACCTAGAGTCTGTCATACAGAGTGAAGTAAGTCAGAAAGAGAGAGACAAATACCGTATGCTAACACATATATATGGAATTTAAGAAAAAAAAAAAGTCATGAAGAACCTAGCGGTAAGACAGGAATAAAGACACAGATCTACTAGAGAATGGACTTGAGCATATGGGGAGGGGGAAGAGTAAGCTGTGACAAAGCGAAAGAGAGGCATGGACATATATACACTACCAAACATAAGGTAGATAGCTAGTGGGAAGCAGCCGCATAGCACAGGGAGATCAGCTCGGTGCTTTGTGACTGCCTGGAGGGGTGGGATAGGGAGGGTGGGAGGGAGGGAGACGCAAGAAGGAAGAGATATGGGGACATATGTATATGTATAACTGATTCACTTTGTTATAAAGCAGAAACTAACACACCATAGTAAAGCAATAATAAAAAAATAAACCTGAAATTAATGCATCCGAAATTAAATTTTCCAACAGCTGTCTTAAAGAATAATTCACATATAATAAGTTATACATATTTAGAGTGTATTGTTTAAGTTCTGAAATACGGAAACACCCGTGAAACCCTCACTATAAAAAGACACTGAACATATTCATTGTCCTCCCAAGGTGTTCTCATGCCCCTTTGTATTTATTTCCTTCCTCTTTATTCCTACCCCCTCCCTATCTCCAGGCATACTCTGATCTGCTTTTCATATATATTTAGATTTTGCACATTCTGAAATTTTATAAAAATGAAATTATATAGTATCCATTCTTTTATGAGGGCTGTGGCTTCTTTAACTCAGTAAAATTAGTTTGAGATTTCATCCATCTTGTAGCATGTATTCATTTTTATTCTTGAGTAATATTCCAAAGTATTGATATACCGATTTGTTTATGCATTAAACCAGTGATGAACATTTGAATTGCTTCCAGATCTGAGTTATTATAAGTAAGGCTTCTATTAATATTCATGCAAAAGTACTGACATATGCTTACATATCTCATAGGTATATACTAAGGAGTAGAATGACTAGACATATGGTAGGTAGGTGTATTATTAAATTTAACAAAACTGTCAAACTATTTTTCTAGCTGATTGTCTCAGTGAATGAAAATTCTAGTTTCTTCTTATCTTCACTAACCTTTGGCATGTTTGGACTTTTTAATTGCCATTCTAAGTGATGTGTACGTTATTTAACTTGCTTTTTTAGAATAATCAGTATATTTGACTATTTTTCATGTGCTTATGTATCATGTGTTTATCTTTTTTGGTGAGTGTTTGTTCAAATCACTTGCCCATTCTAAATTGGCTTTCTTAAAATTGCATTTGAACGGTCTTTACATATTCTGGATACAAGTAATTTATCGTATGTATGGTTTGCCAATATTTTTCCAATTTTGTGTATTGTCCTTTCATTTTCTTAGCAGCATCTTTGTAGAGCAGATTTTTAATTCTGATGAAGTGCAGTTTACCAACTTTGTTTTTGTGTAGCACGTTTTTGCTGTTGTATCCAAGAAATCTTTGTCTAATTCATGGAAACAAATATTTTCTTCTATGTTTTTCTCTAGAACTTTTATAGTTTTGGTATTTACATTTAGGTTTCTGGTTTATTTTGGCTTAATTTTTTAAGTGGTGTGCAGTATGGGTCTAAGTACATTTTTTGTGTATGAATATCCAACTGTTTTACCACTGCTTTTTAAAATTCTATCATTTTCCACTGAACTGCCTTTGCAACTATATCACTATTCCCTATCTTGTTCTATTGCTCTATTTGTTTGAATTTATGCCATTATCACACATCTTGATTGTTGTAACCTTATAATATGTTATAAAATGTAGTGTTGACTTTATAAATTTGTTCTTCTCTCTCAAAGCTGTTTTGGATATTATATAATTTTGCATTTCCATATAAATTTGAAAATCAATTTTCGATTCCTGCAAAGCACCTGCTGGGATTTTTATTAGGATTCCTTTATATCTGTATATCAATTTGGACAGAATTGTCCTCTTAACAATATCAAGTCTTTGAACTCACGAACGTGGTATGTCCTTTACTTATTTAGATCTCTTTATCACACCAATGTATTATAATTTCCAGTGCACAGGTCTTTCAAATATTTTGTTAGATTGATCTCTAATATGTTACATGCTTTGACACTATTGTATATGTTATTGATTATAAATTTAATTTCTGATTATTCATTGCTATTATATAAGATACAATTGATTTTTGTATAAAGATATTATTTCCTTCACTCACTTGTTAGTTTTTGTGTTCAATTCACTTATTTGTTTCAGTGGGTTTTATAGATTCCACTGAATGGATGATCATACTATTTGCAAATAAAGATACACAAGATCATCAGAAAAAATTCTTCCTTTTTTAATTTGGATTATTTTTTCTCATCTCATTATATTGACTAGAATCTCCAGTACAATGATGGATAGAAGTGGTGGGAGTAGTTGACCTTGTTTTCTTTCATATATCCAGAGTAAAAGATTAAGTTTTCACCATTAGATATGATGTTAGTTGTAGATTTTTTTGTAGATGCCTTTTATCAGGTTTAGGAAGTCTCTATCTTAATGTTTTGATAATTTCTATCAGTAATGGATGTAGTATTTTGTTAACTTTTATCTGTATTTATTGAGATGGTCATTTTTTCAAAATTTTAAAAAATTTGATATAATGAACTAATTGATTTTACAAGTGTTAAATCAACTTGAAGAAACCATACTTGATAACCGGGTATTATTTTTTGTACTGATAGATTCAATTTGCTAAAATTCTGATTATAATTTTTACAGTTTTTTGCCATATAATTTTCACTTCTTCGTAGTGTCCTAGTCTGTTTTTATTGTCATGGTGTCCCTGGTGTTATAGAATGAGTTGAGACAATTTTCTGGAGGAGTTTGTGTAGAATTGGTTTTATTTCTTCTTTAAATGTTTAGTTGAATTCATCAGTGAGGTCATCTGGGCCAAGATTTTTCCCTGTGGAGAAGCTGTTTAACTATTAAAGATATACTGTTCCTCTCTGGGCCCTTGGTGGCCTCAAATTTGTTAGTCTCAAGAGATTCTTCAGCCCAGTGATCTTCAGAGGGTAATTCTCCAGCTCAGAAAATGTTGAAACCTAGGCATCCCTTCCTAGGAACCAAAATCAGCAGAATAAAGGATCTTGGCAGCAATATGACACAGCTGAAAATGTCTGAGAGAGCATATAAAAATGGAAGTAGAAAAATAAGAGCAAGAACCTGAGACTATGGAGAATACACAGCAAAAACCTTTTCTTGTAGTGTCATCTTGAACCAGTTCTGGAAATCAACTCATCCTTCCAAAATGAACATAAAGTGACTGTGAACGAGGAGTCCCTGTCATCAGCCAGAGTCACACTCAGGTCTCATGTGAGGTAATGAGTGTGCAGGACAGTTCTGAGAGGAAACAGAATATGGCTGAAGAACACTGAAGGGAAGACAGGCATTAGATGAGATCTGCTGACTAGCTGATTGTACCACAAGGAAATTCTAACATTTGTTAGAAGTTTAAAATATCTCAAATTATGTTAGAACTTTAAAAAGCAATATACAAAATGGATATCTCCCTATGATGCCAGAAGTAGT
This sequence comes from Monodon monoceros, assembly GCF_005190385.1. NCBI lineage: Eukaryota > Metazoa > Chordata > Mammalia > Artiodactyla > Monodontidae > Monodon > Monodon monoceros. The sequence goes on along the minus strand of NW_021703777.1, from coordinate 128,407,302 downwards.
ATGTTACAAGTAACTTCATGATGAGAGAATCTCTATATATTTATGTTTTATCTATATATTTATGTTTATATGTATGTTTATATTTACAGGTTGTAGATTCTGAAAAACCAGCACAGATTATTTGAAATACTGACCAGGCTGAAACCAATAATATTTTCTTTTTCTGTTGTGTTTTATGTGCCTCCTCTCTTCACTGGATAACATAAATTTTCTGCTATTTTCCTTAGCTAACAATATCAATGTTTGGGTCTTAACTGTATTATGCATTGGGTGGCTGAAATATAACAGAGAAAGGAAATTTGCTTCTACTTTTTAAATGTTTGGATATTGAGGTTAATGTCTAAGAAAGTTTACAGGATGAAAGTAGTTTATAGCAAGACAGACAGATATAAAAAGAAAGGGAAAGAGAGAAACAGAGATGGATGTGAATGAATCCATTGTTTATTTTGACATGCTAACATTGTCCATCAGAGAAACTAGGTCAGATAATTGTCATTGTCTTACCGAGCTCTCTCATCCCTTGGAGAAGTATACTTAAGTGGAGAGGATAACGACAACAATAATAGCTGACATTTATTGAGTGTTTATTACTTGCCAGACTGTTTTTTCAGCATGAAATATGTACTCTCTCCTTAGATAGCTCTTATACTTGTATAATACTACAATAGTCCTTTCAGGGATGTATTATTACTGTTCCTATTTTAACATGAGAAAACTGAGAGACTAGTGAAATTAAGTAAATTGTCAGGATCACAAGCTGGTCTGTTGTGGCTTCAATGTTCCAACCCACCTGCTTTGTGCCTTTAGCTTGCACTAAGTTATACTTCATAAATGTATTTCTCTGCACTTATAATTTGACAAGATATTGGTATAATGTCTATCTGCCCTGAGATAATATGAGGAAATTCAAATATGTATTAATTCCCTAACAAATAACTAGAAAATAAAGTTCAAGCCACTTAAAATAGCATTAAGATAACCTGTATGATACATATGGTTGAATGAACTATTTCTTAAATCCCTTATTATCTCTCTCATATATTCAAATACTGCACTCAAGCCATTCAAATTCAAATCAGGTGTAGTAATATGTGCCCAATTCTTCATTAAATACATTTGTTGTTTATTTTATAAATGTCAGAAAAATACAATTTAAAATAAAATTAATTCAGTGCAGCAAGCAGGTAATCTTTTAAAGATGAAAGATATAATTCACCATGTAGAGATAACTGTCAAAATTCTTTTCCCTAAAATATTACTGGAGACATTATAAAGAACCAGTAGAAATCCAAGAAAAAAATCTGTTCAGATATATAAAGAGATCAAGTGAATGTTTTCACTGGTATAATATTTTTAGTCTTTGCAAAACGCAAAACCAATATTCACATATCTTATAAAATGTTCATAGGTAGAACTGTGTATTTATTACACAGTTTTGATAATCACAGATTATCAAAAAATGCTCTAGTATCTTTTTCCTATTTATTATCAAAAATGCTGTGATTATCAAAAAATGCTCTAGTATCTTTTTCCTACTTACCCATTCCATCATTTTTTCCCTCATATAGCCTACATACGTACGTTACTCCAAACTTTTCTCCATGCTAATACACAAAATATACATGGAGGATATTTCATTGTTTAATAAAAACTGGTTCATGCTATATAAGTTTTCTCTTCCAATTTTTCATTGTATATAATTATGTTTTTATTATTTTAATTAATTCTTTTTATTGCCTTAACATTTATTTTATTGTTTTTATGGTTACAACTTGTTCAGAAACTCAAATGCGTTAGGCATTCATGTTGTGGATAGTTTTGGTACTATAAGCAGCTCTATAGTAAATATTATCTACTATAAAGTTTTTCAAGTATAATTTCTATTTTTATCTAGTATAGCCCCAGGACTGAAAATGTTGTGTCTAAGAGCATGAGCACTTACACTTTAATAGACACTGACTGATTTCTCAAGAAGGTGGGAAATCCTTCACATTTCTACTTAGTGCATTAAAATACTTCTCCCTCAGCATTAGGTGTTAACATTCCCCTTCCCACTTTATTTCATATTATCAGTTGTTAGAGTCATATTTTTTCACTTTATATCATATTTGGAATAAGGATGTCATTTATAATGAATATTAAATTTATATTTGCAAGGTGTTTCCCCTGATGTTACATAAAATAATGCTTTGTCTTAGATTTCATGAAATACGGTTAGTTTTAAAAAGCTCATTCAGGAGGTACAAAATGACTTAAGAAAATCTGCATGATTTGAAAATGCTGTGTAGTAGTTTAATTGGCAATTTAATTTTACTTTTTGGTAACACATAAAAAATAAGCCTCTTAATATGTATAACTGAATCACTTTGCCGTACACCAGAAACCAATACAACGTTGTAAATCATCTATACTTCAGTAAATAAATAAAACAATGAAAATATAAGCCTCTTATAAACAATGTCATCTACAATTCAACGAATTAAGCAATATTCCACTATGTTGTACTGTATACTTAATACCTACAAAACATGGGATCAGAAGAAAAGGTGAAAATAAAAATGGCTCCTCTCTCACCATCATTACAAATAATCTACATGCATGATAATAAATTATTCATTCCATCTTGAAAACTGGGTTAAAGGTCCTAGCTCATGGAGAGCAGAGAGGACACAGGGGACACAGCAAGCATCCCAATGAATTGGAGCTGCCACTCCCCACTGGTCACTTTATGCTCTTTAGGCTATGGATCAGGGGGCAAAGGAAGGAGTTAATTTGCTGTCAGTGGTAATAGATCCTGATTACCATGAGAAACTGTAATTGCCACTATAAAATCATAGCAGAAAGAAAAGTATATGGAACCTATGGAATTCACTGTTAGCATGGTGTATATATGTCCTGTGATAATAGAAAACAATTGTGATAAGAAAGGCAAAACAACTAAGACTCAGATGCCTGGAGCATGGATCTGTGTGTCCCTGACTTAGCCCATTTGCAGAGCCATAACAAAATACCATAGACTGTGTAATTTATACACAATAGAAGTTTATCTCTCACAATTCTGGAGGCTGGGAAGTCCAAGATTGAGGCACCAGCAGATTTAGTGTCCAGTGAGGGCCCACCTCTGGTTTCACTGTGTTCTCACATGGTAGAAGGAGCAAAGGAGCTATCTAGGGTCTCCTTTATAAAGGCATTAATTCCACTGATCAAGACTCCATTCTCATAACCTAATCACCTCCTAAAGTCCCCACCTCCAAAACCATCTCATTGGTCATTAGGTTTCAACATATGAATTTGGGGGGAACAAAAGATTCAGACCATAGTAGTCATCTCACCATATAAGCACAGCTGCCTGATCAAAGTGCTGCCCAAGGGTAAGAGAAATCTAGAATACTTAAGGGAGAAGAAAGATGGTGAAAATTTTTCAGCTATAAAAGCAGTTGCAGCAGCAGGACTGTAGCTTGTTTCTTAAAGACACCACCTTGAAGAGGACACTGATGGATTGTACCTTCTGTCTCAGAGAAGAAATAAGAGCACCTTGTATAACATTCAGTTTGCTGTATAGCAGAAACTAACACAACATTGTAAATCAACTATACTCCAATAAAAAAATAAATAGTAAAATTGATATTTGAACTCATATTAGTCTGATTACAACTTGTAAATTTTTATCATTACATTCTACCTCTTAGTTTAAATGATTTATAAAATAGTACTGGGAAAATTAAAGAAATATTAATAATTTAGAAAAAGAAATGATTCTCATTATAGAAAAAAACAGTAAAATATAATTTGTTTAAATTTAAAAAATAGAAACATTTTGGAATCTGTGTTTCTTAAGTTATTGAGAAGAAACAATACATATACAAGACAATTTTTGAGATAGATTAGTAATAATACAAAACTTTCACTTGCAAACATTAAAACTCTAATTATATCGACTATACACAACAGGTATAAAAATGGGCAAAGAAATTAATAGATAGAATATTGAGTTGAATTCTGTTGCATAACTGATTACAACAAATGGATTCACCATTTTTAAGAATTATTCAAAACCTGTAGACATCAGTAATGCTCTCTGTAATCCAGTATCCATTAACACACCAACAGTTTTACGGATTCTCAATGAATATATTGCTAAGAAATCCCATTTAACTCTGTCTTAACGCTAGGTTTAGGCATTAGTAAAGCTAAATTGGGCAAGCAAGGCCACAGTATTTTACAATGCTCTATTTTCCCTGTCTTTGTATATGTTATGTTTGTCTGTTTTCACTAAAAAGCAAATTCATATATAACAATTTGTGTTGTGAAGTTAATTTTATCAATTCACTTGATTATTCTGAATAAGTAAATAAGAACTTTTTGAGGAAATTTAAAATGTGGGTTAGGTTGATCTTTTTTAAAGTTGATGTTTCAAGAGTATGTGTTAAGTTATCTACTTGGGTAATTATAAAAGTGTGTTCAATGTAGATACATGAATGTGTCATATTCATCTACTGCTTGCGTATAGATGAATAAAAATGAAATACAAAAAAGGAAACATTTTTATTATAATAGATAATTGGCATAAAATATTTTTAACTTCTCAATCAAAAAATTACTGTGTAAGAAGAAGCTCTTCTGTTTGTGGTTGGTTAGTATGAGAGCAGAACTGTTTTGCATTTTAGAGGTTAAAATATTTAGGCCCAATTATTTTTATAGATGCAAGTGTAGTTTTTTCTCTTTCCTTCCCTCCCTCCCTCCTCTTCCTTCCTTCCTTCCTTTCCTTCCTTGCTTTTTTTCTTCTTTCTCTCTCTTTTTCTTTCCCTTCCTTCTTTCTTTGCCCCACTTCCTCCCCTTTCTTTTCTTGCCCCTCTCTCTCCCTCCCTCCCTTCTCTCTTCCTCCTCTCCTCTTCCTTCCTTCCTTTTTTCTTTCTTTCTTTCTTTCTTTCTTCTTTCTTTCTCTCTCTTTTCTTTCCCTTCCTTCTTTCTTTGCCCCACTCCCTCCTCTTTCTTTTCTTGCCCCTCTCTCTCTCCCTCCCTCCATTTCTCTTCCTACTTTCCTCTTCCTTCCTTCCTTCCTTTCTTTAACTGAATACATATACTTTCCCATTACTGTTGTTTAATTTTCTCCTTATAAAACAAACTAACAAGAAGACCCCTTTTACTTATCCAAGTGAATCACATCCTTAATAGAAAGCAGACCCTAATTTTTATGCCCAAGGAAAGATCTCATACTTCACTAAGCAGGTAGTATATTTAGGTTTCACTTTTTTCTCCTTCCTTTCTATTTCCTTCAAGTCATTAGGAAGAACAGGGGTACTATTTTCTCAAAACACCTACATTTAATTGTTGGTTATTGTTTGTCCCATAGGAAGACATGAACAGCTGGATTAAAATAAACTGTAATGATAGAAAAAGAAAAAAAAAAGAAAGAGAACATTCTCATTTGGTGGATGATTTACATTGTTCAGGGGGGAAAAATCCAACAAAATTAAATAGGCGTTCTGAGGCTAAATAATTTATGTTGTGATTTTGCCAAATTTTTTAAATTTTTACTTCTGTCTGTCTTTGACTCCATCATGTTAACACTCTGAAATAAAGGCGTTATTATCTGAAAGTCAATATACTGAAAAGTATCTATTAAAACCTCACCTTAGAGAAAAAAACAAAACAAATAAAGCTACTGTAGTTGACTGAGCTTTCAGGCTACGTTTGTTTATTAGTGGAAAGATTTCCCACAAAGCTTTGGCTGCTACTCAGAGTCCACATTTAAATGCATATAATTCAATAAGATCAAAGCGCTATGTCTGAGAGTTAAAGGGAATGGATGTTGGAGGCAAAGGTTCCGAAGTTCACGACTCCTAGAAGGGGAGGGGAATGAAAGGCTCTCAGCAAAGAAGGCAGGAGACCTTCAAGATGGCAGAGGAGTAAGACGTGGAGATCACCTTCCTCTCCACAAATATATCAGAAATACATCTACATGCAGAACAACTCCTACAGAACACCTACTGAATGCTAGCAGAAGACCTCAGACTTCCCAAAAGACACCCCCAGGCAACCTACCTGCAGAAGCAGGGCCAAATCCAAAGCTGAACCCCAGGAGCTGTGCGAATAAAGAAGAGAAAGGGAAATCTCTCCCAGCAGCCTCAGAAACAGAGGATTAAATCTCCACAGTCAACTTGATGTACCCTGCATCTCTGGAATACCTGAATAGACAACGAATCATCCCAAAATTGAGGCAGTGGACTTTGAGAGCAACTGTAGACTTGGGGTTTGCTTTCTGCATCTAATTTGTTTCTGGTCTTATGTTTATCTTAGTTTAGTATTTAGAACTTGTTATCATTGGTAGATTTGTTTATTGATTTCATTGCTCTCTTCCTTTTATATATATATATATTTTTTTCCTTTTTCTCTTTTTGTGAGTCTGTATGCTGCTTTGTGTGATTTTGTCTGTATAGCTTTGCTATTACCATTTGTCCTAGGGTTCTGTCTGTCCTTTTTTTTTTTTTCTATTTTAGTATAGTTTTTAGCACTTGTTATCAATAGTGGATTTGTTTTTTGGTGGCTGCTCTCTTCTTTCGTTTTTCTCAATTACTTTTTAATTTATTTTAAAGAATTCTTTTTTATTTTAATTATTTTATTTTATTTATTTTTCTTTCTTCCATTTTTTCTCTCCCTTTTCTTCTGAGCCGTGTGGCTGACAGGGTCTTGGTGCTCTGGTCAGGTATCAGGCCTGAGACTCTGAGGTGGGAGAGCCGAGTTTGAGACATTCATCCAACAGAGACCTCCCGGCCCCTTGTAATATCAATCGGTGAGAGCTCTCCCAGAGATCTCTGTCTCAATGCTAAGACCCAGCTCCACTCAATGACCAGCAAGCTACAGTGCTTGACAACTCATGCCAAACAACTAGCAAGACAGGAACACAACCCCACCCATTAGAAGAGAGGCTGCCTACAATCATAGTAAGTTCACAGACACCCCAAATCACACCACCAGATATGGTCCAGCCCACCAGAAAGACAAGATCCAGCCTCAACCACCAGAACACAGGCACCAGTCCCCTTCACCAGGAAGCCGAAACAACCCACTGAACCAACCTTAGCCACTGGGGGCAGACACCAAAAACAACAGGAGCTACGAACATGTAGCCCACAAAAAGGAGACCCCAAACACAGTAAGTTAAGCAAAATGAGAAGAAAGAGAAACACACAGAAGATGAAGGAGCAAGGTAAAAATGCACCAGACCAATGAAGAGGAAATAGGCAATCTACCTGAATAACGAGTCAGAGTAAAGATAGTAAAGATGATTCGAAACCTTGGAAATACAATGGAGAAAATACAAGAAACGTTTAACAAGGACCTAGAAGAACTAAAGAGCAAACAAACAACGATGAACAACACAATAAATGAAATTAAAAATTCTCTAGAAGGAATCAAGAGCAGAATAACTGAGGCTGAAGAACGGATAAGTGACCTGGAAGATAAGATAGTAGAAATAACCACCACAGAGCAGAATAAAGAAAAAAGAAGGAAAGGAATTGATGACAGTCTCAGAGACCTCTGGGACAATATTAAACACACCAACATTCAAATTATAGGGGTCCCAGAAGAAGAAGAGAAAAAGAAACGGACTGAGAAAATATTTGAAGAGATTATACTTGAAGACTTCCCTAATATGGGAAAGGAAATATTCAGTCAAGTCCATGAAGCACAGAGAGTCCCACACAGGATAAATCTAAGGAGAAACATGCCAAGACACGTATTAATCAAACTATCAAAAATTAAATACAAAGAAAAATACAAAGAAAAAACATTAAAAGCAGCAAGGGAAAACCCACAAATAACATACAAGGGAATCCCCATAAGGTTAAGAGCTGATCTTTCAGCAGAAAGTCTGCAAGCCAGAAGGGAGTAGCAGGACATATTTAAACTGTTGAAAGGGATAAGCCTACCACCAAGATTACTCTACCCAGCAAGGATCTCATTCAGATTTGAAGGAGAAATTAAAACCTTTACAGACAAGCAAAAGCTGAGAGAGTTCAGCACCACCAAACCAGCTTTACAACGACTGCTAAAGGAACTTCTCTAGGCAGGGAAACACAAGAGAAGGAAGGGACCTACAATAACAAACCCAAAACAGTTAAGAAAATGGTAATAGGAACATACATATTAACTACTTAAATGTAAATGGATTAAATGCTCCAACCAAAAGACACAGACTAGCTGAATGGATACAAAACAAGACCCATATATATGCTGTCTACAAGAGACCCACTTCAGACCTAGGGACACATACACACTGAAACTGAGGTTATGGAAAAGGATATTCCATGCATATGGAAATCAAAAGAAAGCTGGAGTAACAATAATCAGATAAAATAGACTTTAAAATAAAGAATGTTACCAGAGAAAAGGAATGACATGAAATAATGATCAAGGGATCAATCCAAGAAGAAGATATAACAATTATAAATATATATGCACCCAACATAGCAGCACCACAATACATAAGGTAATGCTAACAGCCATAAAAGGGGAAATCAACAGTAACACAAGCATAGTAGGGGACTTCAACACCCCACTTTCACCAATGGACAGATCAACCAAAATGAAAATAAATAAGGAAACATAAGCTTTAAGTGATACATTAAACAAGATGGAGTTAATTGATATTTATAGGACATTCTATCCAAAAACAACAGAATACACTTTCTTTTCAAGTGCTCATGGAACATTCTCCAGGATAGATCATATCTTGGGTCACAAATCGACCTTTGGTAAATTTAAGAAAATTGAAATCTTATCAAGTATCTTTTCCAACCACAATGCTATGAGACTAGATATCAATTACAGGAAATAAATCTGTAAAAAATACAAATACATGGAGGCTAAACAGTACACTACTAAATAACTACGAGATCATTGAAGAAATCAAAGAGGAAATCAAAAAATACCTAGAAACAAATGACAATGAAAACACAATGACCCAAAACCTATGGGATGCAGCAAAAGCAGTCCTAAGAGGGAAGTTTATAGCAATATAATCCTACCTCAAGAAACAAGAAACATCTCAAATAAACCTAACATAAAGCAATTAGAGAAAGAAGAACAACCAAAAAAAATCCCCCAAAGTTAGCAGAAGGAAAGAAATCATAAAGATCAGATCAGAAATAAATGAAAAAGAAATGAAGGAAACAATAGCTAAGATCAATAAAACTAAAAGCTGGTTCTTTGAGAAGATGAACAAAATTGATAAACCACTAGCCAGACTCACCAAGAAAAAAATGGAAGAAGACTCAAATCAACAGAATTAGAAATGAAAAAGGAGAAATAACAACTGACACTGCAGAAATACAAAGGATCATGAGACATCACCCTGAGAAAACCATAATTCAAAAAGAGTCATGTACCACAATGTTCATTGTAGCTCTATTTACAACAGCCAGGACATGGAAGCAACCTATGTGTCCATCGACAGGTGAATGGATAAAGCAGATGTGGCACACATATAAAATGGAATATTACTCAGCCATTAAAAGAAACAAAACTGTTATTTGTAGTGAGGTGGATGGACTTAAAGTCTGTCATACAGAGTGAAGTAAGTCAGAAAGAGAAAAACAAATACCCTATATATGGAATCTAAAAAAAAAAAAAAAAAAAAAGATGCTGAAGAACCTAGGGGCAGGACAGGAATAAAGATGCAGAAGTAGATAATAGACTTGAGGACACGGGGAGGGGATGGGTAAGCTGGGACGATGTGAGAGAGTGGCATGTACATATATACACTACCAGTTGTAAAACAGATAGCTAGTGTGAAGAAGTCGCATAGCACTGGGATATCAGCTCTGTGCTTTGTTACCACCTAGAGGGGTGGGATAGGGAGGGTGGGAGGGAGATGCAAGAGGGAAGAGATATGTGATATATGTATATGTATAGCTGATTCACTTTGTTATAAAGCAGAAACACATCATTGTAAAACAATTATACTCCAATAAAGATGTTTTTATAAAAAAAGCACTATGTATTTTAGGAGTGGTTTATTTAGAAGATAAATTTTAACTTAAGGCAATAAATATATTTTTTTCATCCTGCTGTCTATATAAAGTTGTAATTGGTTATTTGTGAAAGGTTATGAAATCTAGCCATGGAAAAGGATAGGAAAAGTTGTACTTTTTAAATTTCACTATAACTGCTTTCTATCTTTACAAGAATGTTTTATGGAATACAAACTGTAACTAGAATGTTGCAAAGACCACTGCAAAAATGCCCTTCTCCCACACTTTATTTGATGTTCTGACTATACAACTATAGGATGAGGAAAAATAATAAAATTGGAAATGTAGCCTGGATATAAACATGTTGTATTGGGTATATTGTGTATATATATATATATATATATATATATATATATATATATATATGTATATGCATATGATTTTTCTGAAAATTCATTGCAGTTCCATAGTAACGTGTATTTACAATATGGAACTTGGGAATCTGAAGTTATAATTGACTCCCTTTCCTGTATTATTCTTATTCTTGGAAATATGCATATTGACAACCTGAAAATATTGAATTTTATAACATTCACAATACAAGATAATATAAAATATCTAAAATGCAAAATTTAGCTATTATGAAATATCAGCACACTATAAAGAAGAGTAAATGTGAGCCTGCCTATGAACATTTAAGCCCTGGCAAGTCAGAGAGAATTTTGTCTTTATCTTATGTGGTACTTTGAGGGCAGGCTCCTGTGCCATTATGCAAAAGGTGCTAGGAGCTGGCACCCTCTCAATTCAGTGTTAAAATATGACAATCTCTGCCTTTTCAGGATAAGAAGAAATTAGAGCAATGTATTAATAATGGATGTCATCTGGATATTAAGGAAACTTGATGGAATGAATGGGAATGAAATGGAATGAATTCTTACAACTGACAAAACTGAAAGCAAATTATTGACCATTAATTTAATTTTTCTCAGCTACAGTTATTATTTACCTTTTCCATGATGTCTATATTCTGTGTGCTGCAGAATTGACTACTGTTATATAAATTAGCTTTATATATTGTAGTTAGCCAGTAAATAATTATCCACTAATTCTTCTCTGGACATCATTTCTATAAAATCCATCTATATCTGCCATATGATATGTATAATTTTAGGTCCCCTCTACTCTAATTGCTATTCTTATTCATGATTTTCCTTTGTCCAGGTTTAAGTTTTTTGTAAAGTGTGTATTTTCTTTTATTTCTCCTATTAGTGTGTGTCAATACACACATATTACATATGCAATCAATTTTTAAAATCCATTTACTTTAGGTGTACTTCTAAGTACTTTTAAATGTAATCCATCAACTTTGGTTTACTTATTCTTAGATGTATTTATGTACTAAATAAATTTGTTTCCTAAAATTAATTCAACACTTATAGAAATCTTACTAATATTGGTCACTATTCAATCACTGTATAATGCAAAAAATATTTATTGAAAGCACAGTTATTTAAATGCATAAATATATCCATAAATTAAATTTAAGAGCTTGATACACTTATGTCAAGAAAATAAGAATTTCAACAGAAAATAAAAGGCATATGTTAAATTTTTGACAAAGAGAGAAAATGTCAAATCAGTTTCATTGACTTTAGAACTGAATTCATTTTCCTTAAGTTTTGTGAGATGAAAAATAAAATCAAAGTTGGGTTGATTCACAATGAAAATTTTGTGGGTTGTTTTGTCTTTGAAATTATCTCTGGATAGGAGGATTTAGGGGTCTAATAGATGGTGTAGCAAAGTTTGGAGCAAACTGTGGGGTTTGAAACAAGTCTTTGCCAGTTACTAGCTGTGAGGTCTTAGAGCAAATATAGGATCTAACTGACAAGGGTGATGTGTGATACATCTGAATTTATATATATGGTATGTTTAGAACAGTGACTGGCACATGTGTTCCAGCTAAAATTATCATTGCCTTGTCATTGTTTTTATTCTTTGCCCAAGTGCTGAACTACTTGAGAAATTAGGCAAAGCTCTAAGTCTTAGCAGACATAAGAGTGTCTTTGTTGGGGAACAAGCTGATACTGGAGATCCTGGCTTATATATGAAAAAGTTAGGTTTCCAAAAACTGAATCTGGGATTGAGACAGACTTCCCGTCTTCTCATAGTCAGTTATGCACTAGGACAGAGGTCTCTACTACAGTTACATGGTTTACAGCTGAAAAATTTGAGGCATGAAGGGGCAGAGAGGAAGAGGAGAGCAGTGAACTACCAAATGAGAGAGGAAAAGAAAGGGCTACACTCCAGATCCTGCTGTCTCTTTTCTAAATCCCAAATCAACGAAATTACTCCAGCAAAACACTACAGCACAGGGAAGCGAAGGGAACAAAAACGGAAAAGAACTTTGCACTAACAAGCTCCCTTGTCATAGATGGAAATTTTCAGGGAAGGAAATAAAGCCTTCCCACCGGCTCCAGAAAGCAATGGATCATTATATCCACTATATGAAAATCATCTCATAATTGTATTGAAGGACAGACTTCAAATAGAACCTAATTCCAGAGAGGTCTTTGGGTTCTTTATGATAGTTTTATGGAAGACTGAAAATTTGATTGGGAAGTTTAATAAAGATAAGGAATCAAGTAATTTCCTTCATATGCATTTATTTACCATTGAACAGATATGTATGTATTACCACTGAGGATACAGAAACTATGAAAACAAAGAGTGTGGTGTTGAAGACTTTCAGTAGGTAAAGGAATAGGAACAGATATAGGTAACAAGTATAGGTATAGATATAAGACAGGTATAGGTGTAGACGTAGGGAAAGGTATAGATATGTTTATGTCCACTTATATATAAATTCATTAATTTTGGAGCAAAAACATTTAACTGGCAGAAAGAATTGTGCTTAATACAAGGTTAGGAATGGTTTTCATTCATTTATCATTCAACAGGAATTTACTGTCTAAGAGCATAAGCAGAGATAAAGAGAAAATCCATATCTTCAGATAGCTTTTATATCTATACCTAGAACTATATCAAGATTTAAATTTAATGTATTACATTTAATTATCCTAAATGCTAATTACAATTGCTAGTTACAAATTCTAATTGCAAATTTTGCTTAGAATTTCAAATGTATAATGTTGTTAATTAACTGTAAGTTTAATTTAAGGTGTAGAATTCTGAAAAAAATGTTATTTGTTGGGAAAATATTCTTTCTACCTTTCTGGAAAGGGCTCAATATCATTTTTGTAATGCAGAGAATCTAAGCAAATCTAAATATACATGAATGAAAGTCTCTATATCATACCTCTAAAGAATGTGAGCATGTGATGGTGAAGTTTGTGGATGAATGTCTGTTAGTTTGCCTTGGTTTTGTTTGCATATAGTTTTTAAAATTGCTATTTTTGTTGTTGTTGTTGTTGTTTTTTTTGCGGTATGCGGGCCTCTCACTGTTGTGGTCTCTCCCGTTGCGGAGCACAGGCTCCGGACGCACAGGCTCAGGGGCCATGGCTCACAGGCCCAGCCGCTCCGCAGCATGTGGGATCTTCCTGGACCGGGGCACGAACCCCGTGTCCCCTCATCGGCAGGAGGACTCTCAACCACTGCGCCACCAGGGAAGCCCCTAAAACTGCCATTTTAAAAGAGATTTTAAATAAATATGCTCACTATTTGTTATATCTACTGAAATAATTATGGAAATTTTGTGATAATACTTCTAACCATTTTTAAAATATGGTGGGAGACTGGAAATTCTGGCAAAGCTCACTGTTTTGCTTGATGTTGAGACCATTAGCAGATTTGGGGCAATAGGAATCTTTTAGTAAATTACCATTTAATTTTGTTCAGAATTAAATATTACCCTGTCTAAATTCATTATCTTAAAAATTTCAATATTTCATAGCTTAGTTCAAAGGTCATAAAGTGTCTTAAATCACAAAATTATTGAAGGTAATGGCAGTAAAATGAGGTGGTTTTATTTACTATCCATGGTTAATAATTTTGAGGTTCTCTCTCAGTTAGAAAGCATTTAAGAATATACAATATTTAAATTTTTAAATTTTATTTTGTTTTTATTAAATGTTTAAATTTAATATTTTTGAGAATACTCATTGCTGTTAAGTTTAATAAACTCATTAATTTTAGTATAGATATAATTTACATGTGTATATATGTTTATATGACAAATATACATTTGTTATGAATTTGTGTGTATTCATGCATATTTTAGATTTTAGAGATTGATAAAGTTGAAGAAATTTTGAAAAGTTTCTGCTTGTATCAATCACTGTTTTCTGGTTCAATAGTTACCAATGGTGCAACTTTGGACCTCACTGTTCCTTAGTTTCCTGACCTGTGAAGTGGGGATAATATTTCTCATCTCACAGAGTTGATCTGAGCCTTATATTAAGTATACATGTAAATTCTTAGATGGTGCCTGACACAGAATGAGTTCTCTAGAAATTATAACCATTATCTATAGTTAACTATAACTAATTATTGCTATTATTATTCTATTATTTTAAACTAATTTGAAAACATAAGAAAGGTATTACAAGGAAACTACCCCAGGCACTCTGATCTTAAAGATGTAAAATATAAGGTTTAAAAGGCTAAGCAAGGTACCCACTCTCACAAAAGAATTTAAAGATTATCTTAGAACTAAGACAAGGTTTCTAGACTAAAACTTGATCTGTTCCACCACTTTCTAACTTCAACATACACTAACAATTTTTCTAACCTTTATTAAGAGTGATCTTAAAGAAAGACTACATTGATGCTGAAGATTTACCCTTGTTTTGTATTTCCATTTAAATAAACAAGATGCAAATAAGTAAATCCACATCCCCACAAAATTATACATTTACTTTTAGTACACATGAATCTAAGTATAATGAATATTTATCTAAATATCTAAATCTAATGCAATAATATTAAGTTTAACTTGAATAATCTTGACATAAAAATGTATAGATATATGTATTACATGTTTAAAATTATACTTTGTGTGTATATATGTGTATGGTTTGTGTGGGTATTAGTAGAGTACAGAATGACACATAGTACACTGTACAATCCCTTAAAAATGTTGGAAATTACATCAGCTAATAGCAAAAATATTTATTAGTACTTATATTTAAGAAATTTTATTTGCAGGTCTACAAACTCTTCTTACAGAAGTTTACCTTCTCAATCTTAATATATGGATAAATAGCTTTTATCTTCCCACAAAGCACTTAGTCACTGCTTTGCTGCATAATTTTAAAAATAGTGTATTTTTAAAATTATGAAAAAAAAAGAAGAGAGTCATATATATTTTTTTGACCTCAGGAAAAAAAATGAGTCATATATTTTTTCTATTATATAATTAAAACTATGCACTTAGGTTTCTCTTAGTTTGCTGCTATATATCTGTTGTATATATTTTATTAGAACTTCAATTGATTTAGAAGGAAATTGACATGCTGAAAAATGAAAAAAGGATAAAATAAATATTTTAAAAAATATCATGCTCCTGATCGGGGTCAGACTTAGTTTCCCCTTACCTTTCCTACATCACTCTTATTAGAGAAGGCGTTAAGAAGTTTAGAGGGTGATTACATATCTTGAGATACGTGCTCCAAAAATAATGAAGGCATTAACAAAAGATTCCACAAATGCAGTTTAGATATCACCATTCACAAAAGGACATGTTTTACATTATTTTTGGAAATAGAAAGAATTCCTAGGTCACTTGGCAGAGACCTAGTCCATATTCACTGCATTTCCTATGTCACATGACTGTAAGAACGGACATACTATGAGGGTTTACCAATTGGTAGAACTACAGATGCTTGGCTTTACTGGTGTTACTACCAAAACTAATAGAAGGCAAAATTATATGATTAATGGTAAAGATTACTATCAGTCCTTACCTAAGAAAAATATTTGCTGTCAGTTTTTGTTTTAGCTCCTTTAATCTAACTGAATCAATATTCCCATAATATTTTGTTAGCCTAGCTCTTATTCAGTGAAAATGATGAAAGCCTGTCATGAAACTAAAGTATTATTCTATTAATGGTTTTATTTTCAACAGTTTCATGAAAGTGCAAGTTCAATTTTCCATTCACAGGGAATTGTAGTTGGTTTCTTGCCATTCTCTAAACATTTACGGAATTCCATTCTATTTTACTACAAAAGGAATTTCATTATAGATAATTTCACAAAAATAAAATACCATCTTAATTTAGAAATAATTAAATATATCTTCTTCCCAGACAAATAAGTATGCTAAACTCCTCACCACTGTGGAGAAACTTTCTAGCCATTGAGCCTGTTGCCTCTTCATATAAAGAATGCCTGTTATTTAATGTCATCACACCAAAATTTGCTGCAATGAGAAACTATATAAAATATTAACCTGTACTTTAGTTTTGCAGATCCATAAACACTTGAAACACTGAGAACCTATTTCCTAAGACCTGTAGGTGGTGAACTACTATGTATACAAAGTAACTTTCTTTAAATTTTTTAAATTGAAAAAAATTATACAAACAGTATAAAAAAAGTCAAAGACTTTACATTTGCTAACCTTTCCTTTCTCATTTTTTTTCCTCAGATGGTCCCTCAAAGAGAAGGCTTTTTCGTCAAAAAGCTGTTGTGTTTTTCTTGGTCAATGCAAAAGGAAAAAGTAGGAAGGGTAAAGCAGAAGAAAGTTAATTGCACAGTTACACCATCTGCTTAACCTTGTGTCAGCCAGTGCCCCTCTGAGTAACATAAGCGTGTGGGTAACATCCCTAAAGGGGAAGGCTGCATGGTGCAGAGTTTGCTTAGCTTAAATCTCCTTTCACAGTAGAATTTGCAAAGCAATACAATAAGGTGGTTAGGAGCATACATTTGACAGCAGACTGAAATATGTTCAAATTCAGGTTCTGCCACCTTGTAGATGTAAGAACTTGTCAATCTCCTTAACCTCTCATACCCTGAATCTTCAACTTAAAAATGAGACTAATATTCTACCTCAAATTCTTTATGAGAATCAAAATTATGTATGAAAATACACGATGTGTAATGTCCCTCACATACTAAGCACATAAAACACTGTGTGTGCTGAAACAATGACTAGATATAATTTTAACTTGGAATTATAGCAAATGCATCCACTGTATGGTCATAAAGAAGACACAAACTTGAGTGAAGGATATACACTTATTATAGAAATGGTTTTCTTGTTCCTTACTGCAAGAGTGTTTTTTCAAACACCTCACATATCTTCAAAATTTTGGCACTGCATATTCAAAGAGGAGAAATTTATCTATCAAGGTGTGGGTACCAGAGTGAATACCAGAGATAAAACTTGAGCAGATATGGTCATTAAGGATGTAATTAAAACATTACTCTGAAACTTGAATTCCACCTGTAATTAGTGCATAGACTTACTATGAGCTCTGGGTTCAAAAAAAGACACATCACTGTTAATTTTCCAATACTTGAATTTCTGAATTGTCTTTTGGGACAATTTTGACTGACTTTTGGTTAACTAAGAATCCCAAGGGTTTAAGGGGTGCAAAGCTGAGTGGAGAGCAAGTTATGGGCAGTGGGCCTGGAGAAAGATTTCACTGCTATAAGCAAATAGGCAAGGGCTGGGGGAGCCACTGCCATGAGAGCAATCCAGGGCTGGCTTTGCTTCTCAGACTCATTCAGGGTCCCTTTGATAATGGCTTTCACTGTCCAGGCTGTCCACATTTGGACAATGCCTTACACAACCTTGCACACCCTGTCTGGTTCTTGGTGGGAGACCAGTCACACTCCTTCATACAAAGATGTCAGGCATTTAAACTCTTAGTGTTGCAGATCTTATTACGTCTGTGGCTTTTATGCAGAATACCTTCCTGCCTCAGCAGTTCCTCCCAATAATATTGTTTTAGTCAGTTATTTACTTTTTAAACAAATAAACAGTAATGTAGCATTGTTTGCAGCATAAAGAATATATGTTCTTTCTGCTGGCAGCATAAATAATACATAATTTATCTTTTCAATATTTGGCTTGGCCACAGATTGTGTGCCATTTCTTATATTGTTATTCATTCAGCATTCTTTGCTCAAAAACTATGTCATTCTATGTTTAAAACCTGTATCATTTTTATAAATATGTATCTGAAAATTATGTAAACTTAAAAAATAATAATATGAAAGTATCTTTAAAAATAATAGGTTATTCTATTTAATAATTTGGATACATTTGGTCTCTACTCACTATTATATTTTACATATCTTATTTGCTAAGCTTTCTTGTGACCTTTTGCTTCTTTTTCCTTTACTTTTCAGAACTGATTGAAATTTCATGATATTTTCTACTACTAATATAAAGGATTTATATACTACTTGTATTCTTTCAGAAATTAATTTTAAAATGACATTTAAATATTTCTTTCTTACAAAACTGAGAATATTTATAACTCCCACCAAATGAGAAGCCAGATATAACCATTCCTCAAGTTTAATTAACACTCCACATATATCAAGTATGCTGATATTTTTCAAGAATGTTTCTTGTTTTCCTATTATGCTGTTTTTTTGGTGGCTGATCTTAACTGATATTTCAACAGTACCTCAAACTCTCTGCAGACTCTCCTGAGGAAATAATGAGGTTTTTATTTTTTTTTCTTTCCATTTAATCTCTGCTTCTCCTCAAGTCAGTTACTTTATTCACATGGTTTTTCTGTTCACTCTTGTTTTTTTGAAATGATTGATAATTTTTAATTAGTCACATAGACATAAATAAAGCGTTGGCTTTCTTGATTGCAAGCAAATTATTTCTATTCAGTTTTGAAAGTCTGTTCCACACCTATCTCTCCATTCTATACTACCTGGCTGTGGCTGTGTGGTTAAGTGGGCAGGGGGATTTAAACAGAGCCTCCAATAGAATGTTCTTAAAGAAAATAGCCAGAGCCATGTGAATAAAAAAGTAAGAAAGATTTAACCTAGGTTTTTAAACTATAATACATTTTATTTTTAATCTTTCTCTCTTCCTTTGTATGTTTTCTACCATAATTTTTGATAAGGTTCAAAGCAGCCTTTTCCTTTTTTCTCTCGTGTAGACATATAGTAAGAAGACGTGGAGGAGCATCACCGCTTTATTTATAGAGCACTTCATGAGGTCACACCTGGGACTACAGAGTGACAGGATGAGACTCTGAAGGAATCCTGGGTCCAGACTTTCCATATCCATCCAATTAATTACTCTAACTTTGGCCCCTACCTTTCTCCTATTCTCAGCGCTGGCCATTTACAAATATCCTATTTCCTTGGGGGTCTTTTGAGAAGAAGAGCCCTCTCTGCCACATTCATCCTTCCCTGTGCCACTATGGTTTGCAGACTTCACCAGAATGAATTCTAGCTCAGTTTAGCATGCCATTAAAAGACAGGCTGTTGACAATATGCTTTCCTACTTCCATTGCCTTTATGGGTTTCTCACTCTTCCTTTTGTTCATTCAGCCAAATTGCATTTTGGGAGGGAAGGAATGTGAAAGCTTATGTTTAGCATACAATTTTGAAGCAGAAGTTAGAAATGGTCTCTTGAATGGCCAGTCTGTTTGGATTATATGCCCTGATGAAAAAAAGCTTTATATAACTTAAATAATATGAATTGGCCATAGGTATATAATCAATACACTCAACCATTTAGCTATTTTCATATTCCAATAAACACTTTAATTTTTAATGAACATTAAATGCTTAAAGTTCATTGAAATGAAATGGGGTTGTACTCTCTTATAATAAAGTATATTTATCTCTATTTACTCAAATCAGTTGTACTCATAAAATGAATAGCTGGACTTACCTGGAAGCCTATTAATTTCTAAAAGAATATCACCAAAAAGGAACTGCCCACTTTAGAAAGCAGGCATTTTCCAGAATTCCTTTTCTTTGCCATTTCTTTTATTCATCTTATGTTTTTTGTGAGAACCCTTTAATTTATTTATGTAAGAAAGCAATACCCTGGTTAGTACTCATTAAAGAATCTTGTTATTTCCTTTCAACTATTTGTCTTGTGATGTTTGATTCTCTTCTCTGTGTATCCCAGAGAAGGAGAAATAAAGCTGCTTGGCTAAGAACCACTGGTCAGAGATGCAGGATTTTTAGCTACTAATTAGGACTCAGTTATTTTTAGTTAATTTTCCTTATGAAATAGAGCTGAAAATCTGCATCAGCAGGATTCCAAAGAGTAAACAATGAATCACAGGGAGTTTTTAGAGGGTGTTAATGGACTGAATGTGTCCCCCCCAAATTCTGCCTTTGAAGAATAATTAAGTTTAGATGAAGTCATGAGGATGAGCCCCTGGTGATGAGATTAGTGCCCCTGAAAGAAGAGACACCAGAAAGTTTACTCTCTCTCCACTCACCCACCCACATCTAGGAAAAGCCATGTGAGGACACAGTAAGAAGACAGCCATCTGCAAGCCAGGAAAAGGGTCTCCCCAGAACCTGACCATGCTAGCACCCTGATCTTAGACTTCCAGTCTCCAGAATTATGAGAAAATAAGTGTCTATTGTTTAAGCCACCCAGTCTATGTTTTTTTTTTTTTTTTAGAAGATGTTGGGGGTAGGAGTTTATTAATTAATTAATTATTTATTTATTTTTTGCTGTGTGGGGTCTTTGTCTCTGTGCGAGGGCTTTCTCTAGTTGTGGCAAGCGGGGGCCACTCTTCATCGTGGTGTGCGGGCCTCTCACTATCATGCCCTCTCTTGTTGTGGAGCACAGGCTCCAGACGTGCAGGCTCAGTAGTTGCGGCTCATGGGCCTAGCTGATCCGCGGCATGTGGGATCCTCCCAGACCAGGGCTCAAACCCGTGTCCCCTGCATTAGAAGGCAGATTCCCAATGACTGCACCACCAGGGAAGCCCCAGTCTATGGTATTTTGTTATGGTAATCCAGGCTGACTAAGACAGAAGAGCAATTCTACTGCCACCCTCTTGATTCCTGCAATCAAATTCTCATCACTGAGGATCCAGCAACTCATCCAGCAAGATAGTACAACAAACTTGAAGCATGTTATTCTGAGATGCTATCATTGCTGGGCCTTTAACAGGATAACCCATGTGTGTTTGTTTTCATTTGTTTGTTTAGATATGATAGCTCCTGAATCACAACACCTCTATGCTTTATTGACTTATGTAAAAACCCATTATTATCATACAGAATTTCATCCCCAAACAACTCTAATTATAAAGATTGTATAACAGTTTTGATTAATATTCTTGTTTCTCATTCTTATTATACAAAACGTATGTAATATAGCATGCCTTCCCATGAAAGAAATAAAGAGAGAAGAAAATAAAGAAAAGGAATGAGTGAAGGAAAGAAGGAATGAAGGAATGAAATAAAGAAAAGGAATGAAGGAAGGAAAGAAGGAGGAGGGAGGGGGGAAATGATTTTAAAAAATAAAACACTGTATGGTTTCTTTACTGGTTCTATTTTATGTCCTCAAACTTGTTGCTAATTCTTGCACACATATTATAAATTTACTTAAAAATATTGAATAAATTCAAGCACATGTATTGGGTGAACCCATGCTAAGATACAAAAACAATACAAGAATCATGTTGTACAAGTTGTAGCCCAAGAGGAATCTAATTAGTGGGCTGTTTTTTTAATATCACAACCATTTTGGCTGCTTTTACATCGAACGTTTCTATAGTATTTTAGTAAAGATATTAGTATCTTATGCATTCACTCACCTGGAAGTGAGTGAATCAAGTCGATTTTGAGTCTACTTCTTTACTATTTGGTTATATTAATATAACAATAAAGAACAAATTACTTTTGTTTCCACCTGGTTTCCTATTAGTAATTAAATGTAAATTTTCCAAATACGTCTAGTGCATTGATGGATGGTTACTTGCTTTATGGGCTGCATTTAAGTTGCTGGGGTGCAATCCGTAACACAACATAAATCAGTCAGCATGAGGGTAGACATGAATATCGATTCTGGTGGTGAAAATTCTCAGGAGATGGTTTTTAGAAAGCCACAGATTAAGACTAAGTCTATATAGAAATATCATTGAGCATTTATTGATCTTCGGCTAAATAAGTATACTAATAATGGTAAACAACTTTTCACTGTTGCCAGGGGACCTAAGTTACATGTTTTAGGTCTAAAATCTTAACCATTCCTAATACACAAATAGATAACTATAATTTTGACAGAATAGAAGTCATTGTTGCTGCATATAAAATCACTGACATCTTTGTACAAACTCAGTGGCCTAAAAAGAGGACCTGAAAAATATAATTGCTTTGTAAGGATATAGACAGTGGCAAAGAGAAAACAAAAGGGAAATACTGTTTTGGTTGGTTCACAATGGATGAAATCAGAAGTATGAGTTGGTAAGATTTCTTTTTATCTAGCTCATTTGCCGGAAGAGATAAGAAATCTACAGAACATTGATAGTAACATATCAAAAATCATATAGAAATGTTGTTACCACTTCTGCCACTGTTTTGGCTGCTTTGCTGCAGCTGCTACTAAAAGTAGAATTTTTTAAAATAATTAATTAATTATTTTTTTGCGGTACACAGGCCTCTCACTGTTGTGGCCTCTCCTGTTGTGGAGCACAGGCTCTGGACGTGCAGGCTCACCGGCCATGGCTCGCGGGCCCAGCCACTCCACGGCATGTGGGATCCTCCCGGACCAGGGCATGAACCCGTGTCCCCTGCATCGGCAGGCGGACTGTCAACCACTGCGCCACCAGGGAAGCCCAGAAATTTAAATATGGGAAAATGTATGAACAAAGAGGAGAAATATGCTAAATGAACAAATAAAGCTTAATTTACTCTTCATGAGAGGGCATTTTATATTGTGGCATCACCTTAATTCACTGTACATAAAAGAAATGAGCATTGAATGTATAGTATTTTAAATGATGATAGTGGTACCATGACAGTGAGCGCTTAGGGAGTGTGTCTGCCCTTTCTTGTCTTCAGCCTATTCTCAGTAGAGCTGTTGGCATGAGCCTCTTCAAGTGTGCACCACATGGTGTCTTTCATCGAAGGCTTCTAGTAGCTGCCCATGGCCCTCAGTGGAACCATGCTCCTAAGAGTGACCTGTAAGGTCAACATTCTCTAATCCCTTCGTGGCTCTGTCCTCATCCCCTGGTCTCCCATTTGCTGTCCATATTCCAGGCACTTGGTCTCTTTGTTGGTTATTGAGTATCCTATTCACTCTCCTCTCTTTGGGTTTCTACATCTCATCAAACCACACCTCATCATTAAAGTATTCCCTGAGCACCCCACATAAAATAGTCAATTACCTACAAAGCACACACAACAGTTCTGGAGAGAGCTGTGCCCATTTCCCTTACCCTGCTTTATTTTTGTTCATGGTACTTCTTGTCATTGGGTTTATTATGCATTTAATTGTTTATTTGCTTATTTTTATCCCCATGCCTCCCCAGGAAATGAAAGCTCCCCAAGGGCAGAGAATTTGACTCTATTGTTTACTGCTGTATGTCCTGTTCCTAGAAGGTAGGGTCTCAATAAATACTGTTAAAAGCTTAACACTACAGAGCACCAACATTTCCCACACTTATCTAATTTAATCTATTATTATGAACTACACTTTACAGAGAATAAAGCCCAATTTTAGTTAAATTACATAAATTCCCAAAGATCACCACCTTGCAATTGGTCGATCCGGGCTTCTACACACTTAGTTTGATTTATTGCTTAGTATAGTGGTTTCTCTACTCTCTGCATTGCGAGTCATTTGGTAATTCAAAGAACGATCTAATGACCAGCCTAATAAAGCAAAATGAAATAATATTCACCATATATCTTCTACCTTAGTCACCAATCTCAGGGCCAGAAAAAATTAAGCAACAATAAGAACTGAAGCTATTTATAGTTCAAGCCTCAAACAGTGCCATTTAGTTTCGGTTTTCTCTTTTATGTGAAGAGTATATTGTCCTACATTTAATTCATGGAATTCCATGCGGCTTTGCTATAAGGTAAAACCAATAAATATTATGTTTTTCTCAGCACTGTCATCCCTAAATTTCTATGCCTTCTGCTGTTTTCAAACTGTGCCTAGTTCAATAGTTCAGAAAAGTTGTGAGATTCTTCCCACCAATTACCCAACATACAGTATGTCAATTCCCACAAATGTTTTACACTAGATACTGCCATATAAATGGATGATCTACTTTTTTCATGCCTTCCCTTATCTTTCCTAGCCATGAAGGTGAGATACATCCAATATGCCTTAAAAATATCCCATTTAAATGGTGTCCTAGTGATTCCAACTGCCGTATCTTACATCAAGCCTTACACTTTCTTTTTGAAAATTAAATGTAATCATGGATGTTGAACAGCACAGTTTAAGCAATCATTACAATAGGCTATACATTCTTTGTTATTTAAAGAATGGAAATATTAAGACATCAATCAACACTCAGCAACAAGTGTAAGACAAAAATATAAGAAGAGATATATTTACAAGGATTTAGATATCCACAGCTCCCCATAACTATCAATTCTCAACTTCATATCAATTGCCATTTTCCCTAATGTGGTAATGATTACAAATATGTTGGAACAAACTAATATCCAGATCCTGCAAATTTACTCAAATTATTTATCTTTCTTGACAATGAAATATTTGAGAAATAACTCTACCAAATTTAATCATAAACATTTCTGAACTAAAATGGAATAGTACCATATAGCTTATATGAGAAGAGATTTTACAGTTTATGTAGAGTTTGTGTGATACAGCAACTTAGGTAAGTGCCTGCATTAAAACCTAGTCAATAATGACTCTTCATTAGCTAAGTATAATTAGGTCATCTTTCTTTTAACTTTATAAATTTTTTTAAGAACATAAAAAGCATCTTGTGTTAAATGAGAGAAAAGGTGGATCTAACTGTTCTAAAAATTGGGAAAAAAGAAGACATATCATAGCACATTGTGTTTATTCCCCCCCCCTTTTTTGGCAACTGGTGAATCCACTGGTTCATTGTATAGTCACAAATATACAAATGTACTTGTAATCGTTAATTTTATGTGTCAACTTGTCTAGGCCATGGTGAACAGATATTTGGGCAAATATTATTATTGATGTTTCTGTGAGGGTGTTTTTGGATGAGATTTACACTTAAATCAATGGACTCTGAGTAAAGCAGAATGCCCTCAATAATGTGGGGAGGGGGGGCTCATCTAATCAGTTGAATACCTGAAGAGAACAAATGACTGTCCTCCCCTCATCCCACCCCCAGCAAAAGGAAATCTGCAGCAGACTGCTTTTGGACTTCAACTGCAGTTCTCTAGCCTGTCAGCCCACCCTGCAGGTTTCAGACTTGCCATATTCTATAATCCCACAAGGCGATTCCATTACAAATATATAAAAGCAACTTAGGTAAGTGGTTGCATTAAAACATAGACAATAATGGTCCTTTATTATCTAAGCCAAGTTGAGCTAATCTTTCTTTACACTTTACATTGTTTTGAGAACACACACAGCACACACACACACACACACTCACACACACACACATACACATTCTATTGGTCTGTTTCTCTGGAGAACCCGGACTAATACATTATTTATCCAGAGAAGAGATGAAAGAAGTGGATAAAGGGTATGGGAAAATATCTAAGCTATTCATTTAACACAAACCATTATAAAATATTAGAATAAATTTCTATAATCCTAACATATTGCAAAAAACATCAGTACAGAGCTTTAATGAATTTTCAACCTCTATTTTCTGTAACAAAGTACAGAGATAATGATTATTATTGGAATTTTGCCATAGAATCATTTAGCTCCCCTCTTACATAAATATTTATATGTGTAACAATATAGTATGATACTACATGACACCAAATCAGCCTTAAAGTGTTATTTGTTTTTCCATGATTTTTATTATATATTTTTTTCAGATCATTAAATATTTTTTCTGGGAATCTACCATCTTATAAAACTAAATATTTCCTAAGAGTCCTCATGGAACTGATAGGTTAAAAAATTAAAAATAAGTGTTATTTGAGGCAATGGGAAATGTAGGCTATGTGTATGAAGCTACAGTGTACACATGATGAATTAAGAGCAGTAAGTATTAAGTAGAAATAGATTTCCAAACTTTCTAATATTTATACGTTCAGGCTCTTTTCAACCAAATAAAAACATAAATTAATATCTGAATGGCTTAATATTAATCCATAAGGTTGACCTATGAAAGTTAAGAATTTGAAAATATATAACTATTTATGACAAAAGAATCTTTATTTAACTTTTTCTTTTTTTAAATTTTAGCTAAACTATAAATCAGGGGTTTGATGTGCATGTTTATTTTCCTTTATATTATTAATGTACAAATTGATATTAACAAATAAAAATCACTGTTTTTGTAAAAGTGTTCTATATGTGTCTAGTGTAATGTGCTACAACCTTATACGCTATTATTGTTGCTGAGTGCATTTTTTTATTTGGCCAACATGCACTAATAGAAATCCTTGCAGTAAATAGAAATCCTTTTATAAAAGCTTTCTACTTTACTGGAGTCAGACTGTCTGGTACTTAGTAACCCATTCATGACCTATGGAGACATTCAACAACAAAAAAAGAATATTGAGGGTGACAATTCACGACAAAATACATCGCGAAAAACAATGACTAAACTAAGTGATGTTATATACAAAGGTATTTAATGAGAAGCAGAGATCTCCAGCCATTGTGTGCCATCCAACTATTCCACCATATCTCAGGGAGAGAGTTTTTACAAATGTTTACTTAGAATGCTTGGCAAAAAAAGAGAATATAGATGTGAACATGACAGAGGGCTTATGCTGTTTTGGAGTAAAGTACAGGATTGTCTTCAAATTTGCTGATGAGAAAATTCATAAGGGAAAAAAAAAAGAATGGCAATAAATTAAACTTGGGCCAAAATATATTTTGGGTTACAAAGAGAGGTACTTTTAATTTAATTATGCCTTAGTGAAAAGACCAAACCATCCCCAGTTTAATGTGTATTCTTTTTCATCCAAACCATTCTTTTCAAATACAGAAACCAAGTCATTGTTTTTAATGATCATTACTCTAAGTTCCAAGGAGAAGAGAGAAATGGGTTGTGAAATTGGAAATTCCAAATGTAGAAAAGAGATAAACCACAAACACCTGAACACTCAAAGGATAAAATATTTACTGGCTACAATTTTCTTACTTAGAACAGCAGACAATAGACAAGTCCTGGAACATCTTGCTTAGAAAAGCTGTGATAGATATAGAGAACACCACCTCTATTCCTGCATATCTTTGTGACAGATATGTGTAAGAAAGTAAAGTCCTGAGGTCTAACCATTAATCTCTCATGATGTAAACATCATGTCACCTTCTGTCTATTTTTTAACACCTTTAATAAAACCTATGCTTTCACCAAATCGGAACAACACTTTTTGATTATGTGAAGAATAAAAATTGACTCCCGTAAATATATTTCAATATATTTCTTAATAATAATAAATAAACATATAAAAGGTAAAAGATTCAAAGATGCATTGGTTAAATTTTCTGTAGAAGGAAGATAACTTTATACTATTTCATATTTAAGTGATCTTCAAAGTTATTTAAGGAAATAGTCTCATTTAATATTTAGTTCTTGCTTCAAGGGAAAAAAGATTTACATAAAGAAAGAAAGAACATGAGAGAATGAATAAGTGTAAAATACAATTTTATTTTTTTATTAATTGATCAAAAGATAAGTTTTTGCTTAAAGAAATAGTAACAATGTGTTGGAGTTTATAACATGTATTAGTGAAATGAATAACATCAAAATCATAAGGACTAAGGCAGAAGAATTATGAATACTTTGTTATAAAGTACCTGTACTAATTGTGAAGCAGTATAGTATTATTTGAAGATTAATCTATATTAGCAAAAATGTGTACTGTAGACTCTAGAACACCCACTTAAATGTTCAAAAAGAAGGATATTGAAGGGTAAGCTGGGACAAAGTGAGAGAGTGGCATGGACAAATATATACTATCAAACGTAAAATAGATAGCTAGTGGGAAGCAGCCGTATAGCACAGGGAGATCAGCTCAGTGCTTTGTGACCACCTAGAGGGTGGGATAGGGAGGGTGGGAGGGAGACGCAAGAGGGAAGAGAGATGGGAACATATGTATATGTATAACTGTTTCACTTTGTTATAAAGCAGAAACTAACACAGCATTGTAAAGCAATTATACTCCAATAAAAATATTGATATGCTAAGAAAGAAGATAAAACAGAATCATATAAAAGGCCCAATTTAAGTAAGAGATGTCAGAAACATATAAAAATGTAGGAAAAAACAGTAACAAACATTTTAGATGTTAATTTAACTATATCGATAATCTCTAAATATGAATGGTATAAATATACTAATTAAAGACAGAGGTTGTCAGAGTAGATAAAAAGAGGCCCAATCATATATTTATAAAAATTCCACTTTAATTGTAAAATCTCACAATTTTACTTTTAGTTAAAAGTAAAGGAATGGCAAAATATTTACCATGCTAACAGTAATAAATGAAAGCTGGAGTTGCTATGTTAATTTCAAATGAAACAAATTTGAGAACAATAAAAATGATGGAAGATTAAGAGGAATGTTGCATAATGATAAATGGGTCAATCTGTCAATTCTCCCCAAAGATGTAACAGTCTTAAATGTGCATCTATATAACTATACAGAATTAAAATATGTGAGACCAAAACTGATAGACTGATGAAAGGAGAAATAGACAAACCCACCACTATAGTTGGACATTTCAGCTTTTCTCTTTCAATAATTCATAGATCAAGTGGGCAGAAAATCAAGAAAGATATAGCTGACCTAAACAGCATTATCAATAAAAATAATCTAATTGACATTTATAGAATACTCCACCCAAAAACAGAAGAATACACACTTTTCTCAAGCTCATATGCAATATTCACTAAGAAAACATTCTGGGCTATAAATATACCTTAAAATATTAAAATAATAGAAACCAAAGTATGTTCTCATCACATGGAGTTAAATTAGAAATCAATAATAGAAAGACAGTTGGAAATCCCAAATATTTGGAGATTAAATAACATATTTCTAAATAGTATATGGGTCAAAGAAGAATTCTCAGTTAAAACTTTTAAAAAATATTTGAACTTATGAAACATAAAATAAAAGGTCAAACACTATAGGAAATTAGTTCTAATGCTTTAGAAGTACATATTTTAGAAAAATAGAAAGATCTGAAATCAATAATTAAAGCATTCACCTTAGGAAATTTTGGAAAGAAGACCATTTTAAGTTAAAGAAAAGAAATAATTTAAAAACAGCAGAAATCAATGAATTTGAAATCAGGAAATTGATAAGAGGAAATGAATGAAAGTAAAATCTGAACCTCTACTTATGCAATCCAGTAAAATAAGCAAGGAAGTCACAAATAAATATCAAAAATAAAAGAAGTTCATTACTACTGATCTCATGGACATTAAAGAGTGATAAAGGAATACTATTAACAATGCTGTGTTCACAAATACACTAAATTTGAGGAAATGGACTAGTTCCCTGAAAGACCCAATCACCTAAAACTCATACAAGGAGAAATAGATAATCCCAGTAGACTTATAACTGTTCATGAAATTGAACCAATAATTAATAGCCTTACAAAAAAGAAAGCACCAAACTCATATGCTTTCACTGGTAAATTCTACCAAATATTTAAGGAAGAAGTGATACTAATTCCTCACAATCTTTTCCAAAAAATAAAAGCAAAGTGACCCCTTACTAACTCATTCTGCAACACCAGCATTACTCTCATAACAGCAAAATAAGATAAAGACATTACAAGAAAGGCTAATAGAAAACCAGCACCGCTCATGAAAAGAAGTGCAAAAATCCTCCAGACAATACTGAAACTGAGTTCAACACTAGATTAAAAGAATTATACACCATGACCAGGTGGAATTTATTCCACTTATACAAGGCTGTATATCAACACTATAGCAATAATGAACAATCAATATAATCCATTGAATTAATAATATAAAAAATAAATATCACCCATTGATGATTTTACAAGACTCAGAAAACTACAAGTAGAAGAGAATTTCCTCCACTTGAAATAATTACAACCCTACAGCTAACATCAAACATATGGTGAGAAACCAGATGCTTTATCCCTAATATCAGAAACAATACAAGGATGTCATCTCTCTCACCACTCCTCTACATTTTACTGGAAGACTTAGTCTATTAATACAAGAAAAGTAAACAAAATATATAGAGATTGGAAATAAAGAAATAAAACTTTTCTGTTTATAGATAGTATGATTTTTAAAAACCCCAAAGAATTGACAAAAAAAATCTCCTGGAACTAATAAGCAGGTATTGCGAAGTTGTTGGATATAAGGTTAATATTCAAAAAGTTGATAGCTTTCCTATTTCCAGCAATGCACAACTGGAATCTGAAGCTAAAAAAAACACAATAACACCAAAAATAATGAAATACATAGGTATGAAACTAACAAAATATATACAGAATCAATACACACAAAATTACAAAATTCTAGTGAAAGAAAAAAAAAGGTGTAAAGAACTGGTGAAATATTTCATGCCTATGGGTGGGAAGACTTGAAATTATTATACATGAATTTCTCCCAACTTGATCTATAGATTCAGCGCCATCTCAATCAGAATCACAGCACTCGTTTATTTGTGGATATTGACAAGCTGACTGCAAAGGCAAAGAACCCTAAATAGCCAACAAGATACTAAAGAAGAATAAAATTAGAGAGCTTGCATTACCAATTTCAGGACTTTATATAACGCTATCTTAGATAGGATGGCATGGCATTGGGGAAACAATTGAAACATTGATCACTGGAACAGAAAAAAGAGCTCACAAATAAACAACACAAATATAGGCAACTGATCTTTGACAAAGGAGCACAGGCAATTCAATAAAGAAAGGACAGTCTTTTCAACAAATACTACCAGATGAATTGGACATCAATATTCAAAACACAGAATAAACTTACAAACAAACATTATGCCTCTCACAAATAGTATCTCAAAATTAATCATAGATCTAAGTTTAAAATGCAAATCTCTTAGTAGAAAACATAGGAGAAAGTCTAGATGACCTTGAGTTTGATAATGAGTTTTTAGATACAACACCAAAAGTACAACCCATATGGAAGAAACTGGTAAGTTGAATTTCATTAAAATTACAAACTTATGCTCTGTGAAATATACTGTCATCAGAATTGAAAGTAAAGCCACAGACTTGGAGAATGCATTTTCCAAAGATATTTTTGAAACGTCTTGGATCCAAAATATGTAAAAAACTTTTATAACTCAGCAATAAGAAAACAAGCAGCCCAATTTAAAAAATGGGCAAAAGAGCAGTCAGAGACCTCACCAAAGAATATATACAGATGGAAAATAAAACATGAAAAGATGCTCCACGTCATATGTTACTAAAGAATTTTGAATTAAAACCATAATGAAATACCACTACACAACTATTACAATAACTGAAGTTAAAAAAATACTGGTATTGGGCTTCCCTGGTGGCGCAGTGGTTGAGAGTCTGCCTGACGATGCAGGGGACACGGGTTCATGCCCCGGTCCAGGAAGATCCCACCTGCCGCTGAGTGGCTGGGTCCATGAGCCATGGCCGCTGAGCCTGCGCGTCCAGAGCCTGTGCTCCGCAACGGTAGAGGCCACAACAGTGAGAGGCCCGCGTACCGCAAAAAAACAACAAAAAAACTGGTATTACAAATTTCTGGCAAGGATGCAGAGCAACAGGAACTCTAATTCATTGCTGGAGGAAATGTAAAATGCAAGACTTTGGAAGACAATTTGGCTGCTTCTTACAAAGCTAAATGTAGTCTTGTCACATGATCTTGCAATCAAGATTCTAGATTCTTACCCAACTGATCTGAAATGTTACGCCTACACAAAAAGCTACACATGAATATTTATAGCAGCTCTATTCATAATCTCTAAAAAGGAAGCCACCAATAGCTCCATAAATAGATATGTGGATAAACAAGCTGTGGCACAACAATGTAATGCAATATTATTGAATAATAAAAGATGAGTTATTAAGCCACAAAAAAACCCCATGAATCAACTGTAAATGCATATTGCTAAGTGAAAGAAGCCAATCTGAAAAGGCTACATATTATATGATTCCAGTTAAACAAAAATTTAGAAAAATCAAAACTACAGAGACAGTAAAACGATTGATACTTCCCAGGGATTTGTGGTTGTCAGAGTATGTTTGAATAGGTGAAACAGGGGATGTTTTAGAGTGGTGACTCTATCCTGTATGTTATTGTATCTGTGGGCACATGATGTTAACCATCTGTCAAAACAAATAGAACCTTATAGTACAAAGAGTAAACCTTAATGTATGCAAATTAAAAAAATAACTTAGGCTGAGGGATCCCAGGAAGGAATGTAAAATAGGGCAAAACAATCTAACTGTATTGAAAATGTCTGAAATGACATCACTGAAGTGAACAAGGGAAAATGTGTTGACCAAAGGCACTTTGGAAATGAATTACATAAGTGAATTTAAAAAACAAAAGAAAGTTTCAATCAGCACCATACCCTAGCTGATAATGGCGTGTCCCATGAGGTTATGGATTAAGAATTCTGATATTGCTATACATATATGCCTGTATTGGTATTGAAAAGTAAGTAAATGTATGACTGATGGGGAAAGCCACATTTCTCACTATAGCAGTGAGAGATTACAGAGAAGCAAAAGGGGAAAACCAGAATAATCCATGCAGTAATCAAACAGAGTTGAAGGCCACAGTATGAACTCGTATTTAACTTAAGTTCAGATGTATACAGATGGAGATATTTATGGATTTCTGTGTATACATAGCTTAGTATTCACACATATATTTCCTTGTTCTGGTACTTGAGAGGCCCTAGAATTCATGATACCCTCATAGCAACAAGCAGACCCAGCACCCAGACCTTGGCTTCTGATTCCACTCTTTAATAAAAAGAACCAGGGCTCCCGTGAGAAATGACTAATTCTAGGACCAGGACAGGAGATACACAAATGAGCCTGGAGTAGCTTATAGTGACAGAAAGTAAGGAAATGCTCAAAAGAGAGAGACAGAGAGAGAGAGAAAGAAACTACACACACTGATGGAGGTGTGTAAAAGTAATACAGAATTTAACAGAGAATTCCACAGAAAGAGCTCCCAACAGCCAAAGCAGGAAAAAATTAGATCAAATAAATCATTAAAGTACAACTGGATTATAACCCAGGCATAAAATAAACATCCACGATTCCACCCTGATACAAATAAAAGATTAAATAAATAATGGAAGGGTAGAGATAAATCTCTCATGCAACAGAATTCCAAATACATATGTAGATACTGTGCCCTTAGCATGGGAGCACATACCTCTCTACTCCATACATGTGGACTGCATATAGTGACTTCTTTAGAAAGAGTACATTATGGAAAGGGGGAAAGAATAAAGAGTAATTTTACTGTGGAGAAACCTGACAAACTACTTCAGCCAGGTTACCAAGGTTAACATCAATAGTGATAAGTCTTTCCCTCATATCAAGGGAAAGAAAATGGCACTCTTCCTCTGTGACTCTCCTCCCCCAAATTCACAACCCCAGTGTAATCGTGAGAAGAACATCACACAAATCCTAATTGAAGAGCATTAGATAAAATACCTATTCTCAATAAATGTCAAGGTCATTAAAAAACCAGGAATGTCTGAGAAACTATCACAGATAAGAGAAGCCTTCAGAGACCTGACAACTAAATGTCATGCTGTATCCTGGATGGGACATGTTGTAACAGAAAAGGATATTAGATAAAAACTAAGAAACTATGACTAAAGTATAGACTTCAGCCAATGATAATGAATCAATTGATTCTTTACTGTGACTAATGTACCATACCAATGTAAGATATTAACAATAGGGAAAATTTGGTGCAAGGTATATATGACAACGGATTGCAATATCTTGCAATGTTTCTATAAATCTCAAAAATATACATTCTAAAAATTAAAGTTCATTTAAAATATATGGTGCTGTACTTTTCCTAAGGTTACTTATCTATTTATTTTACTTGGCTTCATAGAGTTAATGAATAGTATCTGCTCTCAAATATCTTAATCTTTAAGGATCTGACATTCAATCATTGTCAGAATTCCATATGAGATATTTAATATTTGAGGAAAATTCATTAAAATATCAGTTTGTCATGCTTCATGTAGATTATTTATTATTTATCCAAAAATATATCTATTAAGTAACTACTACATACCCAGTTTATAGTCATTATTACTGATACTGTATGTATAAAACTATTATGCTCTATTCACAGAGCATCTAGTCCCTGGATCTAGTTAAATTTCCATTAACACAGTTGAAGTTAATCACCTGAACTACATTATTTTGGATTTATCTTGAAACATTTCAAAGCATTATTATTTTACCATCTTAATAAAATATTTATTAACAATTAAAACTCATGCTCATTAATATTTCTTGTCAAAGAGAATTCTTTTTAACAAAACAAATATATTGTTTTAATGCACTATATAAGTGCATATAGCTTCATCTTTTTAAACAATCAAAATTAAGGGATTAATACTATTTACTTGTTTGTCTCAACTATTGGGATGTTCACAGGAGATATTCTTCTCAGGCAATCATATTTAATGTATACCTCATATTTAATCAGACTTATTTGTCTCATTTTAATTTGCATTACTTCAATTATTTTATTTTATTGACTCAAAAACTCATTTTTGTAAAAACTTTTAACCAAGAGAATCAAGAAGATTGTGGAAGAGTAAAACGCGGAGATCACCTTCCTCCCCACAGATACACCAGAAATACATCTACACGTGGAACTCTTACAGAACACCTACTGAACGCTGGCAGAAAACCTCAGACTTCCCAAAAGGCAAGAAACTCCCTACGTACCTGGGTAGGGCAAAAGAAAAAAGAAAAAAAAGAGACAAAAGAGTAGGGACGGGACCTGCACCAGTGGGAGGGAGCTGTGAAGGAGGAAAGGTTTCCACACACTAGAAGCCCCTTCAGGGGTGGAGACTGTGGGTGGTGGAGGGGGGGAGCTTCGGAACCGTGGAGGAGAGCACAGCAACAGGGGTGCGGAGGGCAAAGCGGAGAGATTCCCGCACAGAGGATCGGTGCCAACCAGCACTCACCAGCCCGAGAGGCTTGTCTGCTCATCCACCAGGGAGGGTGGGGGCTGGGAGCTGAGGCTCGGGCTTCGGTCAGAGCACAGGGAGAGGACTGGGGTTGGCGGCGTGAACACAGCCTGCAGGGGTTAGTACACCATAGCTAGCCGGGAGGGAGTCCGGGAAAAAGTTTGGACCTGCCGAAGAGGCAAGAGACATTGTCTTCCCTCTTTGTTTCCTGGTGCGCGAGGAAAGGGGATTAAGAGCACTGCTTAAAGGAGCCCCAGAGATGGGCTCGAGCTGCGGCTAACAGCGCGGAACCCAGAGACGGGCATGAGACGCAAAGGCTACTGCTGCCGCCACCAAGAAGCTTGTGTATGAGCACAGGTCACTATCCACACCTCCCTTCCGGGGAGCCTGTGCAGCCCACCACTGCCAGGGTCCCGGGATCCAGGGACAACTTCCCCGGGAGAAAGCACGGTGCGCCTCAGGCTGGTGCAACGTCCCACTGGCCTCTGGCGCTGCAGGATTGCCCCGCATCTGCACCCCTCCCTCCCCCCGGCCTGAGTGAGCCAGAGCCCCTGAAGCAGCTTATCCTTTAACCCTGTCCTGTCTGAGTGAAGAACAGATGCCCTCCAGTGACCTACATGCAGAGGCGGGGCCAAATCCAAAGATGAGCCCCAGGAGCTGTGTGAACAAAGAAGAGAAAGGGAAATCTCTCCCAGCAGCCTCAGAAGCAGCAGATTAAAGCTTCACAATCAACTTGATGTACCCTGCATCTGTGGAATACTTAAATAGACAACGAATCATCCCAAATTGAGGAGGTGAACTCTGAGAGCAAGATTTATGATTTTTTCGCCTTTTCCTCTTTTTGTGAGTGTGTATGTGTATGCTTCTGTGTGAGATTTTGTCTGTATAGCTTTGCTTTCACCATTTGTCCTACGGTTCTATCTGTCCGTTTTTTTCTTTTTAAAAATTTTTTTCCTTAATAATTATTTTTTATTTTAATAACCTTATTTTATTTTACTTTTTTATTTTATCCTCTTCCTTCCTTCCTTCCTTTCTTTCTGTCTGTCTCTTTCTTTCTTTCTCTCTCTGTCTCCCTCCTTCCCTCCCTCCCTCTCTCTCGCTCTCACTCTCTCTCTCTCTCTCTCTCTTTCTTTCTTTCTTCTCCCTTTTATTCTGAGCCGTGTGGATGAAAGGCTCTTGGTGCTGCAGCCAAGAGTCAATGCTGTGCCTCTGAGGTAGGACAGCCAACTTTGGGACACTGGTCCACAAGTGACCTCCCAGCTCCACATAATATCAAACAGCAAAAATCTCCCAGAGATCTCCATCTCAACACCAGCACCCAGCTTCACTCAACGACCAGCAAGCTACAGTGCTGGACACCCTATGCCAAACAACTAGCAAGACAGGAACACAACCCCACCCATTAGCAGAGAGGCTGCCTAAAATCATAATAAATCCACAGACGCCCCAAAACACCACCAGACGTGGACCTGCCCCCCAGAAAGACAAGATCCAGCCTCATCCACCAGAACACAGGCACTAGTCCCCTCCACCAGGGAACCTACACAACCCACTGAATCAACTTTAGCCACTGGGGAAAGACACCAAAAACAGGAACTACAAACCTGCAGCCTGCAAAAAGGAGACCCCAAACACAGTAAGATAAGCAAACTGAGAAGACAGAAAAATACACAGCACATGAAGGAGCAAGATAAAAATCCACCAGACCTAACAAATGAAGAGGAAATAGGCAGTCTACCTGAAAAAGAATTCAGAATAATGATAGTAAAGATGATCCAAAATCTTGGAAATAGAATAAACGCAAGAAACATTTAACAAGGACCTAGAAGAACTAAAGATGAAACAAGCAACGATGAACAACACAATAAATGAAATTAAAAATACTCTAGATGGGATCAATAGCAGAATAACTGAGGCAGAAGAATGGACAAGTGACCTGGAAGATAGAATAGTGGAAATAACTACTGCAGAGCAGACTAAAGAAAAAAGAATGAAAAGACCTGAGGACAGTCTCAGAGACCTCTGGGACAACATAAAACACACCAACATTTGATTTATAGGGGTTCCAGAAGAAGAAGAGAAAAAGAAAGGGACTGACAAAATATTTGAAGAGGTTAGAGTTGAAAACTTCCCTAATATGGGAAAGGAAATATTCAGTCAAGTCCAGTAAGCACAGAGAGTCCCATACAGGATAAATCCAAGGAGAAACACGCCAAGACACATATTAATCAAACTGTGAAAAATTAAATACAAAGAAAAACATATTAGAAGCATCAAGGGAAAAACAACAAATAACACACAAGGGAATCCCCAGAAGGTTAACAGCTGATCTTTCAACAGAAACTCTGCAAGCCAGAAGGGACTGGTAGGACATATTTGAAGTAATGAAGGAGAAAAACCTGCAACCAAGATTACTCTACCCAGCAAGGAACTCATTCAGATTTGACGGAGAAATTAAAACCTTTACAAACAAGCAAAAGCTGAGAGAGTTCAGCACCACCAAACCAGCTTTACGACAAACGCTAAAGGAACCTCTCTAGGCAAGAAACACAAGAGAAGGAAAACACCTACAATAACAAACCCAAAACAATTAAGAAAATGGGAATAGGAACATACATATTGACAATTACCTTAAATGTAAATGGATTAAATGCTCCCACCAAAAGACACAGAGTGGCTGAATGGATACAAAAACAAGACACATATATATGCTGTCTACAAGAGACCCACTTCAGACCTAGAAACACATACGGACTGAAAGTGAGGGGATGGAAAAAGATATTCCATGCAAATGTAAACCAAAAGAAAGCTGGAGTAGCAATTCTCATATCAGACAAAATAGACTTTAAAATAAAGACTATTAGAAGAGACAAAGAAGGACACTACATAATGATCAAGGGATCAATCCAAGAAGAAGATATAACAACTGTAAATATTTATGCATCCAACATAGGAGCACCTCAATACATAAAGCCAATATTAACAGCCATAAAAGGGGAAATTGACAGTAACACAATCAGAGTAGTGGACTTTAACACCCCACTTTCACCAATGGACAGATCATCCAAAATGAAAATAAATAAGGAAACACAAGATTTAAATGATACATTAAACAAGATGGACTTAATATTTATAGGACATTCTGCCCAAAAACAACAGAATACACCTTTTTCTCATGTGTGCATGGAACATTCTCCAGGATAGACCATATCTTGGGTCACAAATCAAGCCTTGGTAAATTAAAGAAAATTGAAAGAGTATCAAGTATCTTTTCCGACCACAATGCAATGAGACTAGATATCAATTACAGGAAAAGATCTGTAAAAAATAAAAATACATGGAGGCTAAACAGTACACTACTTAATAACGAAGTGATCACTGATGAAATCAAAGAGGAAATCAAAAAATACCTAGAAACAAATGACAATGGAGACATGGTGACCCAAAACCTATGGGATGCAGCAAAAGCAGTTCTATGAGGGAGGTTTATAGCAATCCAATCCTACCTTAAGAAACAGGAAACATCTCGAATAAACAACCTAACCTTGCACCTAAAGCAATTAGAGAAAGAAGAACAAAAAACCCTGAAATTTAACAGAAGGAAATAAATCATAAAGATCAGATCAGAAATAAATGAAAAAAGAAGGAAATGATAGCAAAGATCAATAAAACTAAAGGCTAGTTCTTTGAGAAGATAAACAAAATTGATAAACCATTAGCCAGAGTCATCAAGAAAAAAAGGGAGAAGACTCAAATCAATAGAATCAGAAATGAAAAAGGAGAAGTAACAACTGACACTGCAGAAATACAAAAGATCATGAGCGATGTCTACAAGCAACTATATGCCAATAAAATGGACAACCTGGAAGAAATGGACAAATTCTTAGAAATGCACAACCTGCCAAGACTGAATCAGGAAGAAGTAGAAAATAAGAACAGACCAATCACAAGCACTGAAATTGAAAATGTGATTAAAAATCTTCCAACAAACAAAAGCCCAGGACCAGATGGCTTCACAGGCGAATTCTGTCAAACATTTAGAGAAGAGCTAACACCTATCCTTCTCAAACTCTTCCAAAATACAGCAGAGGGAGGAACACTACAAAACTCATTCTACAAGGCATCCATCACCCTGATATCAAAACCAGACAAGGATGTCACAAAGAAAGAAAACTACAGGCCAATAACACTAATAAACATAGACGCAAAAATCCTCAACAAAATACTAGCAAACAGAATCCAACAGCACATTAAAAGGATCATAAACCATGATCAAGTGGGGTTTACTCCAGGAATGCAAGGATTCTTCAATATACGCAAATCAATCAACGTGATACACCATATTAACAAACTGAAGGAGAAAAACCATATGATCATCTCAATAGATGCAGAGAAAGCTTTCGACAAAATTCAACACCCATTTATGATAAAAACCCTGCAGAAAGTAGGCATAGAGGGAACTTTCCTCAACATAATAAAGGCCATATATGACAAACCCATAGCCAACATCGTCCTCAATGGTGAAAAACTGAAAGCATTTCCACTAAGATCAGGAACAAGACAAGGCTGCCCACTCTCACCACTCTTACTCAACATAGTTATGGAAGTTTTAGGCACAGCAGTCAGAGAAGAAAAGGAAATAAAAGGAATCCAAATCAGAAAAGAAGAACTAAAGCTGTCACTGTTTGCAGATGACATGATAGTATACATAGAGAATCCTAAAGATGCTACCAGAAAACTACTAGAGCTAATCAATGAATTTGGTAAAGTAGCAGGATACAAAATTAATGCACAGAAATCTCTGGCATTCCTATACACTAATGATAAAAAATCTGAAAGTGAAATCAAGAAAACACTCCCATCTACCATTGCAGCACAAAGAATAAAATACCTAGGAATAAATCTACCTAAGGAGACAAAAGATCTGTATGCAGAAAATTATAAGACACTGATGAAACAAATTAAAGATGATACAAATAGATGGAGAGATATACCATGTTCTTGGATTGGAAGAATCAACATTGTGAAAATGACTCTACTACCCAAAGCAATCTACAGATTCAATGCAATGTCTATCAAACTACCACTGGCGGGCTTCCCTGGTGGCGCAGTTGTTGAGAGTCTGCCTGCTGATGCAGGGGACATGGGTTTGTGCCCTGGTCTGGGAAGATCCCACGTGCCGCGGAGCAGCTGGGCCTGTGAGCCATGGCCGCTGAACCTGTGCGTCTGGAGCCTGGGCTCCGCAACGGGACAGGCCACAACAGTGAGAGGCCCGTGTACCGCAAAAAAAATATAAAATAAAAAAAAAAACTATCATTGGCATTTGTCACAGAACTAGAACAAAAAAATTCACAATTTGTATGGATATATAAAAGACCCTGAATAGCAAAAGCAATTTTGAGAATGAAAAATGGAGCTGGAGGAATCAGGCTCCCTGACTTCAGACTATACTACAAAGCTACAGTAATCAAGACTATATGGTGCTGGCACAAAAACAGAAATATAGATCAATGGAACAGGATAGAGAGCCCAGAGATAAACCCACACACATATGGTCACCTTATCTTTGATAAAGGAGGCAGGAATGTACAGTGGAGAAAGGACAGCCTCTTCAATAAGTGGTGCTGGGAAAACCGGACAGGTATATGTAAAAGTAAGAGATTAGATCGCTCCCTAACACCATACACAAAAATAAAGTCAAAATGGATTAAAGACCTAAATGTAAGGCCAGAAACTATCAAACTCTTAGAGGAAAACATAGGCAGAACAATCTATGACATAAATCACAAGATCCTTTTTGACCCACCTCCTACAGAAATGGAAATAAAAACAAAAATAAACAAATGGGACCTAATGAAACTTCAAAGCTTTTGCACAGCAAATGAAACCATAAACAAGACCAAAAGACAATCCTGAGAATGGGAGAAAATATTTGCAAATGACGCAACTGACAAAGGGTTAATCTCCAACATTTACAAGCAGCTCATGCAGCTCAATAACAAAAAAACAAACAACCCAATCCAAAAATGGGCAGAAGACCTAAACAGACATTTCTCCAAAGAAGATATACAGGCTGCCAACAAACACATGAAAGGATG
>NW_021703777.1:128345804-128365886 GCF_005190385.1 Monodon monoceros | reverse complement strand
ATGGGGCCTAATGAAACTTCAAAGCTTTTGCACAGCAAATGAAACCATAAACAAGACCAAAAGACAATCCTGAGAATGGGAGAAAATATTTGCAAATGACGCAACTGACAAAGGGTTAATCTCCAACATTTACAAGCAGCTCATGCAGCTCAATAACAAAAAAACAAACAACCCAATCCAAAAATGGGCAGAAGACCTAAACAGACATTTCTCCAAAGAAGATATACAGGCTGCCAACAAACACATGAAAGAATGCTCAACATCATTAATCATTAGAGAAATGCAAAACAAAACTACAAAGAGATATCATCTCACACCAGTCAGAATGGCCATCATCAAAAAATCTAAAAACAATAAATGCTGGAAAGGGTGTGGAGAAAAGGGAACAGTCTTGCACTGCTGGTGGGAATGTGAATTAGCACAGCCACTATGGAGAACAGCATGGAGGTTCCTTAAAAAACTACAAATAGAACTATCACATGACCCAGCAATCCCACTACTGGGCATATACCCTGAGAAAACTATAATTCAAAAAGAGTCATGTACCAAAATGTTCATTGCAGCTGTATTTACAATAGCCAGGAGATGGAAACAACCTAAGTGTCCATCATTGGATGAATGGATAAAGAAGATGTGGCACATATATGCAATGGAATATTACCCAGCCATAAAAAGAAACGAAATTTTGCTATTTGTAATGAGGTGGATGGACCTAGAGTCTGTCATACGGACTGAAGTAAGTCAGAAAGAGAAATACAAATATCGTATGCTAACACACATATATGGAATTTAAGAAAAAAAGTCATGAAGAACCTAGGGGTAAGACAGGAATAAAGACACAGACCTACTAGAGAATGGACTTGAGGATATGGGGAGGGGGAAGGGTAAGCTGTGACAAAGCGAGAGAGAGGCATGGACATATATACACTACCAAACATAAAATAGATAGCTAGTGGGAAGCATCTGCATAGCACAGGGAGATCAGCTCGGTGCTTTGTGACCACCTAGAGGGGTGGGATAGGGAGGGTGGGAAGGAGACGCAAGAGGGAAGAGAGATGGGAACATATGTATATGTACAACTGATTCACTTTGTTATAAAGCAGAAATTAACACACCATTGTAAAGCAATTATACTCCAATAAAGATGTGAAAACAAAAAAAACCCACTTTTAACCAAAACTTTGTTGTAATAACAGGATAAAATCATTTTATGAAAAATAATGTCTGTATGTTTCATATGGGAAAGTGGTGTACATCTTCCTTACGTGTTGGGAGTTACCCTTGTAACTCTGCATTAAAATATATCTTAAAACAAACAAACAGAAAAACAAAATATATCTCTCCTCAGACTGTTACATTTGAATTATATGTCAGAACAAGAACTCAGAGGACAAAATTTGATTACCTCTGAATTAAGCTATATTGAGAAGAATATCCTTTTGACAACACATTGTTTCTGCGTTCTATACAAATAAAATTTTGTTCTCCTATGAAATGTAGCAATGAGTTTTGTTTGGGGAATGACTAATTTGGAGGTATTCATTGCCATCAAAGAACCACAGCAAATTTATATCAAAAGCCACTAAATTGTACAAGTAAATATTAGTGCATTCAATTTCTAGCCATTTGTAATTAACTTTTCCACGGTGTCATTTGACAATTTTGTTAGATGGAACTGTTTCC
This sequence comes from Monodon monoceros, assembly GCF_005190385.1. Taxonomy (NCBI): domain Eukaryota; kingdom Metazoa; phylum Chordata; class Mammalia; order Artiodactyla; family Monodontidae; genus Monodon; species Monodon monoceros. The sequence continues at coordinate 128,364,203 of NW_021703777.1, read as the reverse complement.
CCTCCTGTTCTATATATCTAGGAATCTATCTTAGCACTGTGCAAACAGAGGATTCAGTACAAAGAGAGGTCCCACAGAAATCACATGGCCTAGTTCAACCAGGTGTGGGTGTCGGGAGGAGGCTAAATAATACAAGACACTTAAAGGGTGGCAATTTTGGAAATAATGATTTGGGTTTGGCTGATTGACGAATTCAGTATACAATCTGTATAGTTCAATTAAAGGTGGTTAAATTTAGCATTTTTAATTTTGCATGAAAACATATAAATTAATAGGCCTTTAATATTCTGGGTAGAACTACAAAAAACAATCAACAGAAGATGCAAGGAGAGAAGGTTTATGAAAACCATGTCTCTTTTCAAAAGCAAGAGAGTAGTTTCCCCTTACTCAGGGACTTTATGGAAATGGAACCTGGGTGGGTCCAGGGCACAACAGTGTTTGCAGAAGACACTGGACTCCCATTCATCCAACAGACTCTGAAGTGAGGTGATCAATAATAGTTCTCTCCATCTTGTTGTGTAGACAGGCCAAAATCTGAGATAGTTCTGAGACTTGAGAGAAGAGTTTATAACAGGAAAATGCAATTTGAGTTCCACCTGTATTGTTGTCATCTTGCCAATGTGGATTATAGGAAATGAAATAGTCTTCAAAAACTATGAGCTTCAAAATATCAGTAAGAGTAAGATTTTTAAGTGAAAGCATAGACTTATCATTTACAAGGTAGATGAAAGATATTTCTTTAGTGAAAGTAAAACTAAGTTAGCTAAAATTAATCAATATATTTTAATGAAAATTTGAAAAAGGAAAAGAGCTCACAAGCATCCAGCTTCCTCTGTAAACCAAAGCGTTTCTTAATGGAAACTGTCCTGCACAGTTGAAATCTGCTAGCTTTGTGCCTCACTACCTACCACCTCACACACCAGAAACCTAGTCTTCTTGATTTCAACTACTGCTGATTCCCCTGTAGGTGCAGTGCTACCTCATTGCACACCCTAAGCCTTGGGATAACTTCCAGAGATGGAGATATGCAGTTCCAGCCCTCTAAACAATAAGCTGTAAGTGGCAGTCCCTTGTCTGGGCAAACCATTTTGGTTTTTGATCTTGATCATTCTCTGCGCAATCTGGTTAGTTTTACTTTTGGCACTGCCTAGAAAAAAATCAAAATGGTCTTCCCAGAACTCTATCCTACACTGTACCAAATTAATACACATGTTTGTTTACTAAGTCTCCTAAATTCAGGCATTCTCACTCCTTTGCATTATTTTGACTGCTAAAGACTTAAGTTAAACAAGGGTAACGCACACATCCCTACACACATGGACAGTGATGTTTAAAGTTCATCAGCAGGTAAGCAGGCTTTCTGAAGAGCCCCATTAAATCACTCCCTCAGTAATAACTACCACAGTCCTACATGAGCACTCTGATTCTCAATAAACATAGTTCAATACATATATTAAAGTAAATTCACTTTCTTTGAGAGTTATTGATAATTTCCACTTCCTTCATAGTATCATCATGATATATGCCCTGCAGTTGACATTGTCTGATTGATTACAACAGTTCCTAAAAATGTATTAAAGGGTATGTAATAAATACGTCTTCTAATTCATGTTATTAGATAGGGAGAAAAATATTTTCATAATTAAAAAAACCCATTGAGTCAAATACCTGTCTCTTATTTTGTGACCTCCAGTATATCGCTTAACTTACACATGGGAAAATAATGCATACCTCAGCATACATATTTTTTAAAATATGTATTTTTTTAGCACAATTTTTCTTTGAATTTTATTTTTTTATACAGCAGATTCTTATTAGTTATTCATTTTATAAATATTAGTGTATATATGTCAGTCTTAATCTCCCAATTCATCACACCACCACCCCCAGCCACTTTCCACCCTTAGTGTCCATACATTTGTTCTCTATATCTGTGTCTGAATTTCTGCCCTGCAAACTGGTTCATCTGTACCAGTTTTCTAGGTTCCACATATATGTGTTTATATTTGACATGTTTTTCTCTTTCTGACTTACTTCACTCTGTATGACAGTCTCTAGATCCATCCACGTCTCTGCAAAGGATTCAATTTCGTTCCTTTTTATGGCTGAGTAATATTCCATTGTATATATGTACCACATCTTCTTTATCCATTCGTCGTGTCAATGGGCATTGAGGTTTCTTCCATGTCCTGGCTATTGTAAATAGTGCTGCAATGAACACTGGGGTGCATGTGTCTTTTTGAATTATGGTTTTCTCAGGGTATATGCCCAGTAGTGGGATTGCTGGGTCATATGGTAATTCTATTTTTAGTTTTTTAAGGAACCTCCGTACTTTCTCCATAGTGGCTGTATCAATTTACATTCCCACCAACAGTGCAAGAGGGTTCCCTTTTCTCCACACCCTCTCCAGCATTTGTTGTTTGTAGATTTTCTGATGATGCCCTTTCTAACTGGTGTGAGGTGATAACTCATTGTAGTTTTGATTTGCATTTCTCTAACAGGTAGTGCTGTTGAGCAATTTTTCATGTGCTTCCTGGCCATCTGTATGTCTTCTTTGGAGAAATGTCTATTTAGGTCTTCTGCCCATTTTTGGATTGGGTTGTTTGTTTTTTTAATATTGAGCTGCATGAGCTGTTTATATATCTTGGAGATTAATCCTTTGTCCATTGATTCGTTTGCAAATATTTTCTCCCATTCTGAGGGTTGTCTTTTCGTCTTGTTTGTAGTTTTCTTTGCTGTGCAAAAGCTTTTAAGTTTCATTAGGTCCCATTCATTTATTTATAAAGTGTGCAGGACACTGCTTGGGATGTAGTAAGAGTTTAAGAAACAGTTGCAGTAACTCAAAAAACTGCACATTCATCTGTAAATTGTTTTTTTGATGACATGAAAAAATAACCACCTAATGAAATCAGTTTCCAAGGGAGAGTATCCAAAGGCAGCTGTGTTAGTAAAAGCAAATTCCTTTATCAATGTCATGAGAAACACTGGATTGTTAGCTTAAATAACCCTCTGCTCTTAAAAGAATGCCAACAATTGTTTACAAAGTATAGATAAAATAGAACTGAAATGTAAGAACAGGACCAGAGACTGAATCTTTTACTCTCCCTTATTTCCTTTTTTCAATTGCACCAAACATATCTGCTAGAAAGGAAAAAAAAAGTTGCACTCTAGATTCAAGTTACTGATAAAGTACATGCCTGGAGTTTTAGAAATAGTAAACCACATTAGCTAACCACATTTTTCAAAGGAATAAAAACAGATGAATGATGTGAAATTGGTTTCCCATATAAAATTGGAAGAAGCAGGTATTTTGTACCCATTTAAAGAGGTGTGTTTATGGCCTTCATGCTCTGTTGTAGCTGCACAGTGTTAAGGTGTTAACTTCTACTCTCATCTGAAAGATAACAGGTGGCAGATCTGGAAGATTTTAAACTGCCAATCATTTAGAGAGCTGCATTTGTGTGAATTAAATAAGCACCAGTTATTAAAGCTAGGCCTTGACATCCAGGAGAGCCTGTGGTTGTTTAGATGGCAAGTGCGTTCTGTCTGCCCCAGAATGATGCATCAGCCCTGAATATATCCGTTACAGTCAGAAGCCAGTGAAAGGGAAACAATATTCCAGATTGCCAAATGAAGTTGTTGCTATTTTTTGGCCAAAGGAATTCTATTGACTGATGAAAGTTTGCATTTGTCACTTAGAAAGGGTACTGTAAGTACCGTAAGAGAAGATATAAATATCATTACACGTGTGAGCCACTCATTTAAAAGGCTTTCTAGTTAGAATGCTCTGATTGTACTGTAGCTAGAATTGAATATATCCAATTCCCTGAGAATGGATAATAATCATAGTATGAGATATGATAATATAGTCTCAAATATTTTGTCTAGTTAAAATAGTGTTTGCCACCAAAATGGGATAGATAATCTATGCCACTTGAAGAATTTCCATTTGTCTAAATTAATTTATACATTTGTTGTTGGGCATTATATCTTTTGTGATAAATTTCTAAATGATGTGCTGTTTCAAAATCTTAATGTGGTCTTCATTTCTAGCTGTTGCTCAGTAGTACTGGTTTGAATCATAGTATTCTACTAAAAATAAATCATAAATTGTGATAGGACTGTGGTTATTCATATGAAATCACCAAAGGTCATTCTAAGAAGTACAGACAGCTATGTATCTGTCTTATCAAAGACAGGGAAGGAAACTGAGGAAGGGAAAAAGAAAGTTAAGAGTTTGCTTTTCTGTGACCCTTCCTTATTTCTTAGTTAGAAGAGGGTTAGATTATCATAAGCACTTTTTTTCATTATTCAAAGTACCCTCCATCAGAAAGAAAGAAAGAAGCCATGGGGCATACCAATACATCAAGTTTGATGAATGCTAATAGGTAAATTTAGCTAACAACTTTATGCCACACTACTCAATGTCTTTGAGAACTGTGGAACTAAATGTTTCATAGGGTTGAATTACACTATTAAAATATGCTACCTCTAGGCTTATTTCTGTCCCTCTGCAAACCAGGTTTATCCCATCACGTAGGCAATATGTAATGTGAAAGGTTTAATCAATGTTTAAATAGAAATATATTCAACAATTTTGTTTACTCTTTTAAAGCTAGTAGTACATGAATGAAAATTAATTCGTTTATACAGATAATTAATTAAATCCAAAGAAAGCGTTTGACTGAAAAATTCAAATTATTTAAGTTAAAACACGTTTGTTTCCCAAGTTAACTCAGTAATTTTACATGAAGATACAAATCAGAATCTAAATCCTCCCATAATAATATACTGATAAACTTATACCTTACACTTCTAACCTCATTATGTCTGTCAATCTAAACTACGTCCAGTTTCAGTTACAATTTTACACAAATGTGTGACATCTAAATCTAAAACATTAAAGTTTTGGAAACAATTTATAAAACTACATTTTATTTGTTCATACAGTTTAAAACATGTAACAACAGAGTGTCTTATATAGTAAGGCCATACTTTTACAACTATGAATCAGGCATTAAAGTTAGTTTAAGTTGTTTATACAAATACATTCACATAGCATTCATTTGAATGAATTAAATATATGGTGAATCTTAAAATTTTTACATGTTCTAAACAAAACAGTTTTAATATATATTCAGTAATGCAATTGGAAAATGTGGTAATTAAGGCTTCATAAAATATAATACTTCAAATTAAAAGAAAATTTATATGCAATGCTTGAATATTGTATTCTTTTTAATTATATAACCTTGATATTCTTTGCAATGGAAACTAATTATCATCTAAGTATATGCATATTTTAAAAATGATTATGTAGGAAAATATGTCTGCAAGGCAGAACCGTGCAAATGTTATTGACAGACATTAAATATATATCAAGAAGTTATGAAATGACACAACCTCTTGAGACACAGTGCAAACCATATCATTTAGCTTTGGGAAATACTTGCTAAACTTCAGTAATCAATTGAAAACATTATTTGAGAAAAGGAACAAAGTAGCTCAACAAGGTTTATGCACAAGATTTTTCAAAATTTTATAATTTTTAGCATATGTGTACAGTAAAGAAATGTTTAAACTATATCAAATGCTGTTCAATAAACAACTACTCATTTATGTGTTTTTGGTATATTTATTTAACTGGATTTATAAATATACATTTTTGTTATTCCTAATTTTTTGCATTTACTAATAATCCCACGGTGAAAATACACTTTTGTTGTATGTATGGCATCCTTCAATCAAAAGACATGTCCATTAAAATTAGGATAGATATTGGCAAGTTGCCTTTCAGGATGACTGTATCAATTTCCACTCCCATTAACAGTATAAGAAAATCCCTGAATTCCTAAACTTTGAAAACTCTAAGATGATATTTCATTATTCTTTTACTTTGCAGTTTTAAAAATATAATTTTAATGGTTAGGGTTAATTTTAATTAATTTTTCTCTGAAATTAACTTTCTTTCCATCATATAATTTTTAATTTTCATGATTTCTTATGATATTTTTAAGCAAAGATTAGCAGTTTATGGAGAAAATTTGGATCTCATTTTTTATGGTATCTAACTATGCATCACGTTTGAAAGGCTCCTTAACTCTATACTTATAGAAGTACCAATATTTTTGATTTTATGTTTTAGAAAAACTTGATCCATAAGAAATATACTTTAGATGCCGAAGGTTCTTAAGATATCAATAAATTTAAAGGAAAGAAAAAGTTCCTATATATTTTTTAAATTTGTCAATGTTTTCATGTTGAAACAATTTTTTTAATCCAAAAATTAGCCTGACTTTATTCATTCCTTCCTCCCTTCCAGCACATATCTAATAATCAGTAATCATATGCCAGGGAATATGATCTTGGCAGTTTTTGCCTCTTACTTGAACAATATCTTAACCATTATGATTTCTTCCTGAACCCCTTCCACAAGTCTTACTCTCTGAATAATTAGGAAAAGGTCAGCAATTGTTAGCAAATTTGCTAAACAATAAGGATTCCCCAAGACATGAGATAACGCAGTGTGCCTTGTCCTTAAAACATTTTCTTTCACTATCCCTCATGTCAAAACTCAGCCTGTAACTTTTTCAACCGTGTATTATAAAGGTATGCAATAACTGTTTCTAAATAATGACATGTAAGTTTTAAAAATCTTGATTTCAAAGTTAGTTTTTTTTTAAATATCTTTATTGGAGTATAACTGCTTTACAATGCTGTGCTAGTTTCTGCTTTATAACAAAGTGAATCAGTTATACATATACATATATCAACATAACTCTTCCCTCTTGCGTCTCCCTCCCTCCCACCCTCCCTATCCCACCCCTCCAGGTGGTCACAAAGCACTGAGCTGATCTCCCTGTGCTATGCAGCTGCTTCCCACTAGCTATCTATTTTATGTTTGGTAGTGTATATATGACCATGCCACTCTCCCACTTTGTCACATCTTACCCTTCCCCCTCCCTGTATCCTCAAGTCCATTCTCTAGTACGTCTGCATCTTTATTCCCGTCTTGCCCCTAGGTTCTTCATGACCATTTTTTTGTTTTGTTTTTTAGATTCCATATATATGTGTTAGTTTTATAAGATTTAGAGAGCCAGAAGCATGCAATCCAAATTCAAGTCATTAAGAAGTTTTTCTCGTGTCTCAGATCTGGTTCTATTTTATGAGTACATGTTCAGCTGGGAGGGAAAGAAAAAAATCCTCCTACTTTCATTTTAACTTTTAATACCACCCTAAACTTCATCAAAATCAACTATTATAAGGTTGGTCCTTAAGAAAAACAGCCTTTACTTATCCAATAACTTATTAATTAGATTAATTGTATATCTGTTATTAAAGATTGATATGTATTAAATACCGAAGAAGCTAGGAACATAATGCAATGTTCCTCTGTGTTAATTCTGCTCATTAGCTCCAGCCTAATTCTAAATGAATGCCTGTAAATGAGTGTGATCTTAAAAAGTTCTGTGATATTTTAGAATTAACAGAATTATTCTATGTCTAACAGGAAATAAAGGCTTTTTCTTACTATTTCTAAATTATGCACAATGTCTATTCTTAACTATTTCAAAAATTTTCTAATTATAAACTCAAATGTAGGCTCAAATGTCATTCAATTATTAGACTGAAATTTGTAAAGGATTATATTCTTAAACAGTGTATCTGAAAGTGCAAAAATAGGTTATTTGAGCTGTCTCTATGCTTACAACTAGTCTGTAATTCCCAGTGGCCTGGAAATACTCATTTTAACAGGCTCACCAGCAATTCTTAAAGACTCAAAAGCCTTTCTACTTTATATTACTTAATCATTTTCACCTGGGAGAAACAAATCAGACAAATAAGCTTATATAATTTGTAATCTATTTTTACCCAGATGGCAGGAGGAAATGAAGGAAATAAAGAAAGAAGAAAAGGAAACAGTTTCAATTTATGTGAGAAATAAATATGTAGTATTAATATGTAGTATTACTTCTGTTATACAGATCATGAGAATGTGGTATTAGAGTGGTCAAATATTTTTCTTAAATTCTAATAACTTGAAAATACTCTTCATTGGAATTCTTGTACACTGTTGATAGGAGGCATAATTGATAGCATGGCATAATTTTTTAGAAAATGAATGACACTTTTTAAAAATCATGAAATACTGAACCTAACTTTAATATCATAGCAATTCCACTCTTTAGTATTTTCCCACAGAACTGAAAACATGTACACAGATGCAATTGAATTAGAATATTTAAAACAACTTTACCTATAATGTTAAAAATCTGAAAATATCCTAACTATCCAACAACAGGAGGATGGCTAAAAACATGGTGGTATATTTATACAAATGCATTTCTAGTCAGTAACAGATAGAAACAAACAACTGATATATGAAATGACATGGATGAATCAAAACCACTGTGCTGATCAAAAGTCACATTGTATGAGAGTCCATGTACATGAATGTCTAAATCAGGTATACCAGCTAGAGTGAAATAAATCAAAACAGTGGATGCCTCTACAGTATGGGCAGCAAGGGGTAGGCAGTGATCTGGGAAGGAACATAACGTTAGGAGGTGACAGAAATAATCTACATCTTAATCTGCTTAGTGGTTTCATGGTTGTAAAACATAATCTTTCCAAACTTGTCTCTTAGCCATCCCATCCATTCCCAAAGGCATCAATTGTTATTAATTTCTCCAGTTCTACAGATAAATTTTGCATATAGAAACATATGCATGTATATGTTCCCCCTTTAAACATAGGGATATTGAACTATATCTATGCTTTCTACCTTGTTCTTTTCACTTAATAAAGGTAGAAGAGATTTCCATTTTATTACACACAGTATGTGACAATTTTAAAACATGTCTGCAAATAATTTGAAACTCCTTCTAGATTTTAGTGACATTTATGTAACGAATTTCTGGATTTAGTTCAGAAAAGGTCATTCAGCAGTCAGCTGGCTTACTCTGAGGAAACCCTACAGGGAGAAGATTCCAAGGCATGTAGCTCAACAAATCTTTTCCAAATACCTGAACCCAAAAATATGGGAGCAAAATAAAATTGTTATTTTAAGCCAGGAATATCTGTGGTATGGTAGTTTATTACCCACCATATTGATATGTGCTTACTGTTGATATTTTGTGTACATATATATATAATATATTGATAATATTCAAAATAAATTACGTCATTATTCTTTCAAAACTACCTACTTTTAAAGCCTGTATAGACAATAATATATTATCATTGTGTCCCCCCTATTAATGGATATTAAAGTTTGGTTCAATATTTTGTGATTATTAAAAAAAAAATCACTGAGTGAATAAAATTCTACATTCTTTCTCTAATTCATGGACAATATCTATAGGATAAATTCAGACAAAAAGAATTTTAAAATTAGAGAGTATATGTTTATAAAATTTTTGAAAATGATTTAAAAATTGCCCAAAGTATTTTATCAATTTGTGTATTCATCTACAATTTCTAAGAGTTTGTGTTTACCTAATAACTTTGCCAACACAGTGGTTAGCAAACTTGAGTTTTTGCCAATCTTAATTTTAAAACAGTATTTGTGTGTAATCTTTAACAATTTTGAGATTTATCTTCTTTTTATCCTTGAATCTTGTTCATTCACCTTGTTCATAAATCGTTTAAAATATAATTGTTGATCTTCCTAACCATTAGTAGGGCCATGTAGCAAATAATTAAGCAATGTCTTTCAGATGAGCTGCAAATATATTTTCCCAAGTTTATTTTTTACTTTAAGATTTTCTCATAATTTTTTATTTTGTATAGCAAAAGTATCAATCATTTCCTTTATAAAGTCTGATATTTTAGCTTCATATTGAGACACATTTTCCCTACTTTATGAATCAAGTTTTCCAAGTGTTCTTCCACTTGGAAGAACACTTTATGAATCAAATTTTCGAAGTGTTCTTCCCATGTATCATGTCCTGTTGTAATTTTGGATAAAAGTTCCAAAATGATGCTTTCCCTATGTGGCTACCCAGATTTTCCAACATTATTTATTGAATAATCCATCTCCCAAAATAAGTTGAGATGTCATCTTTATTATATATTTAATTATCAAGTGTATATTTTCTTTAATATCCATTGCTTTCATGATATGTAAGCTTATTAGTACATCAATACCACACTTTATTAACTATCCTAATTTTGTACTATGATTTAATATCAAGTAAGCCTAGGTTTCTATCATTTCTCTTCTTTTAAAAATATTCATGGTTACTGTTGCTTAGTTATCTTTCCACGTGAATCTGGAATTAGATCATCTATTTCTTATCAAAAAACAACAAAAAATCTCCTGCTGATATTTTTACTGACATCACCCTAAATGTGTAAATTAAAGAAAAATAAAATATTTTTTATTTTTAATGTCCATCAGATGCCTTTCCATGTGTTCAAAGATACTTGTATGCTCCTTAAGAATATATTCAGGTAGGTTTAATATTCATTTTGAATTTATTCTGATATATAGTATTTCTGTTACTTTTGAAATAAAATTTTTTCTTCTATTACTGCTGTTGTGCATATGAAGTTAGCGACTATATTACTTTTTGTCCTATCGTTTTTTATATTGTCTTGTTTTGTAATAGAAATTGGTACAATTCCTTCAGTTTCCTGGGTATAGTACCATATCTTCTACAGAAGTTTAAAAAAATCTTCTTCCTATCCATGTTTCATATTTTTTCATTTCTTTCTCTGTTCTAAATATATTAGCTATAATTTCAGAATAATATTACTTAACTGGGTGACAGTGTACATTCTTGTGAGGATAATGCTTGTATCTGCTCAGTAAAACAACACTGGCTTTTTAGGTGACATGGATACAGATAACTTTGTTGTTGTTTTCACTATGGAGAATGTACTCATGTATTACCAATTTATTGAGGATGTTTGTGTGTGTGTATGTATGTGCTTGTGGGTATGTTGAGTTGACTTAGAATTCATCCCACCAGACCTAGAATTTTTCTAATTATATATTCCAAACAGCATCTTTATAGGTTCTCTATCTGTTCCAATCCTAAAAAGGCTGTAATCAATTAGCCTTCTCCACAATTCTCTGCTGATCAAAACATTCTGATTACTAATCTGTCCCTGTGGCCTGGTTATGGTAATTTCACCCACCATTTAGTCTACTGGGCTCTCTGAAGGTTAAGTGCTACCAACTGGCCCCTATGGTTCAGATTGCTCATTATTTCCATTGAAAGAAGGGAGCCTAATTCCATTTGCAATGTCTCCCCTAATCATCTCTTGCCTGGAAAGAGCAAAAATAAACTCAGAGATTTTCAGAGATGATGGTACATTTCCCTCGTCCCTTCCCCTAATGCGTTTCTCAGTTTCTTCAGTATTTCTACTGTTGAAGGGAAGGTATTTCAGACTCTACTGTGGAATACAGTTCAATAGAGGATTCCTGAGCATAAATTGGACCCTTATTGTTGAATCCAGATTCAATTAACCAGCCTAAACACTATTAATATCACTCACAATTTTTTACGCCGACTCATTAAATTCAACATCATTAGACAAGACGTTGCCTCCTCTTTGTTAGTCTAATTATCTTAACATCCACTCTTCTACATGATCCCCAGCTGCCTGAAACCATAAATTGTTAAGGTTTTGCAACTCGTTCAAGATACAGACATCTTCTTCTGGACCAGTTCCATTGTTTTCTATCTAGGCTATGCCAAAATTTGATTTTTATAGTAGCTAAAATACAATGAGTATGCATTAAGGGCAACTGACGTCTCTTTGTGAGACAACACCAGTTAAAGTCATTAGAATGCATTTATGTATGGAAAAACTCAGATGGGGCACAGGATATGTTTTTCTCAACAAGTAGTATTCAGAGAAAATTGGGGATTCTCAGCCCTATCTGGTCCACCCCAGTGTTTCAATCCCATTTTTCAAAGATACAGAACTCCTCAAATATTTTTCTCAATTCTTAAATCCCATTTTAGGATCTATGTTCAAAACTACGTCTGGTATAAATTACAGAATCATTGAAGGTTGAATAGGAAAAGATGGAATATGTATGAAGAAAATATTTACAAGGGTGTGGCATTGTTTAGAGGAATCAAAAAGAGTAGCTAAGGGCTTCCCTGGTGGCGCAGTGGTTGAGAGTCCGCCTGCTGATGCAGTGGACGCGGGTTTGTGTCCCGGTCCAGGAGGATTCCACATGCCGCGGAGCGGCTGGGCCCGTGAGCCATGGCTGCTGAACCTGCGCATCCGGAGCCTGTGCTCCGTGGCGGGAGAGGCCACAGCAGTGAGAGGCCAGCGTACCGCAAAAAAAAAAAAAAAAAAAGAGTAGCTAAGACAACCTAGGACTACCAAAAGTACCTTTGTGCCTGAAGGGAGAAGGAGCTGTGTGGAAATGGGCTTCCCCACAAAAACTGCAACCTTTATCAGATTAAAGTAGTCTGTTAGGGAGAAAGCTGGTATAATAAATGTCCAGCCTCCTTCTCTTCGTTCCATTAGAAGCTCTACTATTTCCTCCCACTAGCCAAACCTTATGGAAGGCAAAAATGTTTTGTGATTCATAGAAAGGGGTCAGCCTCCCAGGAAACAAAGGAGATGACGGGGGTGGAGAGGGAGAATACTAATACACAGCTCAATGATACTTGACCTCCCTCCACTGCATCTTGCACTCTGGGTCTAGAAAAGCCCTTGCCATAGACTGGCATATCCACATTCCTGCTGCTGCAAAAAAAGAATTTAGGGTTTTTTAGTTCATGGTATGCCATTCATCTTTAATTATAATTATAGTTGAACAATGTGGGGGGTTAGGACCACCAATACTCTGTGCAGTTGAAAATCTGTATAATTTATAGTCTCCTCTCTATAGAGCAGTTCCTTCATATCCAAGGTTCCTCCATATCAGTGACTCCACATGCACAAGTTCATCAACCCCAGTTTCTGTAGTACTGTAGTATTTACCATGGAAAACAACTCATGTATAAGTGGACCCACACAGGTCAAACTCATATTATTCAAGGGTCACCTGTATAATGGTTCTTCCATATATGAATCACCTGTATAGGTTTTATTCTGTGTCTTAGCTCTAGTTTCTTTCTCATACTCCATAATTAATCTCTACTACTTTTGGTAGCCATAAACCTCTTTGGGGGAGTCTAGATTTTAATGGTTCTGATATTTGTTTTTCATTTTCTCTACAAAATGGAGAGAAATTCTGATTTTATACCACTATATTCAGGCTAGAAGTACTCCCATCAAATGCTTTTATAAACCTTTATTTAGTACGAAGACTATACTATATTGTATCCTTCAATGAACCATGTGCCAAATTAAGTTACTGATAAACGACAAGCAGACCAAGAGGAGAATTCTTATAAGCTAGTAACAAGAAATGCTTTTAGATGTTATAAATTTGTATTTAATTATTTTTTTCATGCTAGTCTCCCACAGCAAAATATGTACTCTTCAAAAACTCCAATACATATATGATCTGAAATCCTCTGGAATGTTTCAATATTGTATAAAAATTTGGTACAATTTCAATTTAGAATTCAAGTCTAAATCAAGTGATCATATCTTAATGATATTTGCAACCTCCTTATCAAGTGATTAAATAACTTGAATGTATTTTTATAGATTTTTGGCAGTTAAAATGGGGAAATATATTCTCTCATACTAGAAATTAAAATGAAAATTAACTCTTACTATCTTTTAAGGTTTAATCTGACTATGGAATAACAACTTCTAAAGTCATTCAAATTACAGTACTTATTTGTTTTATTTTCCTGTGCTCAATCTGAGAACAGGAGCATGCAAATAGCTTATGACATCTTTCATAATAACAAAGATAAAATTCCCGTACATGCAAATAAATTTTACTGTTCAATTAAGACTTCTTCAGTCTAAGACATATAGATCATTTACCATATCCATTAATCAATTCCTAGAATACTAGTAACTTTTTAATTTACTTGTATAAGATCATACAATTTAAATGAATGTTAAGCCACATTTCAAATGACAGATATGTCATATGCCTGTAGCAAGATTGATTCTAATGAAGTAAATAGCATGTATTTTTTTTCCGGTTTTATTGAGAAATAATTGACAGACATCTCTGCATCAGTTTAAAACACAGAACATGATGGTTTGATTTGTATATACTGTGAAATAATTACCATAGTAGATTCAGCTAACATCTGTCTTCTCATATAGATACAATAAAAAAAGAAGAAAAGAATAAAGGAAAAATATTTTCTCCTTGTGATGAGAACTCTTAGAATTTACTCTCTTAACTTTTCTATATATCATACAGCAGTGTTGGCTATAGTCATGTTGTATGTTACATCCCTGGTACTTAACTGACTTTTTTTTTTTAACATCTTTATTGGAGTATAATTGCTTTACAATGATGTGTTAGTTGCTGCTGTATAACAAAGTGAATTAGCTATGGGTATACATATATCACCAAATCTCCTCCCTCTTGAGTCTTCCTCCCACCCTCCCTATTCCAACCCTTTAGGTGGAGACAAAGCACCGAGTTATTCTCCCTGTGCTATGCAGCTGCTTCCCATTAGCTATTTTACATTTCGTAGTGCATATATGTCCATACTACTCTCTCACTTCGTCCCAACTTACACTTACCCCTCCCCATGTCCTCAAGTCCATTCTCTCTGTCTGCGTCTTTATTCCTGTCCTGCCCCTAGGTTCTTTAGAACTATTTTTTTTTTTTTTGATTCCATATATATGTGTTAGCATACGATATTTGTTTTTCTCTTTCTGACGTACTTCACTCTGTATGACAAACTCTAGGTCCAATCACCTCACTACAAATAACTCAGTTTTGTTTCTGTTTTATGGCTGAGTAATATTCCATTGTATATATGTGGCACATCTTATTGATCCACTTATCTGTTGATGGACACTTAGGTTGCTTCCATGTCCTGGCTATTGTAAATAGAGCTGCACTGAACACTGTGATACATGACTCTTTTTGAATTATGGTATTCCTAGGGTCCATACCCAAGCGGGATTGCTGGGTCATATGGTAGTTCTATTTTTAGTTTATTAAGGAACCTCCATACTGTTCTCCATAGTGGCTGTATAAACTTACATTCCCACCAACAGTGCAAGAGGGTTCACTTTTCTCCACATCCTCTCCAGCACTGTTTGTAGATTTTTTGATGACCATTCTGACTGGAGTGAGGTGATACCTCATTGTAGTTTTGATTTGCATTTCTCTAATGATTAGTGATGCTGAGCACCCTTTCATGTATTTGTTGGCAATCTGTATATCTTCTTTAGAGAAATATCTATTTAGGTCTTTTGCCCATTTTTGGATCGGGTTGTTTTTATGATATTGAGTTGCATGAGCTGCTTGTAAATTTTGGAGATTAACCCTTTGTCAGTTGCTTCATTTGCAAATATTTTCTCCCATTCTGAGGGTTGTCTTAACTTCTTGTTTATGTTTTCCTTTTGTGCAAAAGCTTTTAGGTCTCATTTGGTCCCATTTGTGTATTTTTGTTTTCATTTCCATTTCTCTAGGAGGTGGGTCATAAAGGATCTTGCCATGATTTACGTCATAGAGTTTTCTGCCTATGTTTTACACTCCTCTAATAGTGTCTGACCTTACATTTAGGTCCTTAATCATTTTTGAGTTTATTTTTGTGTATGGTGTTAGGAAGTGTTCTAATTTCTTTCTTTTACATGTAGTTGTCCAGTTTTCCCACCACCACTTATTGAAGAAGCTGTCTTTTCTCCATTGTATATTCTGTCCTTCTTTATCAAAGATAAGGTGACTACATGTGCATGGGTTTATCTCTGGGCTTTCGATCCTGTTCCATTGATCTATATTTCTTTTTTTGTGCCAGTACCATACTGTGTTGATTCCTGTGGCTTTGTAGTATAGTCTGAAGTCAGGGAGCCTGATTCCTCCAGCTCCATTTTTCTTTCTCAAGATTGCTGTGGCTATTCGGGGTCTTCTGTGTTTCCATACAAATTGTGAAATTTTTTGTTCTACTTCTGTGAAAAATGTCATTGGTAGTTTGACATGGATTTCACTGAATCTGTAGATTGCTTTGGGTAGTACAGTCATTTCCACAAGATTGATTCTTCCAATCCAAGAACATAGTATATCTCTCCATCTGTTTGTATCATCTTTAATTTCTTTCATTAGTGTCTTATAGTTTTCTGCATAGAGGTTTTTTTTGCCCTTAGGTAGGTTTATTCCTAGGTATTTTATTCTTTTGGGTGCAATGGTAAATGGGAGTGTTTCCTTAAATTCTCTTTCAGATTTTTCATCATTACTGTATAGGAATGCAAGAGATTTCTGTGCATTAATTTTGTATCCTGCTATTTTTACCAAATTCATTAATTAGCTCTAGTAGTTTTCTGGCAACATCTTTAGGTTCTCTATGTATAGTATCATGTCGTCTGCAAACAGTGACAGATTTACTTCATCTTTTCTAATCTGGATTCCTCTTATTTCTTTTTCTTCTCTGATTGCTTTGGCTAAAACTTCCAAAACTATGTTGAATAATAGTGGTGAGAGTGGGAAACCTTGTCTTATTCCTGATCTTAGTGGAATTTGTTTCAGGTTTTCACAATTGAAAACAAGGTTGGCTGTGGGTTTGTCATAAATGGCCTTTATTTTGTTGAGGTAAGTTCCCTCTATGCCTACTTTCGGGAGCATTTTTATCATAAATGGGTGTTGAATTTTGTTGAAAGCTTTCTCTGAATATATTGAGATGGTCATATGGTTTTTCTCCTTCAATTTGTTAATATGGTTTATCACATTGATTGATTTGCATAGATTGAAGAACCCTTGCATTCCTGGGATAATACCCACTTGATCATGGTGTATGATCCTTTTAAAGTGCTGTTGGATTCTGTTTGCTAGTATTTTGTTGAGGATTTTTGCATGTATGGTCATCAGTGATATTGGCCTGTAGTTGTCTTTCTTTGTGACAACTTTGTCTGGTTTTGGTATCAAGGTGATGGTGGTCTCATAGAGTGAGTTTGGGAGTGTACCTGCATCTGCTAAATTTTGGAAGAGTTTGAGAAGGATAGGTGTTAGCTCTTCTCTAATTGTTTGATAGACTTCGCCTGTGAAGCCATCTGGTCTTGGGCTTCTGTTTGTTGGAAGATTTTTAATCACAGTCTCAAATTCAGTGCTTGTGATTGGTCTGTTCATATTTTCTATTTCTTCCTGGTTCAGTCTCAGATGGTTGTGCTTTTCTAAGAATTTGTCCATTACTTCCAGGTTGTCCATTTTACCAGTTGACTGGAGTAATCTCTCATGATCCTTTGCATTTCTGCAGTGTCAGTTGTTACTTCTCCTTTTTCATTTCTAATTCTATTGATTTAACTCTTCTCCCTTTTTTTCTTGATGATTCTGACTAATGGTTTATCAATTCTGTTTATCTTCTCAAAGAACCACCTTTTAGTTTTATTGATCTTTGCTATCGTTTTCTTCATTTCTTTTTCATTTATTTCTGATCTGATCTTTATGATTTCTTTCTTTCTGCTAACTTTGGGTGTTTTTTTGTTCTTCTTTCTCTAATTGCTTTAGGTGTAAAGTTAGGTTGATTATTTGAGATGTTTTTTGTTTCTTGAGGTAGGATTGTATTGCTTATAAACTTTGCTCTTAGAACTGCTTTTGCTGCATTCCATACGTTTGGGGCTGACGTGTTTTCATTGTAATTTGTTTCTAGGTATTTTTTGATTTCCTCTTTGATTTTTTCAGTTATCTCTTGGTTATTTAGTACTGTATTGTTTGGCCTCCATGTGTTCGTGTTTTTTTAATGCTTTTTTTCCTGTAATTGATATCTCATCTCATAGGTTGTGGTCAGAAAATATACTTGATACAAGTTCAATTTTCTTAAATTACAAAGGCTTGATTTGTGATCCAAGATATGATCTATCCTGGAGAATGTTCCATGAGCACTTGAGAAGAAAGTGTATTCCGTTGTTTTTGGATAGAATGTCCTATAAATATCAATTAACTGCATCTTGTTTAATGTATCATTTAAAGCTTGTGTTTCCTTATTTATTTTCATTTTGGATGATCTGCCCATTGGTGAAAGTGGGGTGTTAAAGTCTCCTACTATTATTGTGTTACTGTTGATTTCCCCTTTAATAGCTGTTAGCATTTGACGTGTACTGAGGTGCTCCTATGTTGGGTGCATTAATATTTACAATTGTTATATCTTCTTCTTGGATTGATTCCTTGATCATTATGTAGTGTCCTTCTTTGTCTCTTGTAATAATCTCTACTTTAAAATCTGTTTGTCTGTTATGAGAATTGCTACTCCAGCTTTCTTTTGATTTCCATTTGCATGGAATATCTTCTTCCATCCCCTCACTTTCAGTCTGTATGTGTCCCTAGGTCTGAAGTGGGTCTCTTTA